>NC_022011.1:29998479-30009180 GCF_000317375.1 Microtus ochrogaster | reverse complement strand
AATCCTCAATAAATAAATAAATTTAAAATAAAAAAAAAAAACAGAAGAGCTTGTCCATCATAGATTAGAGAAATTGGTTGAGGTGTGTGGTCTCTGAGCTACCCTGAAGAGGGTTTCTGGAGACTGGAGACAAGGGATGTGGCTGATTTTGACAGCACTGCCAGGGAACCTGGATATTCCTCTGTCTGAAACACACTCTGCATCTATCTTAGGCTCACAAGGCAGTAACTTCCCTTCTGTGGAGTCTGAATTACAGCTCTATTGTTCACACTTGAGTAGGACAGCCAACCAAAGGGCAGGGTCATGGGGAGAAATGAGACAGGGTCAAATGTACAGCAGAACCTAGAAATGGCGGGTGACCTTGGTGCCCTCCGAGGACCTCTGCTTGCTGAATGTGGAGCCTGAGCCCAGGCAGCACATATCCTCGCTCATCTCTGCCATTAGGACACTGTCGGTGGACGCCCTCACTCTGCCCTTCCAAGGGTACCTACACAGCCAAAGTCACAGCATTTGGGCACAGGCGCTGAAGACAAGAGCTCTCTGGATGTGGCACCTGCTTCTAACTGATCCAGGCCAAAGATGCCAGCTGACACGTGCTTTTGACACGGCATCCCAAGTGCCATGTGCCTGTAGCTTCCCTGGATTGGAGATGACCCAGTGCAGAATGCAGGAGTCTGACTTTAGAGTCTACACATTGGTCATCATTCTGTCTGACTGCGGGGTCTTGCAATCTCACTGCAGCCTCTGATTCCCAAATGGGAAGTGGCATATTTTTGTCACCTGCTACAGGCACCAAAAATCAGGGCAAAGTCCCACTTGATGTTTGAGATAGTCAAGAATGGCACACTCCAACTCAATCACCAAGTAATTCATAAAAATATATAGCACACACATGTGACAGTATATACTTTTATGTATAGTTACATGTTATTTATGTAATAACATGAATAACATATAGCTCCATAAAAGTACACATGTTTACAAGGATGTATGAAATATATGTATCTGCCTGCCCATGGGACCCCCAATGAGCTCACCACAGTCATAAGAGAAACCGTCTCTTATTTGGAATTCCCTACAGGTGAAAGATAGCTAGAGATAACTCATTCCCAGGGGAGCCATGGGTGGAATCTCAAAGCTGCAGGAGGCAAGCTGGTAGTAAAGTCCGGATCCCAGAAGAGAAAGAGAAGCTGGGGCTGGTAAAGCAGCCGCAGAGGATGAGGCATAGTAAAGTCACCTGTAGACTGGGAGGCAGGAAAGGCTTCTGGGAGGGTCAGGGGTGCAGTCGACGTGGGTGCCTGCAGTGACCACAGGTCACAAGGGGAGCCACACTGAGCAGACTCTAGATACCACAGCCACCATCTGGGAGAGAGACTTGCAATCCTCCGACTCTGAACCCCTGATGTCCCCTGGTCTTTTTTTTTTTTTTTGGTTTTTCGAGACAGGGTTTCTCTGTGGTTTTGGAGCCTGTCCTGGAACTAGCTCTTATAGACCAGGCTGGTCTCGAACTCACTGAGATCCGCCTGTCTCTGCCTCCCGAGTGCTGGGATTAAAGGCGTGCGCTACCACCGCCCGGCTCCCCTGGTCTTTAGAACCAACTCAATGATGATTCACAGCTAGTGTCCTGGGGAAACCACCCCAAGACAACTCTAGGAATGGCCCAAAGGGCCAGGGTTGGGACATTTGTCTTGTGTGATCCAGGTCTGCCCCTCATTGCTCCCTGCCATGTATGGCTCCCAAGATGCAACATACACAAACAGAGCCTTGCCTTTGAAGCTGGGAGTTAAAAACCAGACAACATATCTCAGATACTTAAAAACACACATTTCATGTGGAATATAAGTGGTTTGCTATAAGTCACACTCATCAAGGTCCTGCCACCCATTGGTTTTCCTCATGTGGCCACTCCAACTTCTCAAAGGACACTGGATGTCACACACATCTTGCATAGCGGGTACAGGTGAGGATGTGGACCTTCCTGCCTGAGGTCAATACTGCTCATGTTTTGAGAGCCCTGGTGGCCTTGGCTAGACAATGTATCTAAGATCCCCCCCCCCCCCCAGTGAGAATCTGGGGACAGCACCAGCTCTACTTTCCGTAGGGACAATAACGTGGGGCACTAGGGCCAGCCCGTGGTGTGCAAAGGCTGTCAGATCAGTTGCCAGCTTCACCCTGTTCAAAAAAGGCCTGTGATCTCTGGATGAAATCAGAAGCTCCAAGAGGTAACATACTTCAACAAAGCTCACAGCTTCAGGGCTGACCCCACTCAAAGTCCCCTCCTGCTGAATGCTGGCTGCTTAGCCTGGGCCAAAACCACCTTTCCCCTTTCCCCGTTCCCCAAGAGGGTCCCTGCCTCTGACAGCATTGGTGCCCAGACCCTGGCCACCCAAGTCAGGCAGGTCCTTTGGAGACTCTAATTACTCCCCAGGCTCCAGCCTGGCATAAACACAGCCTAGACATCCAAGAAAAGCAGGCTGCCGGCACGGGAGCTTTTCCCCAAGCTAAATGCAGACGCCGGTGCTGGGCTGGCTGCGGGTACTCAGATAACGATCGGATGCTGTGAGCCCTGAGCTGACCCCAGGGTGGACATAGTCCCACTCACCAGGAGTGACTGCCTGGCCAGGCACAAGGCCCCTGGCGGCCTGTCTTCCGCTGGGAGTGCACTTGGGGTGCGGAGGCAGGAATGCATGTGGGCTGGTCCAGTTCAGAATGTATTTATAGATTGGTCACAGCTGCCAGCCGAGTGGTACCCACAAGGTCAGGTTCCTGCCGGGCCCTGTGGCCAGATGTTTACTGAGATTGTAGGGACCAACTTGTCCGCCCACATCCAGACTCACCCCACGTCCACGCCCAGAGGCCCTTCTGCACTAGGGCTCCACGAGGTCCTTAACTCTGAAGGGTGACAGGCCTCAACTGGTGTCATGATCCAGGAATGGGAGAAAGGGGCCAGCGTGAAAATCAAACGGACCAACAAAGACACCCTACCACTCCTTCCATGTTCACATGTAACCCACAGCTCCTGCCTTTGAGTCACCTTAGTATACTATCCTGGGTTTTGAGCCGCTCTGACCAGAGCCTGCACAATGTTTGGACATTCCAAGAATTCCTGGATCAACTGCCCATTCTCCAAAGTGAGAGATTTCTCGGGAAGCCTCAGAGGTGGCTGCGATGAACCTGCCCCTTCTCGTAGGCAAGGCTGTGGAAGTGGATTCTTGGTGTTCTGCAGGCCCAGAGGCCTTCTCTCCAGTAAGTGGTGTGAGTCGGCCTGAGAAGCAGATCTTGGCCTCCCTGATTTGTTAGGGTGACCCACAAGGCTGATCAGGATGTCCCTGGGAGAGCAATGGAGACGACACTATCTGGGAGGCTTCTTTTGGTCCACAGATGGCTGGAGATGCTGTCCCAAGGGCTTTACCCAGAGGTAGACCCAGACCATGGATGCCAGAGCTGAGAGACATGGACAGCCACATTCATAGCATATGAATAAACCTATAACAACCTATTTCCCCTGGGATTACTTGGTGACTTTGACCTAGGACACTCGGAGCCTCTTTATTGGTGCCAGTGCTTGTCCCCCTGGGACTCAGCATATGCTCTGAACACCTTAGTTCTCCCAGGGTTGTCACATCTTGTCTCTCTATTGGGAAGTTGAGGAAATACGTTGTCAACAAGTATGGCTTTTGCTGGGGCTTCAACAGATGGGTAACATGGCGGTCCACAGCTCCATTCCATTTGCTAATTCATGACAGCAATATAGAGGCCAGCTGGAGTGGACTGAGTTCGTGGGCAGTGGTGTGGTGTACAGATAGGAGCTGTGCATGAGAAGCTGTGAACAGGAAACACGAGGGGTCCAGGACAACCCACGGGGACGTGTCTCTAACCTTTGCGCGTGCCGCTTCCTCTATTCAGACTCCTCTGTCCTATCATGAATGCTCAACAAACTTCTGCCATCCTTCAAAATCCACCTCAGAGACCAATAGCTCCGGGGAGTCTTTCCTGGGTCCTCAGGCACTGACTGGTCTTCAAAGGGAACGACAGGGTTATACCTCACCCTGCCGCTGGCCAACCAGCAGTGCAGGTGATTTTCGCACAAGAGCCTGAAGAGGCAGAACACTATGGATGCTAGGCGGCAGGTGAAGGCATTGGAAGCCCTCAGCGCAAAGCCAGGAGCCAAGCGGGCACAATGACGATGGGAATCACAGGTTTACAAGGAGAACGTATCATCCAGCACCAACACACAGTGAGGTCAAACTCTTTATAACAATGTTCTATTACAGCAGCCAAAATGTGCTTACGGCCTGAGTTTGAGAGTCTAACTTCCATCTTTAGGACCCACAAGAAAAGTCAGGCATGGCGGCATGTGCTTGTAAACCCAGCACTGGTGAGGAGGTGACCAGTGGAATCCCTGTCAGCAAACCAGGCTGAATTGGCCAATTCTAGGCCAGTAAGAGACCCTGTCTCCAAAAAGCAAGGTGGATGGTGGCTGAGGAATAATACCTGAGGTTGACCCCTGACCTACACACACACACACACACACACACACACACACACACACACACACACACCACAGTATGTAGACATGTCCTGGCTACAGGTGTGTTCTGTTCTCAGGCTGGGCTAGTACAGGTACTATGGGCCTGGCCTGATAGCCACAGAACAAGCCCTGGGTGACAAACCACAGCACGGCCCTGGTGGCCTCACACTGGGCCAGTACCCGCTGTTTGCGGAGATCCTTTTCCTGTGAGCTTCTGAGTGCACCTGGCCCTCTCCATAAATGTCCCGGAAAGTCCCTTCACCTCAGTTTCCTCACCTACAAAACAGGGCAACAGGAGCCTGGGCCTGGGGAGATGGCAGACTTAGGTAGAGTCCCACCACCCCTGCAGGCCCTGCCTGGGCACCTCCCCTTGGCCACTCTCTGGGCCCTTGAGGAGGGGAAGCCCCTGAACCATCTATCGATCTGCATAGCTTGGGCTCCAAGGCAGCCTGTCCATGTTCTCCCTGAATTTCCTGGAACAACCTTGGAGTCTTTCTCCTCGTCTTCCCTACTGAGGTGCTGGTTCCATGTTTCCTCCTCCCCCAGCCTGTGTTCTGGCACAGTGAACTGTCCCAGCACTTGTCCCTGCAGTGCAGCCTGACTTACTTTAGGGCCACATAAGTCCCAGCCCTCTCCCTATCAAGCCCATATCCACCTGACATGGCTGCTCTGGCTAAACCAGCAGAAACACATGTGTAGCAGTAACCTCCTGTCCAGGGCCCACAGGGGTTTAGGCAGCCTGGTCTAGACCCTCTGACCGTCATTACTTATCACTGGGTAGCTTGGGGTAAGTGCCATACCAAGAGCCGTGTGTATCCTGCCCACTTGGTCTGCCTCTCCTGAGTGCATTCCAGGGATGCACGATGGGATGGGGAACTCACTGGGATTGAGACAGGTCTGAACGGCCCACCTGACCTCGGAAAGCCCCTTTCTATGTGCAGAGCAAGAAGGTTGCCCACGCTCAATGGCGGTTCAGGGCTATTTTCAAGTGGCTCCCCAAGGATCTGATAGCCACCGTCTTGGACACACGGTGACCCTGGACAGCTGCCAGCTCTCTTGAAGGGGGCTGCAAGAAGGATTGGTAGGATGTGCTTTTTGATCATGTTCTAGGATCCCTCCTCAAGGACCAGTCTCCTGCAGGAGTGGCTCAGGGGCTGGGTAGCTCAGCGTCTCACGAGGAAGGCAGGGTATATCTGCTCGGGGACTGGAGCACAGCCCATGGAGGTGAGAAAGTGGAGGCTCTGAGCATCTCAGGAGGGATGGGATAAAGCCTCTCACAGGATAGACCTGTCCCCTGCTCTCTCTGCGGAGTGGGAATCTGCCCCGGAACAATGCATTCCCCACCAGAGTCCACAGCCCTCATCCTCAGAAGGAGTGAGTGGCTCCTACTGTTCACTGACTTATGCAGATCTGACAAGGCACAGGTACGATGGGACACACAGTGAGCAACCATGGGCCCAGACCCTCCACTAGGGAGAAACGAAAACATCCGTCCATACAACACCTGAACACAAATACCCATAGCAGCAGGATGCATAGTGACCACACATCTCCTTCAGGGATGAGTACATGGTGCCCAAAGCAGGACACGGTCTAGCCAGACTTAGTCTGACGTTCTGACAGACGCAGCCTCTCAAGCTCTGAACACATGACACCCAGTGAGAGAAGCCAGACGAGGAAAGCCACAAAGCATGAGCGTATGTACATGAAATGTCCAGAATAAGCAAATCCATAGAGGTAGAGAGGAGATTAGCGGTTGCTGGAGGCTGGAAGGAGTTGGGGGGAGGGGATGGAATGTTCTAGAACTAGATCGTGATTGCACAGCTCTGTGAGCATACTAAAGTCCACAGAACTTTACACTTTGAAAGGGTGCTGTGTGGTGAGGGGAAAAAAAAGGCCCCTGGCTTGTAGGCTGCCGTGGACAGTGATGGTACCCACCACAGCTTGCACCCCAGCCTCTGCCAAAAAAGCGGATTCTTTTAGGACCAGACCAGCAGCCTGGCTCCTGGCCTGGAAAGCCATGGTCTCAGGACTCCACACTCCTGCTCCTGTGGCCCAGTGGCCACATCCAGGTCCTGCAGAGCAACCTGTTTACACATTGCCAAGGCCAGATTGGCCAGTGGCCCCCGAGGAATGTGGAAAATGCCACTCAGGGGCACTCCTAACGGTCACATTCTGCAGGCGCTGCAGGGCCCCAGCCGGTTGGGGCCTTGACTGCTGCTCATGAATGTTGACTCTGTTAGGTGGCTGGCTGAGATGCCAGCCCTGGAGCAGCCAAAGACAGGACAGACACTGTGAGAGGCAGCCAGGGGACGGAATGTCCCCCATTGGCCACTGGCACCGGCACTGGCAGGAGGAGCCTGGATGGGAGGGGAAGCTTCCTCAGCCTGTCTCCTGGGCATCGTCTGCAGCGACTCACATGTGAGGCCATTCACCATAGCTCTCACCTGTCTTTGGTCTCTCACAAACAGTCTGTACAGTAACTCAGGGTCCTAGGTTAGGGAGGGCTTAGGCAGAGAGGTCTCCATTCCTGGCCACTTTTATGCAGATCATGGCTCCAAGCCTATCCTAGTCTTGCATACTGCAAGGGCCAGGAGAAAAGAAACTAGGTCTGGAGCTCAGAGGTCCCCAAGCTCATATTCTCCTCACCCATGGGGATCACCCTTCTGATCTGGAGGAAGCGGGACTGAGTGGAGGAGGGGTGGGGGTGAGAACCACCTGGAAGAAAAGAGAACTTGGTTCCCAGCTCCCAGCAGATAATGGAGCCCTCTTTCTTTAAGCCCTGGGTGATGGGAAGGACTGGATAGGGAGGTCTGGAATGGCTGGGTGTTGGGTGTATGGCCAGTGTCTCTCCATGCTCATAAGCAGAGCTTAGCTTGGGCGTTGCCTCCCTAGGGCAGGCTCCATTTAAACAACAGTGTAATTCCCAGCGACCACTTCAATCCTGCCAGGCTGGACGTGGAAGCGGGTGGTTTAAAGGCAGGTCACAGCCCTCCAGCTTACTGTGCCAGGCACACTTGCTCCAGTTTGGACTCAGTGCAAGCTTCTGCAGCAGCAGCAGCAGCAGCAGCAGCAGCAGCAGCAGCAGCAGCAGCAGCAGCAGCAGCAGCAGCGAGAGGCGGACAGAGACCAGCTCTGAAGAACATCTGGAGCAGGAACTCATTGCTGACCACAGCCAAGCCAGGCCTGCAGCACCTCCCTGCCCACTTCTCAACCTTTCCTACACTGTGGGGAGAGAGATGTACACTAGAAGGTTAACACCTGAGGGGGAGATCGGAAATGATGGCTGCCTTGGTTCTTTGGGTCTCTGGAGAGGGAGGTCATTTCCCAATACACACACACACACACACACACACACACACACACACACACACGTGTGCGCACGCGCATGCACACGGTTGACTGTAATCCTTGGAAACAAAACAGCTCCTCACATACAGCATAGACATCATGGGGCCAATGTGGGGGCTCTGATATATAAGATGAGATGCTCTTCTGGGAAGAAACAGCCCTGAGGTGTGTGGAGTCTTGGTGAGCTAAGCACCCTAGTGCAGCAAACAGCTACCCACCTGTACTGACCTACTTTTCTGCCATTGGTGGGCTGTTGGCAGACTTCATGATGGTACTGTAGGCTAACACTAGACGGCGTCTACTGCCCCAGCCCCAGCCTCTAGGGGAACGGTAAGTATACAGAGAAAAGGGGAGGACACAGAAACCTTTCCTGGTAATGGTCAGGCCATCTCATCTCAACACAAAGCCCCGAGCACACTTGGTAACGCCCTCCTGCCATGCTTGGGTCTGAGTATCCTGGGCCATCATAGAGAGTGGGGCTGAGAGCGTCATTTATAGTCCGAGGGGGCAGAGCATTGCTTGGAAAGGGGCTGGACCATGTTGGCAGTGTTGTTCCTTTGTGGGAGGGGATACTGCTTCACCTGCTCTGGTAATGGCCAGGAAGGACAGGGACAGAATGGGAAGTGTCCCAGGTGGGAAGGGAAGTGAGTGTCCTGGGCTTGGAGCCCAGGGCAGGTGTGGGAGGTAGGGGCTGCACTGAGGGTGAGCTCACTCTTCATCCTTCCCTTTAACCCAGGAGTTCCGGGAGGAAGTGAGGTGAAGGTGGGCAGAAGAAAGGCTTGTGAGGAAGAGAAGAAGCAGATGGCGCCCCGTGTGCCTGGCTACTTGCCTCCACGTAGACCATCAGCTACAACCTTACACCCTCACGGGTCTTTCTATCTTTCTGATACCCAGGCCCAGAGAGGTTTGGTGACTTGTCCAAGGCCACATAACCTGCCATGAATGTTCCTACCCTGGGTACTCTTTGGAAGGTCTGCTCCTCCCACACACTCGGTTACAGCTCTAGAGTTGGAAGCAGGCACAGAAATGGAATTATTCTCAAGAGGGGTGGTTGACACAGAAGTCCAGGCTGCAGATAAGTGCCGATAAGAGTGTGGCCTGGCCTTTGCTTCCAGGCCACCCTGGTATTTAGCAAGAGTGAGGGGCATGCAGAGACCCAGGGCATGTCTCCCCAGGGCAGGTGGCAGGCTGCTTTCTGGCCAGCAGTGCTGAGTCAGAGAAGTTACACTCACCAAAGACTTGGTAGGAAGTGAAGGGCAGCCGTGAGTGTTAGCTTAATGTGCTGTCTGTCACTCCAGATGACTGACAGCTAGGAGCTCTGGACCAAACTTCAAGAGATCCCCTACCAGTGGCAGGACAGCAGGCTCAAGCTGCTGCAAAGGGGTGGGATCCCATCACTAGAGGCATGCAAGCAGCCAATGACCCAGAGGATAGGGTCTTGTGGAGGCCAGAACACTGATGAACGCTGTAAGTTCATGGCCTCCTTAGAACCCTCTTTGGCTCTGAAATCCTGGAACTTGCTGACCTCCACAAAGCCCTGGAATACTGCCAGCCGGGAGTTCACTCATGGCTCTCACCTGTATCTCCCAGACTGCACCTCACAGCGACCCTGGGCGGGCCTCTTCCCATTCACCATTAGAAAGACATACTCTGTTTGCTCTGCCCAGCCCTCTGGGACCTGTCAGGTCAAGCTCGTGGGGGGAAGAAGGCTGCCATCTTAAAGGGACTCCTGCCCGGCTCCTGCTCTTCCTGACTAGCCCTGTCAATACGCCCAGGCATTTTACTTGCTTGTCTTGTTATTTTCCGGATTTGGGTGTTGGCTGAGTCAAGACAGTTGGGACAGCGCAGGACACAGAGGCCTCAACACACCTTTGTCCCTCTACCAGGCAGGACTGGACCAGAGTCAGCTGGCAGTGTGGGTAGACACTGTCAGCAACTCTGCTGTTTTCCAGCGGGGCACCACAGGCCACTCCGACCCTCTCTTTCTTCATCTAGAGCATGGGGTCCCACCCATCTCACGGCTGAAGATTAAATGCAATAGTAACACGTGGCACAGTCCCCACACAGTCCGATCAGTCCAGCCGGCTGAGAATCCATCAGTTCCTTCAGCTGGAGCCTGAACCCCACTCAGCAGCTCAGCTGCCCCGTTTCCACCGTCCCCTGTGTGCATTGCTGTCTCCACCCCGGAGTCCCGGGTGCAGGACAGGGTCTGGGCGGCCACTGACGTCGGGATGAATCCCGATACCCTCCTCTTCCCACCATCGCCACGAGGGGCGCAGTGTCCCCGCGGTAGGCTTCGCTTAACTCTGTGGACTTCTCCAGCGGAGCTGCCCCAAAGCACAGGGTGGGTGGGGGCGCGATGGGCCTCCAGGCGGAAGCAACAGCGTGGCGACCCTCCAGTACCTTAACAGAACCCCATCACGCCCGCGGCATCGGACCTTAGGATATCCCGAGCGGGCAGCAGTGAGGTCGCAGACCAAAGGCTCCAGGGCTCAATGAATGAGCCACCGCACCACCTCCCTCAGCCCCGCAGCTCTGACTCCCCAGGGCACTGGCGATCCTAGCTCTGCACTTCGCAAAGAGCCAGCGACATCGCCAACGACTCTTCCAGGGCCTCGGTCAAGATGCCCCGTGTTTGGTGCTCGGCACACGCAGCTCGTCTCACTTCGAGTGGGGACCCGAGGCCAGTCTTGCGCCCTGAGCGCAGCGCGGTGACCGCGCCCGTCCCCGCACACTCCAGCACCACGCACTCACCTCCGCCCTGGCCACGCGCAGCTCCAGCTCCAGGGACGCGCGGGGCGCCCGCGCCCGGCCCGCGC
>NC_022011.1:29991409-29998364 GCF_000317375.1 Microtus ochrogaster | reverse complement strand
GAGCAGAGGGCCGCCTCCCGGGCCGGTCCGCGGGCAGCGCTCGCGCGGAGGCCGGACGCGCAGCCCGACAGCAGCGCCCCGGCTTGGGTTACACCCTTGCCCCCCGCCCCGCCCCGGCTATTTTTAGCGCGGCTTTTCCTAGGTGTTGGTTTCATGGGATCCACCTAGCCACGCCGGCCTGGTGGGAAACTCTCTCCCCGGCCATCCCCCTCCCCTCCACTCTCCTTGGCCAGTTTTACAGCTGGCACGCCGCTGGGCGGAAAGCCTGGCTTCGGCGCAACTTTGGAAACAGCTGCCACCATTCCACTGTGTGGCTTCTAGTCGCAGCTCTATCCATCCCCCTGTCCTCCCAGTCCCTGGGTCACCAAAAGCAACTAAACCTCTTCCTCTGGCTTCTGGCCCGGAAGGTCAGGAGGCCGGTCACAACTGGCACCTGTTTAAGGGAAACTTCAGTTTGAGGAACCCGCTCCCCAGCCCCATCAAGTCTGGCCCTCCAAGGTGCTACAGGGGGCTCTTGTCATAAAAGTGGAGCTTGCGGTCCCCAACCTTGGTGGCTTCCTGCTGGGCCCTCATCCAGCCTGGGACTGGACACATTGAAACACAGTGGGGAGGGAAGGAGCCATTTAGGTCCCTAGAGAGGAGGGACCGACCCCTTTAAGATCATCTGACCAAGTGCTACATCCAACACATTAACCTAAGCTTCACAGATCAGGGACCTGACAGGGGCCACAAAACTGGAAGAGGTTCCGTTAAGGTGTTGAGCTCATCATGAAGCCCTAAGTTCGATGCCCCAACACGCTCGTAAAAAGTGTGTGTGTGTGTGGGGGGGCAGAGCCATACAGAACCACGGGGCTTGCTAACCAGGCAGCCCAGTTTAATTGGTGAGCTCCAGGGCAACGAGAGACCCTATCTCCCAAAACAAAGTGGACAACATTTGAGAAATGACACCCGAGGCCAATCTCTGGTTTCCAGACGCATGCACACACCATACACATCCAAGATGTGAGCTCACAAACCAGATCCGAGAGAGATAGGACCACTGAGGACACTCCTCACTTTAGATAAACCAAGTCGTGGTTCATGTGACCACGGATCTGTGGGCTTCTCAATGGTAAATGACCAGGTGAAGGCTCTTAACGGAAAGGGGCCCTGTTAGAGCTAGCTGGTTCAACAGCCCCCTACCCACACCGAGGGTCGAGCTGCCACTCAAAAGTTCCGGTTTCACTCCTCCGGGGAACACCTTTATCATGCAAAGCAAGGCTCCGCACAGGCTTCCCAGGCTGCTTCCTGGGAAACTCCTGGCCTTGGGCAGGTCCCAAGGCCTGTACTGAACAACTCACCTGTGGCTTGCTATGAGCTCTAGCGAACCGCGGTGCAAAGTTGATCTTCCTGGGACTTTTCAGCCTGGCTCGTGGCTGTGAGCCAGAAATGGCTGCGAATGTAAACGGAACCTGGGCTGCAGCTGAAAGGCCCCCGGTCCTGCCCTGTACCCCAGGATTGGGACTCGGATCACATTCCCTCAGCATCATTCTGGGCCTGCTCCCCAGAAAACACTCTGAGCAACTGTGAATGCAGGGGTGCCTCAGCAACTGGGTTTCCTAGGCCCTAGAGTTGAGTCCCCCACCTCGGAGATCTTGGAAGATGTTACCTTCTTTTCCTTTTGATGTTTGTTTTGATCCCCCCTTCACACACACACACACACACACACACACACACACACACACTGCCTGAGAAAGGGTTTCTCTGTAGCTTTGAAGCCTGTCCTGGAACTCACTCTGTAGACCAGGCTGGTCTCGAACTCACAGAGATTCACCTGCCTCTGCCTCCTGAGTCCTGGGACTAAAGGCGTGCGCCACCATCGCCCGGCTTCTTTTGATGTCTGTTTTGACTTTAAGAAAGGCCAGGATTTCAAAATACATCAGTATGTTTGTGTGTGTATGTGTATCTGTGCATACATACGCATGTATCTGTGCATACATATACATGTATGTGCATGTGTGTACATGTATTCGTGCATGCATATGATATGTGCATGCATGTAGTATATGTACACATATTTCTCTAGCTCTGCGCCTCTGGACACTGCCCAGGCTACAGACACAATAGACAGGGCCCTTGGTGCCCACAACTGTTGCCACAGCCTTGACAGTGGATAGACCCTGTGCTTCCTGGGGCCAGGCAGGTGTGAGGACTACAACCCTGCTTTATTGTCCAGGGGCCACAAGTATGGCAGGCCTCCTTTGCTCCGGGAGCTGCTGGCTCTTTCCAGGATCCTGTGCTGTCTTCAGCCCTTTGTTTGGAGGTAGCCTATACCCTCTTCCATACCTACCTGCGACTGACCAGTGCCGTTCAGGCTGGCACAGGTGGGACCACTGTGATCCTCTGAAGCCTTAGTGTGCATAGGACAGCTGGGGCAAGGTCTCTGCCCACTCTAGACATCAGTCATGTGTGAGCATGACAATACTGTCATGTGACTTTTCTGGGTGACAGGGTCCTCACAGATGACTTGGGCTTACCTTCAGTTGCCTTACCTCCTCTTGGTCCTGAACATGGGACAGAGTTCCTGACAGTGTGACCTGTTTACCCTGGGAGGAGCTGCTGGGGGATGAGTCATGGTGGTGTTAGGAGGGGAAGGGGTTCCTGGGGAGCATGGGCCTCTCCTCCTGCCTTTCACCCTAGTTGGTACTGTGTGGGAAGAGCTGAGAGTTCTGAGCTTCCATTCTCCAGGGGAATCATGGGCCAGCCAGAGTGGCTAACTCGATTCATCCATCCAGTAGAGTTCAGGTCTCTGGACCTGACCTAGCCCCTCTCAACCCAGTACTCAAAGCTGGCGCCAACCACACTCTGCAAGAGGCTTCCTGGCTCTGGGACATCCAAGGAGCCAGCAGTGCTCCTGAGTCATCGCCTTAACCTCTGCCTGAAGCAGAAAAAAACCACACCATGGGACCAGAGCAGGGTGGGAGGAGCAGAAGCCTCTGGCGGATTCCAGGGCCACATTGTTACACTTTAGCAAGCTTGAACCCAGCTACCTCAGCCTGTGGCACAGACACACACACATACAGACAAGACACACAGACACACAGACAGACACACACAGACACGCACACACAGACACACACAGGCACAGACACACACACACACATATATATATACTTTGAAGGCCAGGTCTCACCCTGCCCCAGATGCCCGCACCAGACACATTTGGGGGCATCAGGACACTCACCCTAATAAGTGATGAGAGATGATGCTCCTCCCCATAGACCAGCCTCATTTAGAGGCCTGAGCAACTGTATCCTGCTTAGATCCCTCCAGGCATTTTCAAAGCCAACTGCTAGAGTGGAGAAACTGAGGCCGGAAGACCAAGAAGCTCTCCCGGACGTGGGGGCTGGTGGGGCATACCCTGCACAGCCAACATACTATTTCACCTGCCTTGCCTCCTCACTGCAGTTAGGGTAGAGTGAGAACAGCCTGGCCCCAGGCTTAGGGTCAAGCTCCCCTTTCTGGCCAGCTCAGCACCCATGTAAAAGCACCTCATGAGAAGCCAAAGGGATAGTGGTGCTCCCACATCATGGGACATGTGCTTAGGTAGATCCATACTCTCTGTCCTGGGTCATGTGGCCAGTGGAGGCAAGTGGATTTGGAGGGTCCTGTGCCTGTTCCTCATCAGAAGCTCCGACAGCTTAGAGACCTCTCTAGGAACTACCTCTAGGCCAGTGCCGAGTGGAGCATCTGTGGGGCTGGTGGGAAGTGGAGCCGTGTGCTCCACTGGGAGCACGGCCAGTGTCTGTGGATCCCACTGGTCAGTTCAGAAGTTCATGTCTGTAACCATCCACAGAGTTCACTAGTAGCCCTAGCTCCACCCCCTCCCATGCTTCCTGCCAGCTCTGTGTCCTTGGGTAAGAGAGAAACCTCTCTGAGTTTCCACTTGCTCTGATTGACAGCCATCTCGACATCCCCTCGTCAGGAGGGCAGAGCTGCCAGAGGCCTTGGTGCCTCTGTCCTCACATGCCCTGCCACAGGCGGGGCTCTGGGGTCAAGATCAGTTGTACCTGACAACTGATGTCCAAGGCGGGAGGAACATGGGCCTCCGGAGGATATGGGGTGCTGGCCCTGGGAACAGCTTTCTGAGATCCCCAAGGTTATCCTGCTCCTGAGTGTCTGGTCAGAACTGGGGCCAAGTCCCCCCCCCCCCGCCCCCCGGCATTGGAAAACAAAATCCAGGCTCTGGGGTAGAGGAAGGAAATCAAATAGGAATGAATAAACCTCAGTGCTGCCCTCAGCTCATCTCTTAACTCCGCACGCACGCACGCACGCACGCGGAGTCAAGGGGCCTGTTGTACCTCAAGTGGGAGCAGGGAGAGGAGAGGGAGAAGAAAAAGAGGTTGCAGGGAGGGAGGGAAGGACGAAAGGATGGGAAGAGAGAAGGAGAGGACAGATAGTGATGGAAAAGTCGGAGGGAAGGGAAGGAGGGAGTGAGAGATGGGGAGGGGAGAGAGAAAGGAGGAGGGGTCTATGGTCAAACCACCCTGACCTCATCTGATTTGGGAAGCTTCACTGGTCAGGCCCAGTTAGGGCGGGCTGAGTGTGGAGTGAATAGCAGCAGGGCCAGGAGACATTCCAGACAGACGGTGGCGCATGACTCAGAGCCCAGAGCGAGACTTTTTTTTTTCTGCTTAGCTTCCAAGTGGTCCCATTTTTCCCCCCTTCTTTTTTAAAAGAGGGGTCAGGCAAAGATGTCCTTTCTGAGAGAGCTTCGCATGTGGACGACGCTCACCCACCCACATTTGTTAAGCACATGTCTGGTCAAGGCCACCAACTTTCGTTGGTAGAGGGTCTTCTGTCTGTGAGGCCCAGCAGTCTTTTTACCCCAAGTCAAAGGGCACCTAGGCTGACCCCTCCTCTTTCAGAAAGCCCTCCCTCTTAGGTCTGATAGAGCTTCTCATGGGCACTGCCTGAGCTCTTAGTCCCTCCTCCACCAAGGGGACTGGGGAAGACCTGAGAGAAGCAGGGTTGTAGAAGGTCCTGAACACCTGTTGGAGCCCCTGGAAAAAGCCCTTTTTAGGAGTGGCTGAGGCTATATTGCTGTGAGCCAGGCCTGTGCCAGGCCCCCCCCCCCATTCTCCCAGCTCTGGTAAACACCTCTCTTCCTGTGTGCAGGACAGGAGGCTGGGTCCCTAGAGGCTCTGGTCATGTCTGAAAGAAGCCAGAGCCCTATTGGGTGCAAGAATTCATCTCATCAGGGCTTCCTGCCTTCTGGCTGCCCCTGAGCCCCTCTGAGTGTTTGGGATGCCATAGCAGCTGGTGGCTTAAGCCCAAACCATCCCTATACTCTGAGGCTGTGTGGCCTCAGTTTCCCCATCTGCCATCCAGTGAATGTGCTAGGGCCTGTGGGTGGCTCTGTCGAGACATCCTCTCTGGAGCATCCCTGACTCAGCCAAGCACAAACCTTCAGGACCGGAGTTCTTCTAATGAAATGAAAACAGAGGCAGTGGGGAGCAGCGGCTGCAGCAACCCAAGCCAGCAGCCAGGGCATGAATGGGCCCTTTCATGAGTCATAACCAGAGTGAGGCCAGGTTGAGGCACCAGGCTGGGTCCAAGGAGTGGCAGTTCCTTGGGCAGGGAGGAAAGGGACAGCAGCCTGGAGCCAGTCTCCATCCTCTCTCTGCATCCTGACCCGGCTCGGGAAGAAGCTTGGATATCCTCTGTCCAAATCTTTAAGCCTTTATCTTTTTCTAATTCTATGGATCTACATATCCTGGTCGATCACTCACTCAGGGTGCCCGGGAAGGTTTGTGAGAACGGTTTGTGTAAAAGGCACTTTGAGAAGTGTTTTTGTTCATCTGCAGGGTGCCCACTGAGTGTGCAGACAACTGGCCCTTTGAGGGTCTGTGGTGAACAGCGGCGTCCTTCTCTCTGCCACCTGGGCCTGCGTCAGCACCCTGAATGGCCTTAGTGTGCCCAACTGTCTTTTCCATACCTGGCCACTGAGACTTCCAACATTCTTTTAGAAAAAAATGTGGCAAGGCTCCTGGGATCTTTCTCCAGATAACTTATCCAGCTCAGGCCAGCGAGACTCAAGCCAGCGCCTCTTCCCTTTGGCGACACTAAAGAAAAAACACGCTTCCGTTTTGCCACCTGCTGCTACGGCCTGAACAATGGTCCCCTCTGACTTTGCAGGGACAGGGTAGCAGTCAGCAGACTTCCTTCTGTGCTGCCGTGAAGGTTGATGGCCCCAGTCCAGTCGGCGGCATTGGCTCTAGGGCCCTGAGCATGCCTGGCATGTAGAATAGTTTATATTTGTTGAGTGAATACATGAACAGAACCGCAAAAAACAAAACAAAACAAAAAAACAAACAAAAAAAAAAAACAGGCAGAAGTGAACCTATGAGGAACAAGCTAAGTCTTCAGGTAGCATGCGTGGACTCCACTGTGGTTAGAGAGTTATATAGCCCTTGGTGGGCTTTCAAAGGCCTGGAATTGGGAACTTGTCCACCTCACTGCTGAAGGGTCACGAACTTGAGAGATTCCAGATTTAAATTTCAACACTATCGGGCCTCCTCTTGCCTCAGTTTCCCCAGGCCCATTTCCACAGGGACTAAGAGCAATCTGCCTTGAGTATTCAGAGACGCCCACGATAGGTTGTCATGGGCGTTAACCCTTACTGGTCTGAGTGGATTTTTGTGTATGTTGTGTATGTGTGTGTGCATGTGTACATGTGCATGTGGTGTGTGTGTGTGTGTGTGTACGTGTGCATGTGGTGTGTGTGTGCATGTGTATGTGTGCATGTAATGTGGGGTGTGTACTTGTGCATGTGTACATGTGCATGTGGTGTGTGTGTATGCATGTGTATGTGTGCATATGGTGTGTGTGTGCATGTGTACGTGTGCATGTGGTGTGTGTGCATGTGTACATGTGCGTGTGGTGTGGGGTGTGTGTGTGCATGTGTACGTGTGCA
>NC_022011.1:29970662-29991309 GCF_000317375.1 Microtus ochrogaster | reverse complement strand
GTGCATGTGTACGTGTGCATGTGGTGTGTGTGCATGTGTACATGTGCGTGTGGTGTGGGGTGTGTGTGTGCATGTGTACGTGTGCATGTGGTGTGGGGTGTGTGTGTGTGCGTGTGTGTGCATGTGTACATGTGCATGTGGTGTGGGGTGTGCGTGTGTGTGCATGTGTACGTGTACGTGTGTGTACGTGTGCATGTGGTGTGGGGTGTGTGTGTGTGTGTGTGCGTGTGTGTGCATGTGTACGTGTGTGTGCGTGTGTAGGCCAGAGGTTGACATTCTGTGTCCTCTGCCACTTTTATTCTTATTTTTAGGCAAGGCTTTTCGCTGAACCTGGGACTTGCGTGTTAAACTAGACAGTCTGGCTGGTGAGTGGCAGGGATTCTTCTGGGTCCCCAAGCCTGAGAAGACCTGCACTGGCCCATTGTTTTTATATGGGTTCTGGGGATCCAAACCAAAGTCCTCAGCTTACTCAGTAAGCATTTTATTGACCAAGCCGTCTCCCAAGCTCCTTTGATGACTTTTGTAGGTGACTTATTTCCTCTTCCACTGTCCCAAATTTCTACACTGGCCACAAATTATACCTTATTGTCAACAAGAAGTTTAGTGATGTCAATCACCCACCACACTTCAGAGCCTGTTACAACACCAAGTCTGTCCTCACCATGCTGCTCATCTGTGCGCACATAACCCTGTTACTTCTACGGTAGACACAAGGCTCAATGCACAAGGCCACTCCTGTGTCTGTGCTGTCAGGGTGTGGACTCCGCTGCGCTGAAATCTGCAGCTGTCACTCAAGTGGTGTGAGCCTCGTGCTGGAGCAGGAGGAGCCATGCAGCTCTTGGCCCCCTCAAGTGCTCAGTGGTCATGCTATCAACACTCTAGTCATGCTTTAATTGCTAACGGGGGTCAGCGTCCATCAGACATTTGGAGAAATGTTCACGGACTCCATGGGCAAGTCTTCTAAACCACAGACTGCGGTGTCATGTGCCCTCTCAGAAGAACCATGCGGCTTCTTGGCCCCCTTAAGAAGGATGCATATCAGTGACAGTCTCGTGCCCTTAAAGCTGTCCCAGGATCACTTTCCCTCAGCCCGACTCAAGCTGTATGAGTTGTGGTCAGCCATCCCAGCACTCCTTAGTCCTTTCTCCTCAATGACTCTGGATTTGACCTTCCTCTTTCCTGGAAAATTCCTTCATCCTGTTACGTCTGCCAGCTGGGAAAACTCTGACTTACTCTCCAAGACCTACACAGGTCAAGTCTCCATTCCACAGCCTGTAGCTGTCTGTGCACCTGCCTCCTCTGCTGGACCCCAGGTGGGGCACCCTGCTGTCCACTCCCCTGTAGAGTCTTGAGCCTGCTTGGTGCATCGTTTACCCAGGACAGGCAGGCTCCACCCCTCCATTCCACACTCCCTTCCCAGCATGGGATGCCCCCATCTTTGACACCAGAAGCTCTTCCTGTCCTTTAAAACCTTCTCAGAAAAGCTGCACCTGCAGAAAGCCCTCTGTGCCTAACCTAGTGTGGACATGCCATGGGCATAGTCGTGAAGAGCCCAGGGCCAGAAACCTCAGGGACACAGCTTGATCTAGGCTTTTCATATCATAGACAAAGGAACTGAGGCCTAGGGAAGGAGCGATGTCATGGGGACATAGGCAGGGTTCAGTCTAAGAAGGGAGCTTTATGTGTTCTTTAGGCCAGAAGCCCAAATGCCATCTGCATGTCACCCTGTCTGCCCCATAGAGGTAGCTCAGCATCCTGTCTCGATGGCAAATGTGACACTCTTTTCCTCTTTGCCGGCTCTCCTGTGCCCTTGCTTATTTTACTACCCACAGCCTGTTTCCACCGTCTCGTTGCAAGAGGAAACACCCCTGACGGGAGTCTGTGCAGTAGCAACCAGGGGAGGAGGGTGACCCTGCCTGCTGTAGCTGTGGAAACTGGATAAGCTGCATTCCCCCCACCACCCAGGAATTCCAGTCTTTTCATTTGAAAAGTAGAATTAGCATATAGAAACCATCTTAAAGGGTAGTCAGGAGATTCAGTGACATAATAGAACGTGCTTATGAGATGCCAGGCACAGAGCCATCAGACAGTGCTTTCATCCCAGGATGATGAAGGTGGAAAGGGGTGGAAAGGGCGATGGTGAAGGTGATGATGGTAACAATGATGGTAAGGATAATGATGACAGTGCTGGAGAGGAGATGATGGTGATGATAATGGTAACAAGGACGGTGATGATGATGGTGGTGATGACAGCTCTGATGGGGATGGGGATGACAGTGGTCATGAGGATTGGGATCACAGCGATCATGGTGATTGATTTACAGTAATGATAAGAGTACCGACGAGATGGGATGATGCTGTTACTGCTGGTCACGGTGAGGATCATAGAGATGCCACAGTGATTGACAACGAGGGTGTGATGACAATCATGGTGGTGGTTGTGACGACAGTGTTGCTGATGCGAGTAGTGGTTAGGGTGAGGACAATGGCAGTGGTGATGACAGTGATGTTGATGGTGATGACATAATGTTGTTGGTGATGCTACTGGAGGCGGTGAGGTTGTTGCTGAAGGTGGTGATGTCAGGATGCTGGAGTTGAGGATGGTGTGAGGAGGGCAAACGTGAAGGGGATAGGAATGATGAAAATGTACCAGAGCAAGGCCCTGAGACTTGCAAATGGAGCATTGCAAATGGAGGACCCGCAACAAGCAGTGTTCAGTCATCAGTGATGTCACTGAGAAAGAACTGGACCAGGAAGGACAAGCCACATGCGTGGAGAATGAGCGTCAACATGGAAGCATGCTGCTTTTACATACTTGCAGGAGCTCTGGGCTTGAGTTCTGCCTCTGCAGAGCACAGACAGCATGGGACCCAGAAGATCACCTCTCCTTGCAGGGCTCATCACACTCCTGGGCAGATCTGAAGGACTCTGTCAGAGGTTTATGGACATGCGCCAACCTCACTGTCAACTGTCAAGTTCTACATAGGTGAGAGGGGTGGGCACTTGGCTGTGTGAGGATCCTAGGGTATGTCTGTGCATCTGTGCTGGCCTTCCCTTCCCTGAAGAATGCCACCTATTAGGCCCTGTCTTGTATACCTGCTTCAGAAGACCAAGCAGCTCAGACTCAAGACAGAGAAGAAGCGATATTTGTATCTGATGCTGTAGCAGTTAGTCTTTGCTGCACAACAACCAATCCCACAGCAAATGGCTAAAACATTAGCACTGAAGATCCACAGGGCACTAACAGTTCTCTGGTGTAGGTTGGCTTGGCTGACTGGTGCCATCTTGGTGGGTCTGGGTTGTCTATGGCTGTCTTTCACCAGTTGGGTATAGACATTGCTGGGCCCATGCTTCATCATCCAGCAGTTAGCTGGCTTGCTCAGCTGGTGGGGAGCACAGCTTTATTCACTATGGTTCTGGGACCCAGTGGCTAAGCTTCCTCGCCTCTTGGCTCAGTCTACACAATGCAGCAGGAGTGAGCCTGCTTCATCTGAGAATCGGGGTGGTGGGAACTGGAATCGCTGTGAGGACCGTCCTGTGAATTTGATTTTGTTTATTTGTTTTTGAGACAGGGTTTCTGGCTGTCCTGAAACTCGCTCTGGAGACCAGGCTCAGAGATCTGCCTGCTGCTGCCTCTTGAGTACTGACTGGGATTAAAGGCGTATGCGACTACCACTTGCCTAGATGTTCTATGAACTTGACTTGATCTGCTAGCATTGTCTCCAGAGGAGGTTGCTGGGTTCAGAAAGGCAAAGTGAATTGCCCAGGGTCACTCAGAAGAAGGCTATGGGATGACTTCAATTCCAGGCTGTCCTCACATGGCTTGGCTGCCTTCTGCTAGGCAGAAGTGCCGGCAGGTGGACACTGTCTTTCTGGGCTGTCCCCAGCATGCCAAGGAGCTCCAGGAAGAAGTAAGGTGAATTCAAATGTCACCTGCACTTGTGTGCACACCAGGCTGACACACAAGGGTGTGGGCAGGGCAGACGGATGCCTGAGTTGTGTGTCTTGCCTACCTTGAAGGAAAGGTGGACTTGTATTTGGGGCCAGGGGAATCTCTGGCTTGAGAATCCAGAAGGATTGGCAATGCCATGTTCCTGATCAGAAGCCAGTCACTCCTCTTGCAGAGACCACTGCTCAGACCTCCTGAGAACAAGGAACAATCGAAGCAGAGCCACAGTAGAGACCACACCCCTACTACCTCACCTTCCAAGTAGTGGGCATGCCCACTACTATGCCCTCCCTCCACCACCAAGTCCTCTAGGCCTACACCTGCAGCCACACCTCCTTCCAGGCGGCTTGTACCAGACTGAGCCAGGCGCTCAAGGAAAGAGGGCTGCACAGACCAGCTCTGCCTTCCACAGAGGAGTCAAATCCTGTACTCAGGGTCGCGGGCCATGTCCAAGCCCAGGAGGGTCCCTAACGTGGTCCAGCATATGCTAGCTTTTTTGTCTATCCTCTGTTCCTCCCACAATGCCTCCACATGGCTGTGACCTATTCTTGATCTCTCCAGAAAGATACCACTCCTGGATGCCCAGCTCTCTTCCTGGGCAGAACTGGGGCTGTCAGCTGAGGCTTATTTGTGTTTTATAAGCCCTGGATTGTTCTCTGCTCTCCGTGGCTATTATGCAAAGGCAAGTCCTAAAATAATATTGAATTTCCTCTCATAATTTGGAGGGAGGATACTCATCCGGAATTAAGCCGGGATGGGGATGCTTTCATCTGTGGGCACTGGGGACTTGTGCACGGACGCTGGCTGGGGGTAAGAATGCAGGTCTGTTTGCGCCAGCCCAGGTCCAATGAGTTCACCGGAGTGGAGCTGCTTGGGAGAGCTGTGCTCTTGTGTTTTCCTAACTATGTGTCTTGGAAAGCTGGGCTCTTCATCGCATTGTTCTGAATTCCAGATGAGGACATGAGCCCCGAACCCCAGAGACCAGAGCCAGAGCCCAGCTGGTGGCCAGTGAGCTGTGTGTCAAGCCCAGGAAGGTGCCCCTGGGACTAGCAGGGCCTGGTGCATGGTGGGTGGTCGATGTGCTTCTATCGACTTCAGCACAAAGACCGCTCACACGGCCTTTCCATTGGTGGCTGCGGCCACTCACCCTGCTTCAGAAATGCCTGCTTGAGTTTATCATGCATGTTTCCCTCTGAAGCCCTCCCAGATTTCCTGTTCCTTAGTACACAGACGTTCCAGGGCAGAGGGCCTTCTCCCTAGACTTCCTCAGGAGACAAGGCCAGGCTTCAGGGATAGACAGAGCATGCTCAGATCCCAGCACCGTCGCTAACTAAGTTTGGGAGCTTGGGCTCAAGCTCTCCAGTGCCTTGGCATTTATCCTCATCCTTAAAGTGAATTTAAATACTTAAAGTGAAATTAAATCTCACGTTGAGAATTCAGCATCTAATTCATTTCTTCATATTACTAAAATGCAGAACATGGGCATTTATTCCATTTACTTAAAAAAAAAACTTAGCTAAGCACTCACATGCCAATCTCTATGACAAGTTCTGAGGGACCCAAAGGGTGATGACATAGGTCTGGGCTTTGAGCAAAACAGGATGGCAATGGTGGGGACGGTAATAGTATTAGTGGTGGTGACGATGGCAATGGTGGCAGATGGTAATGATGAAGGTGACGACAGTTATGATAATAGTGATGTGTGGTGATGATGGTGATGACCCTGATGTTGCTGATGGTGACCTTGCTGATGGTGATGGGGACACATATAATTTGAATAATCTCATAGGAGCTTTTGGTAGGCATAAATAAACTCATTTAAAACTGAGGGAGGAAGGTAAAGAACCAAGGACATCTGAAGTTATTTTGAGAAGCAAGAACAGAGTTGGGGCTTGCCTCAGTGAGTTCCAGCTGTTCAGCAGCATCTTGTACAATCAACTCATTCTTCAAAAATTGTTTTCTTTTGAGGCCAGGCATAGTGGCAATCACCTTTAATTCCAACACTCAGGAGGCAGAAGCAGGTGGATCTCTGTGAGTTCAAGGCCAGCCTAGTCTACATAATGAGCTCCAGGACAGCCAGAACTACATCACAGAGAGACCCTGTCTCAAAAGAAAAAACAGCAACAAAAATTGGTTTTACTTTGAAAAAACATTTCTTACAAAAGGCAGCTGCAGAACACAGAGCCTTCTGTAATGATGACTTGTTCTCTCCCAAGCAGAAGAACGGGTGAGTGGTGGGGGATTGAGGCAGAGGAACAAACCAGGAACATTACCCAAGTTACTGTTAGGAAACAGCAACAAAATGCATTTCTCATCAAGGAACTCAAGCAGCTTGGCGTTGGCTCGCCTGTTGGCGGTGTGGGTGGCCAGGGTCTCTTCTAGAGGGAAAGTGATTATTGCTGCAGAACAGTTATTCTCCCATGGTGAGGACCTCAGAGCATGAATCTTTCTACCTGCAAATCTCAGGGGTGGAACGAGAGAGGTATCCACAAGCAAATACGAGAACCAGACCACAGAACCTCTCAAATGAGGACAGAGGTCTTTCGACGAGCACCTGGATGAAAAGGCTGGAGCTTACAACAGCAGCTACAACTGAGCACTCAGGCTAGTGTTGGTTGGTGGGGTGAGCAGGCCATTTACCCTCTACAGCAGACCCCCTTTCTCTAGCATGTGAACAGACAACCTAGCGCTGCTGAATCAACCACTCATACTCTGCTTGGTCCTTTAAGATCTATCTGCAGTCAGGCAGTGGTGGTACACGCCCTTTAATCCCAGCACTCAGGAGGCAAAGGCAGTTGGATCTCTGAGTTCAAGGCCAGCCTAGTCTAATGAGTGAGTTGAGTTCCAGGACAGTCAGGGCTACACAGAGAAACTCTGTTGCAATCCCAGCTCTCCCCCCACCCCAAATCTACCTGCCACAGAGGCTGGAACCATGGCATTTTGGACAATGAATTTTTAAAGAGGGTGGCTCTATTTTGGCTCCCAGTTCCAGTCCACGGATGGGTGGTTCCATCATGTCCAGGCTCTGATGCTGATGTAGCAGCATGTACGGGCAGAAAGTGTGCGGTGTAGCTTAGCTATCCAACTCATGTCCAGGAAGCAAAAGACAGAAGGAAGGACCTGGGCCCTATTCTCCCCTCCAGAGTATGGTAACCTGAAGCTCGTCCTCTAGGCTCCACTTACTAAGGCTGCAAGGCTTCCAAGTGGTGCCCAGTTGGGACCAGGCCCCTTATACCTGAGCCTGAGGGACACTTCATGTCCAGCTACAGAGTTGGCATTGACAGAGGGGTCAGTAAGCAAATCGACATGTGGACAACCTCTGGAACACTGATTTTCAAAAAGAAGCACCAACACCACCCAGTGGGTAGCCACCCAACAGTTTTTCAACAAATGCTGGTACCACAGGGCTCCCCACACTCCAAAGGGAGTGCAGACAGGCTAACGTTTCCCACACCTAAAATTGTGACACTTCCAGGGAGATGGAAATGCTTTCTTCTTTGGCAGAGCTTGGCTCATATTGGTTAGAATTCACCAGGGGCATTCAGGTGCATGCTGAGTGTCCACGCATTTCTTTCTTTCGTCTACACACGTGTGTGTGTGTCTATATGTGTGCACATGTGCCTGCATGCTCTCTCTCACACACACACATGCATACGGGGTGGGGAGAGACAGAGAGGAAGCCGTGGAAGCCAGGACGGCATTGGGGGGCTGCAGCTCACTGCTTGTGCTTGGCTGGCTGGCGAGCTCCAGTGACTCTCCTGTCTTCATGCCCCACCACACACACACATCAGGATAACATGTACCACAATGCCCAGCTATTTCATGTGGGTTTTGGGGCTCACGCTTGAGTGGGGGCACTCAAATCCTCATGCTTAAACAACAAGAATTTTACAGACAAGCTTCCTCTGCAGCATCCCCATGTTTCTTTTGAGAAATGGTGTCACTCTGTACCCCAGGCTGGCCACAGTCTCTTGACAGTCTTCTTAGCCTCTCAAGTGTTGAGAACATACGGCTGAGCTACTATGTAGTAGTGAGATCCGTGTGTTCCATTGCACTGGAGAAAACCAAGAATGACAACAGCAACCTTGTATATGCCAAAGCTTTGATCAATGTGTGTGCGCGGGCATGCACACACACACACACACACACACACACACAAACACACACATGTAGGGAGAAGGGGGAGGTCTTATACAGTCCAGGCTGGCCTGAAACTTGCTACTGTGCCATTCTGATCTTCCTGTCTCTGTCTCTTCAGCTCTGAGAGGATAGGTGTGGGCCACCATGCCTGGATTTATGTAGAGCTGGGGATGGAATCCAGGGGTTTTTGTGTGTACCAGGCAAGCACTCTACCAACTGAAT
Organism: Microtus ochrogaster; assembly: GCF_000317375.1. NCBI lineage: Eukaryota > Metazoa > Chordata > Mammalia > Rodentia > Cricetidae > Microtus > Microtus ochrogaster. The sequence goes on along the minus strand of NC_022011.1, from coordinate 29,982,998 downwards.
TACATCTCTAGCCCCTGTTACTTGTTTTTAAATAATTCAAGGATTGCTGGATTTACTGAAGGATCCAGAGGCCACAGTTATGGAATCCAGGTGTCAGGCATTTAGGAGGCTAAGGTCAAATTCTTCCAGGCATTTTATAGCCTTGAACATTTCATAATCAAGTATTGGGAGCACACATGAGCTAGAAATAAAGAAAATATTTGCAACATTTTTTTCTCCCAATCAAAGATGGTATCTAGATGTCTTTTTAGATACTTCTAAAATTAACAAGAAAAAGAGAGTCAGCATCTTAGGCAAGTGAGCAAGCACTTGGGCTAGGTGATGTGGCACACTTCTGTAATCCCATCACTCAGGGAATGAGGCAGGAGTTTCACAAACTTGAGGATAGCCTGAGCTACATAACAGAACCCTGTTTCATGCAACACACACAGGTATGCATGCATGCAAAACACACACACGCCCTACCTCAAAAAAATCTAAAAATACTTGATTTCAATAGCCAATAATATTTGAACAAGTTTGCAACAGCACAGTGTGAACTGGATTTCACTGGCCATCCTAAAAGCATTGAAAACAGAAGACAGACCAAGACAATCCTGAGCATCTGTGCTGGGCTCTGAATGTCCCTGTGTTGGTGGTAAGACCTGGGTAGGTTAAAGTTGTGGCGCTGTTTGGAGATGAAAGGACCTCATAGTCTTGGAGAATCTTGGCCCAAGGGGATGCCCTGGGGTTAGGTGGGAAGGCCCTGTGTCCCTTCCAGCTGGGGAACCCCAGGATGCAAGGTCAGAGCCCTTGGCACAAGGGAATCCCGGTCTCCGGGCCATCTGCTTGCCTAGCTGGCTCTCACAATGCTGCCTCTGTACTTCAGGGCCTGAGGTCACGTGCTGTGACGCACAGGGGAGAGCTATAGATGCAGAGGGGTGGCCCTGAGGGCAGCCCAGCGTGATGGAATGTGTGCTTCCAGGACCTGGGGGTGCCAGTTGGGGCTCCTTGACCCCCTGTGTACACAGGTGATCTTGATCACTCCATGCCTCTGTTTCCCCTCTGTGCCCTGGTGGCTTCTGCTTCATTCTCTCCAGTAGCCTCTGTTCTCACTGCTGGCTCCCCTCAGCCCTGCCCACACGTCATGTCTGGGTTGTTCCTTAATATCAACATTTGTGGCTACAGAGTTCTTCATTTATGGGCTGCTGAAGGACTGACTAAATCGTGATCTCCCATAAGTCAAATGGGAAGTCAAATAACTCCACACAGCCTGGGAGCAACCTGCTGTGCTGGGTGCTTGACTATCTGCTGACTTGAACCACAGCCACACTGTGTCTCACACTATCCCAGTGATCAACATGTGCCTAGAAGGTTATTGGCAGCCACAGCCTGGCTGTACTTGCTGTGACTGTTCATGTGGCCCCCAGGCCCAGGCTAGCATGCCCTCTGCACATCTCCTGAGCACCTGAGCAGCACTGGAGGCCCAGCTTCGTGTGGTGTCAGGGAACGAGATAAAATGGCTCTCTCCCCATATGTACTGGGGCAGCCTGCCCCAGGACCCCTGGTTTCCCATGGGTTCTGGACACACCAGCAACATACAGGCAGTCTTCTGCTTATGGGCTGTGGCCAGCTGACCCGAGGATTAACCTGAACCCTGAGACCTTACTTCGACTCTCCAGGAGCCAGGGTCTTGTAGTAGATCCACCTTTGGACCTTGGTTTAGGTTGGGCAGCTTGTATGTCTGGGGTCAGGGCAGTGGCTGGGGTGGGTAGTAGTTAGCTCGAGGCTCTAGGCTGTGTTTCCAGGGTTTCATCTGGCCAGGCAGGGTAGTGCTAAGGGGCAGCTGAAGCTGAAGCTGAAGTTCAGGAACCACTCACAGTCCTCCTCTGGAGTCCTGTGAGAAATCACTTTGCTGACTCTCTAGGGGAGCTTCTCAGAAGGGTTCCAGCCTTGTTTAGAGCAGAGAAGGAAAGGCAGGGGTGTGAATGGGGTGGGGGTGGGGTAGTCAGCTGCTCGGCATGTGGCCCAGCCTCCAGATCTGATGCTCTGTGCCCACTCACCAGGAGCCTTACCCATCTCACAACCATGGGTAGAGCACTGTGGTTCCTGCCCAGCGTAGACAGAAACCCAGAGGTGAGAAGCCAAGCTGGATGCAGCTTTCTGGTGGCCTCCACAAGGGGACTCAAACAGACCCACTATTCCCAGGGACTTCTCGCTTTCGCTCTGATGCACACTGAATGCCACATCAGCCCCTTTAAACCAAGTTGTCTAGGGAGGATGAAAGCAAGCCTGCCCACTGGAAGGAGGATGTCCAGGGTCAAGCTCTTCACAGAAGACTGGCCTGAACAAGGAGATCTGCATGAGAATGGGGCAGACAGACCTGTGTGAGGTAACAAGAGGGACTCTGCATCTGTGTCTGGGCCAGGCCTGGGGCACAGGGCTTCCATGCTCATCTCTGAATCCTGGACACATTGCTCTCGTCCCTGTTGGACAGGCAGGGAAACCAGAGTTGGCCAGTGTAGGCTGCTTGGCTGAGGTTGCATGGCTGGTGAGGGATGTTTGGGACCTGAGGTTGTCACCATTATGTACAGAGATGTCACAGCTGCACAGCCTCCATTCCTGACCCCATATTCCACTTTCAGAGAGCATCAGAGAACCAAGCCCTGGATATCCTACAAGGAAGCCCGGGGTCACAACCCTACAAACAGTTAGGTTCCATGCTGGCAGTGGGCAGCTGACCAGGATGTGAGGCTTCATTTCCTGGGTTGCTATTGGACACAGGGGCTATCACGTGGTTGGAATGCTGACGTCTGGCATTGAGTCTCTACTGAGAAGAGACCACGGGTGAACGAGCAAGCCCCGCTTGCTTGGGAGTTGGTCACTGACACTGAACTCTTTCACACGACTCTAACGGAGTGCCTGATGTGTGCTCAATGGCACTCCTCCTGTTAGGACTGCTGCCCTGCTCTGCTGCCTGATGGCCTGCATCTCCCTCAGTGCCTCCTGGAGCTGAGCTAGCCCTTGGCCCCATCGGCCTGCTCTTCAGACACAGCCTGCCTTGGGCAAGAGCTGAGAGGAGTGACTCTCTGTGGGAGGTGCCCAGGGGCTGGGCATACAGTGGGGTGGGGCACAGGCTGAGCTTGGCAGGTCCCTGTGGTATGAAGCTGCCCTGGAGGAAGATGAAGGGGACAGAAGATGCTTAGAGATCATTACTGTCCCTCTGGGACTGTCACCAGCTAGGAAACAGTTGGGCTCTTTCCCATGGGAGCATCTATGCCCAACCATGACAGAGCCTTACAGACACACAACAGCCCTCATCTCTCTCCACAACACCACAAAGGAAGTCAGTCAGATGCTTGTCATTGCAGGGCACTTGGAGAACCTGAGGCTGGGTGGCTTAAGGAACTCACCCATATAGTCTGGTTGTCTTGTGATGGCTCTCAGCCACAGTGCCTGGCCTGCCGGTATGCACGTGGGTATACAACAGGTTCATGAGGGGGAGATCCTGAGCATATGGCACCCCTCACTGCTGCCACCGAGCCCTCTATGGGAGTTTTTACTAATTTATTTGTGTTATTTACTTACTTTTAAAACAGGGCCTCATGTAGCCCAGCTGGCTTCGAACCTACTATGTAGCTGAGGATGGTCTTGAACTTCTGATCCCCTGTCTGCATCTCCTGAGTTCTGGGATTACAGGTGTGAGCTACCATGCCCAATTTCTTGGATCAAACCTGATTTGTTTTTGTTTTTGCTTTCCTTTCTGCACACTAGGCAAATGCTCTGCCAGCCGAGCTACATCCACAGCAGACTACATGACTTTCAGGAGACGCGGTGCACACCTATCATTCCAGCACTCAGGGACCAAACCAGGAAAACCACAATTTGAAGGTAGCTTGGGCTATACAGTGAAACGATGTCTCAAAATTTTTCATTTGTACAACGGTTGCTAAGGATACCTGATAAAGGAGAGTCCCAAGTCTGGGGATAAAGGTTTATGTGAGTTTTTAAATGACGAAGTCTCTATACTTGAGATTTGTTGGGACTAATTGAGTTCTGGCCTTCAGCTGCTCTTCCCTGCTAGCACCTTCTAATTGAAGTTACTAGAAGCTGTGCCTAGCCTAGAGGATCAGAGGATGGGATTTTCACCTGTTAGCCATTGACTGCAGGCTATTTAGGCCTCCATGGTGCTATTAAAGAAGGGCTTTTGGTACTAGCGATTAGAGGTCTGTGTGTCGGTCTGTCTCTGCGTGTGCTTCCTCAACCTCCAGCCCCTTGTCCGAAGCTCGCGAACTGGGTTCTAGCCCATAGAGTGCAGACACGGGAGGGGGGTGGTGCGCTGCAGAGATCCACCACAGGGTCTATGTTAAAGATCTGGATATACTGGCTATATGAGGGACACAGACAGTGATGGACACCTGTCATCCCTACCAGCTCTGGGATTTTCAGTTTCCATGGGCAGTTGCCTTTCCCATGCACAGAGACTGCCTGTCCTCTCTCTGTGGAGTTGCTCCCCTAACAGACGTGTGACTGTGATAGCCTGTCACTCGGTACCATGATTCAGGGTCCGACCATGCTGTGTGATGGCCTGTCACTCGGTACCATGATCCAGGGTCCGACCATGCTGTGTGATGGCCTGTCACTCGGTACCATGATCCAGGGTCCAACCATGCTGTGTGATGGCTTGTCACGTGGCACCACGATCCGGGGTCCGACCATGCTGTGGCATGTCAGCACCACTGTCCTCCACATGGTACTAACGTAGTACCATCACACATGGGGCACGTGTTTATTCATGCCTCAACTGGAGGGCCTGATTTTGAAACCCACTGGGCATGCCCAAATGAGACAGCAAGCAAAAGCCACATCATTCTGTCGCTGTGCATCTGGGACAGCAGGGGAGAAGGGCGGGTGGTAGACTAGAGCCAGGAATCCATTGGGACCTTTGACTGGGATACCACAGAGCTACTCCGGGATTCCAGCTCTTGGAGGTCAGAGCCCTTAACACCAGTCCCAAAGCCAGGAGGAGCTGGGTGGGGTAGATCTTGGAAAAGTCACCATGTCCAATATCCTCCTTTTAGGGGTGGGTGACTACGGCCCAGGTTAGTCTGGCAACTTACTAACAGATACCCTGTGTCACAGCAGATAGACACCATCCAAGTCTTTGACTGTGCCCGTGATGCCCCATCAGAAACAAGCTGCATACACACCACATGACTTATCACGATGGCCCCAGTTCCTAGGGTGAGTGCTGAGCAAACTCTCTAGCCATCTGCTGATGACAAGGACATACCCTGGCAAGGTCATGACACTTGAGAAAGTCACACATCCCCATCTGTGGCTGATGCAGCAAACTGTCACACTCAGTGGCTAAACCATATGTTTAAGGCTGGGACACGTCTCAGTGGCAAGGGCTTGCCTAGCATGCACAAGGCCCTGGGTCTGTCTCCAGTACTCCCACAGAAAGGAAAAACAAAACAAGCCCTTCTGACTCATTCCACTCTGCAAGCTTACGTTCAAGGTCATTGACTGACTTTCTACCTTCTGGGTGTAGCAGAGCCACTTCCTCTTGGATGCTCCAGAAGGTTTCACAGTCATTGGTTCCTAGTTTCTGGTGGCCACTGTATCCCTGGACTTGGGGCTCTCCCCTCCACCTTCAGAGCTATGGGTGTAGTCTCTGGGACCCCATTATGACTCCAGTTGGCCAGAGAAGCAGCATATTCTCACCTCAAAGAACCCTAGAGTGATTTTTGGTTCCCTGGATGATCCAGGACACGTTCTGATGTGGGACTCCTCTCTGTATGCTGTGAGTATGTTTTATTACCATTGGTTAATAAAGAAGGACTGAGCAGAGCAAAGCCAGGCGGGAAATCTAAACAGAGATATACAGGGACAGTAGGCGGAGTCAAGGAGACACCGTGAAGCTCCTAAAGGAGACAGACGCCCAGAACCGTTACAGGTAAGCCACAGACATGTGGTGATACACAGATGAATAGAAATGGGTTAGTTAATTCACAATGTAGGAGCTAGCTAGAAATATGCCTGTGTCACTGGCCAAGCAGTGTTGTAATTAATACAGTTTCTGTGTGATTCTTTGGGTCTGAGCAGTAGGGAAACAAATGAGCAGTCTCCCGACGACCATGTTACCATGTCAAGACCCAAATTAGGGCCTAAGCCTATCAACAAAGTCCCCTTCACCATGGTGGGGGTAGTGGGAATAGTCATAGGTTCCTTTATGTCACAATAGGGACCATCACAGTGACTTTTCTTTCTTCTTTTCTTTCTGTTTTTTTTTTTTTTTTTTTTTTTTTTTTTTTGCTGATGAGGAAGGCAGGGAAAAATGACAGGTGCATCGTTGGAGAATCAGTGCCAATTCGTAAAATGACTTTTCTATTATGTGACCAAACACCACGACCAAGCCAACTTATAAAAGAAAGCATTTGATTTGGGGCTCACAGTTCGAGAAACCAGAGTCCTTGAGATCATGGCAGAGAACACGGCAGCAGGCATGACAACTCAGCAGGAACTGAGAGCTCACGTCTGATCCATAAGCCTGAGGCAGAGAAGGGAGCTAACTGGGACTGGCATGACCTTTTGAAACCTCAAAGCCCACCCCCACCCCCGCAACACACCTCTTCCAACAAGGCCACACCTCCCGATTATATCTGAACCTATAGGAGCCATTCTCATTTAAAACACCACACATAGGTTCCCTTCTGTCAAGGCAGGATGTCACAGGACCAGGACATAGGCATCTTGAGGACTACTGTTCTGTGAAGTACAGGTTACTCAGTCTTTCTTGTTCTTAACTAAATCTTATAGAAGGGAAAACAGGCTCAGAGAGGTGAGCTGATGAGGGGCACGGTGAGGACAGGCTGTCTGCCCTTCCCTGGTACTCTCTGTCAGAACCAGCAGGTAGTAGTGCTGGGACACAGGCAAGCTGAGCCAAAGCTGGACCTGGGCAGGTCCTTACATGGCAGGAGATGGGACGATGGTGCAGAAGACAGGGGCTGTGTGAGAGAACTGAGAGCCTGGCAGTGAGCTGCCTGGGACATCTTCAAAGGCCAGGTTAGAGAGGCCTTGCTGGTTACCCTTCCTTCAGTAAGTACAGCAACTCTGTGCTGAGGCCACCCACCCCCCTGGTGATGGACAAGAAGGAATGTCACAGTGCCGTGAGGGCACCTAGAAGATAGGTTGCTGGTAGCTGGGACCAGATGTGGTCCATAGCTGCAGTGGATGGGGGCGTGTTTGTGTGCATGGGGTGTACTCTGTGTGGTATGTGGATTGTGCATGAGACATGTGAATGTTCCTCTGTGTGTCACTAACATGGTGGGGAATAGCCATGTGGGCTTGTGTAGCATGTATGGTATGGATTAGCATGCAGTGTGTGCACTGTGTGTACATATCATGCATACGCCTGTTGTGTGTGGTATGAGCACACATAATATGTCTGTAATGTGTGAATACAGCATGCATAAGTGTGCATGAGTGTAGCTGGCTGCTGGATGGGTACAACATACATGTATGTATGTGCAGTGTGTGTGCTACCAGCTGTTGTATGAACATAGTACGAGCATGCACATGTGCGTATGCGTGTGTGTGGGGGGTATGCAACCAGCTGCTGGGTGGGTACAGCATGCACGTGTGTAGTGTGTGCTGGCTGCTTTGTGGAAGAATGCCGGAAGCGAGGCCTCTCTGGAGCTCTCTGTGGCTGCAAGGACTTGTCTCCTCTGTGGGCTTCAGCCGCCTCCTCTGTGGAGTTGGGCTGCAATGCTCGTAGCCTGGGAATCTGAGTTGATTTGCTGGCAACGGGGAACATGGCTGCTCACTGCTTCTCCCCACTGCTGGAACCCTCTGCCTCCTGGCCAGAGCTATGCTGGCCTGCAGATCTTTCCGAGTGAAGCGATGGAAACCGGGGTTAGAGAACTACATATACCCGCCCCACACAGCAGACAAGGTTACAGACTTACACAACGCTCTGCATGGGCTATGCAAAGTCCTGACTTGAGCTCTCAGAGCTGCGCTCATGTGCGCGCTCGCATAGCCTGGCCTGGAAATAGAATCTGTGAAGGTGTGACCAGGTAAGAGATTATGATGGAGAAGGTGGCCCAAGTCATGTGCCTGGGGCACACCTAAGCAGAAAAAAGAGACTTGGAGAAAAACACACAGAAGCCATGTGAAGAGAGAACAGAGATAGAATGACATGGCCTAGTTAAGGGCCACCAAGCCCTACTGTGTCCCCAGGAGCTGGATGGAGGCCTGAGCAGACTCCTTTCAGGGTCCCCAGGAGCCAACCAGCCACCAGCTTGGCGCTCTGCGGTGCTGAGGCTGAGCTCTGTGGGCTGAGTACAGGCTTAGCATGCGCAAAGCCCTGGGTTCCATCCTCAGAGCCACACAAAACAGGATCTAGTGGTGTCTGGAACTCTAGAGGCAGGAGGATCAGGAGTTCACAGTCATCCTCACCTACATAGTGAGTTGGATGCTAGCCTGAGACACGTGAGACCCTGTAGCACAAATAATAAAAACCCACAGACAGATATTGGGGTTCAACCTGAAGATCAGAAAAGCAAAGCAGCCATCCACTAGTTCTTACCTCTGCCTCAGACTGAAAATGGACAGTCCTGCCTCCACGAATCCTCAGACTGAGACTGGGCTGAGACCCATCTCCTCCTGTCTTATATTCCTCTCTAGTGCTGGGATTAAAGGCGTGCACCACCACCACCCAGCCTCTATGGCTAACTAGCGTGGCTTCTGGGATTAAAGGTGTGTGCCTATGGCCAGGCCTCTATGGCTGACTAGCGTGGCTGCTTTGCACTGATCTTCAGGCGAGTTTTATTTATTAAAACACAAATAATATACCACTGTAAGACCATGGTTCAAAACAGAGCTAACGCAAGGCACCTCTGTTGTCAGAGCCCCCAGACTTGGGTCTTTTGTCAGGGCCACTTGGGAACTCATGCAGATGAAGGGTGTCTTGAAAATGAACTTCTAGCCCCCATTCTGGGACCAGAGGTCTCTCTGGGGCTTCCCAAGCCATGCCCAGTTCAGGCCAAAGGACAGAGGGCAGTGCTGAGGGAAGGTAGGGACAGAGGCAGCCCCTCTGAGACTGGAGGGGATGTTGGGTCCCAGGCCTTTCTCTTGTCCTCACTCCCTCTCTATGGGCCTGTGTTCCAGTCCAATTTTCCCCTTTAAAAAGGACACCAGGCACCGGCCTTGCGCCCAACCCCCCTGACCTCATCCTAACTGGCTCTTCCCCAAGGCCCTATTTCCAAGAGTAGCCCTCACAGGTATACGAGAGAACCATCAACCCTGCCAGCATCACTGTGGGGCTCACCCAGAGGACCCCTGGACCCTGCTTTGGAAGCTGGGGTGGGGCCCAGACCTCTGGTAGACAGGAGAATGTGTGGGAGCAGGGCTTGCTCCACAGAGTATGAGCCAGACCTGATGAGAACACCCCAAATCTGGGCAGAGCTCAGCCACACCGACTGCTCACATGTGGACACGTCTGCATTTTCCCATGAATATAATATTCTCTTTTATTTCTTAGAACCAGGAAGAATCAGAATGTTCTCCCAGTTCATGAGCTCACCCCTCAGAGAACCAAGGAGCAGCTTGGCAGCCACAGTGGTGGGAACTCGATGCCACCCTCACAGGGGGATGCCTTCTACTGCTGTACCCCACCCTGTGGCCCCACGGACAGTCTGACAGTAGCTGGAGCAGCATGAACGTATCGGGGACAGGAGATCTAGAAGATAGGTTCTGGCTTGGGGCCAGCCATCTGTCAGGTGGTCGTGGGGCCTTGACATGTCTCTGTCCATCTTGTCATTTCTTAAAAGCAGGCACAAAGGTCTCTGCCTGGAAGGTGAGCTCTGTGGCTCCAAGTGACCCCATACGAAGGTTTGAGCCAGAGTCCACAGGGAGGGGCTCAGAGAGCTGGCACTGGGTCCTGGAGAGGTCTGCCAGAGCTTAGCATCTCTGACCTGGAGATCAGTGGGCAAGCACAGTGGGGTCCCACCCTCCATGGCCACAGCCTCCCTGGAGGCACCCTGTAAACAATGAAACCGGAGCCCATGTACTGCCCTTTGCCCAGCTCCTGAAGCTGGCCTGTCCCTGCGTTCACAAGGCCAGCTGAAAGGAGCCAAGAATTCTGGTCCCTGGAGATGTCAGCCTGGGCACCAACAAAGAAAGGAGAAATGGAATAAAAATTCTTTTTTAATGGTCTCGGCTGCTAAGTTCAGCACTTCAGCCAGAGATCTGAGCAAGGAGCCCACAGCGTACACAACCTTCCAAAACTCCACCTCACACACTGTGCTCTGTCCAAGAATAATGGAAGCAGATGGAGTCGTTTTCCTGTGCTCCTTCCAAGACAACGTGGGGCCGGTCGTCAGAGCGAGGCTGGACCGGGGGCAGATCAATGGGCGGTGAGCAGAACAAGGGCAAGTTCAAGGAGACGTAGCGCCAGGGCACCTCTGTGACGTACAGACGCAGAATCTAGTGGAATAGACATATGGGGATCCAGGGGTCCTGTTGGTTGATGAACCCCACTGAGATGACCGGTCATCCTGGGCAACCCACTGTCCTTCTAGACCTCAGTGTCATCAGTGTGAAAGGCCACCTGGCCAGCACTCAGCAGCTGGAGGGAGGTATTCGAAGAGGACACTGTCAGGATCCGTGAGGTTCCCTGTGGAATGCTCATGGCACTAGAGTGTCCCCATGTGGCTGAAGAAGGCAGCCTGCCCAGACCCAAGACACTGCATGGTCAGTCCTGAGAGCTCATCTGCTCTGAAATGGGGCCTGGAGCCAAGAGGGACGCGATGTGCCGAAGGCCCACGTGAGTGGACGCACGATCACCTCAGCCCTTCTCACCCCTAAGCCTTCTGCTTCTACAGCTGCACCCCAAGTCCTCCACCAACACAGACGCAAGCTTTCAGCAGGAAATTGCCTTTTCCTCACGGACCTCTACAGAGAGATAACAGGCCCTTGCCTATGGAGGAGGAGGGCCTTAGTGAGAAGAATGTACGGGGACGGACAATGGAGTCTGAGCCAGGATCTGGGCAGTGGCTGCATTTCCAACTTCCCTTGGGGGCTCCTGAGCCTGCTATGAGAGCAGCAAGCTCTGGGATTGCCTCAGACTGAGAAGAACGAGGCTTATGTGGGGTGAAGCTGAAGAATACCATGCTTGCAGCCAGCGCAGCTGAGAGATGTGCCTAACAATAACCTGACCCTTTGGAACTGCACAAGAGACAAATGCCTATCATTGTGCGCCACTGTGATTTCTGGGGCTATTTGTTACACGGCAGAGGCTGACGGTACCATCTGAAATCTAGGTGAGAACAAAAGATGATGAAGGGAGGAGAGGGCAACAAGATGAATGCTAACTGCCTCCTGGTGGCTCCCGCATTTGAACACTTGGTCCCCAGATGGTGGCATCTTTTGTAAGACTGTAGAACCTTGGGGGCTTGAAGCTTCATCTGAGGAAGTGGGTCACTGTGGGAGGGCCTTGTGGTCTGATTGCCTGGCCCCACTTCTTGTCTACTGTCTGTTTCCTGTGAGGAGTCCCAGCCATACCAGCCACCATGAACTCCACTATGACAATCTCCTAGACTATTCTGGGTACATGGCACCCACAGTCATTCTTAGGAGTGTGGCCCAGGGGCTCTGCAGTGCCTGGATACTTTCCTAAAGGTTTAATTGGGTAAAGGGTCACCTGGAGGATGATCCAAAGTGGGGGCCTTCGTGTCATGGGAGCGCCCATACCAGCTGTGTGCCCTTCCGTGATAGTGATCTTGGTTCCCTGATTAAGCCCACCCAACTTGCCACTGTCCACCTGGGATCCCTCTTCTGACCTCTGACCTTCTATCCAGCATGGCTCTCACTTGGCCCAGGATCTTCCTTCCCTTCTGGAAGGATGAGTTTCTTATAGTGTCTGGGAACCATTTACTGTCCTGCGCTTATTACTTATTCATTTGGGAGTTTGTTTAGACCATTATGGACTTGTGGGTATTTATTTTATGCTGTGGGTTATGACCCGACACGGTTATTTATTTTCTTGTTCCAGTGGCTCCAACTTCGGGTACTGGAAGTCATTCAGTTGGCACCTGTGCCCCTCTGACACCACAGCATCCGTGTGTGTGTGTGTGTGTGTGTGTGTGTGTGTGCGACGCGCGCACTCGCATGCGTACACACACTTGAACCATGATGGAGGAAGGTCATTGGTTGATTTAATAAAGAAGCTGCTTGACCTGATAGGTTAGAACGTAAGTGGGAGGAGCAGAATGCTGGGCGGAAGAGGAAGTGAGGTCAGAGACTCGACAGCTCTCCTCTCGGGGGCAGACGCCTCAGAGAGACATGATGCTC
>NC_022011.1:29965668-29967583 GCF_000317375.1 Microtus ochrogaster | reverse complement strand
TTAAAAGAATACAGTTTCCGTGTAATTATTTCGGGGCATAAGCTAAGCTAGCCATGCGGGCGGCAGGGTCCCGGGGACGCAGCCCAGCCGCTCTTATTTCAACAGAACCATTTCCCTGCTTTTGACATGAAGAGATGGTCCACGATCTTGTGGCTTGTCCCTTGGGAATTCCCCAACTGGGCAGTTCCCCAAGAGTGTGCTGGGCATTGCTTGGAGATATGTGAGAACTCCAGGCTGGGAGTGTGCCCATGGCTGTTAGGGAGCTGGGGCCACCTGGTGTACTCAGCAGAGATGCAGCCAAGGGTACAGATGCATTGTGCAGGTAGACGCAGGCACTTACCCACCTGCCTAGTTGAGCATGGCTTTGTATGATATCTTCAGCTTACAAGTGACCTTGGGGGAGCTCCAGCTGCCTTACTCTTTGACATATATTTCAGCACACACTTCTGGTAGGGGCTGTGGACCCCCCAACCCTGAATTTCCTGTAAACAATTTGTTATGCTTACAGCTGCTCTGAGCAAAACACCTTGTTTTCCTGTGTTTGCAGCTGCTCTGAGCACGAGACCCTACGGAGTTCCTGATGGCAGGAGAGTGGTTTCTGATGGGTTTGACTGGGGCGTGGCTATCAGTTAATGATCCCTATATAAGCTGCCCTGAAACACACTAAAGGGGACATTCTTATTTCAAGGATGACTGGTGTCTGTCTGTCTGTGTGTGTCTTTGTGTGTTTAAATCTCCAGGCCCTTGCCCAGTTCGAGAACTATCCCGTAGATGCAGGCAGTACGCTACAGGTGTAGTACCATAGTACACATACAGGATGCACGAGGGTGGTGGGGTGTGCTAGGACACAGAAGCTGCCTGCTGAGCCCAGCCTTGATGTCATCACCGCTCTAACCCCCCTGGGGACGGAGAGACAGCTTGCCCTAGGTCTGCTACCTACCCTCGTACCTTTCAGCTGCAAGGACAAAGGTTTGGAGGCTGCTGGCAACACGTAGCCCAAGCTGCTCAGTGTTACCAGGAGGCCAACACTCTCTCCTTATACATCCTTCCATTCCCCTCATCCGACACAGATACCAGTGTAGGGAGAGAAGCAGGCAGCGCTCACGCTCGCCACTCCATCCCATCTAGGTCTGTATCCTTGGCATGTGTCAGGGCCTCCTCCCCTGCCTTCCTCCCAGATCTCCAGAGGCTGCAGGGGTGGAGGACGGAAGTATTGTCCCAAGCAGAGGCATGTCAGGTGCCCAGAGACAGTGGTATCAGTGCAGGCCTCAGTTCAGCTCTGGCAGTGAGCAGAAGGCAGCACGCAGAGGAGTGAGAAGCAACTGGTCTCAGGCCTGTTTCACTGACTCCTGCACGCTGGAGGGGGAGGGCTAGCGCTAGAGGATCCCCCAGCTCTTCCCAGCATCAGTGGAGTGTGCTCATGATTGATTAGTAATGCCTGCACAGAGTTAGCTCTCCTCACTAACAGGGGGTGGAGGTCGGAGGCAAGGGTGCTCTAAGAGTCTGTGAAATACAAGAGGAGACCTCAAAACTTCCTACCCTGTCCTGTCCTCCCTATACTCAGTACCCCTGAGCTGTCCCTGCTCCTGCTGTGTCATGACATTGACCACTGCCAAGTGTCCTGAGTCACCTGCCCAATCAGTTTTCACATGGCTACAACCCCCAACAGAATTCCCACCCATACCCTCATCACCCCATCCCTGGTCATTGTGTATCCAGAAGCCATTGGCTTCTCACATCCTTCCACATGGCGTGGGCGACTGCCCTGCTTCACAGAGGCAAGCCTAAAACAGAGTCCTTCCCCAGACGGCACCTGCTGGTCCCACCTCCCTGGCCTCCCATCTCCCTGGCCTCTCGAGACAGAAGGGATGCCTTGGCCAGGTGGATCCTGCTGGTCCCACCTCCCTGGCCTCTC
>NC_022011.1:29910391-29965408 GCF_000317375.1 Microtus ochrogaster | reverse complement strand
TCTGCTGGGCCAATGAGACAGAAGGGATGCCTTGGCCAGGTGGATCCTGTTGGTCCCACCTCCCTGGCCTCTCATCTACTGGTCCAATGAGGCGGTAGGGATGGCTTAGGACAAAGCCATCTGCCTTCAGGGTGAGGAATGCAAGCGGATGTGAGAGGAAGTGGGGATGGAGATGATGTCAGGGGACCAGAGCAGAGCGACCTGGAGTGCAGCCCGGAATAAGTCCCCCTGGAGAGGAGATCAGAGAAGCAGTGCCCCCTCCCACAGCCCATCTCTGCCTCCTCCAAAGTCTGTTTGGAAGAAATGGCATCTCTCTCCTTAACCTCCTAAGCCACAGACTTCTCCAACTCTTCCACTGAGCAGGGCCAGAAAACCAGAGGCAGGTTTTGCCCCTGGACACTCGTGGACCACTTGACGCTAGGAGCTCCCCGGTCCCAGCTGTTTGAGCGAGCTGCATTTGGCTCTCAAAGCAGTGCATTGTGGTGGCTGGAGGTTCTGAGTAGCCCATTTCCACTTGGGCAGGATAGGGTGACCTCTGGGGCTCCCAGAGCCAACTAAAGGTCAGTGGAGAAGGCTCAGGGGCCGCTGGGCCAGAGCAGCCTCCACCTCCTGCGCTGTGGCAGACCTGGGTTGAGAGAAGTCATTCCCTCCGACCTTTCAGCTCGTCCTCAGGGAAGGGACCTCTTAGGTGCCATGACATTGCCTGGGGTTAATCCTGGGACAAGGGCTCATGCTCATTTTAGTTCACAGTGACTTAGTTTCCTGACATGTGGCCCTTGGCTGCCATGGACTTCTGATGGTCCCTGCCCAGAGTTATGGATTTGGATCCCAGGGATCTGGCATGAGACAGAGTACACAGACTGAGGTGTTCTAGCTCCTTGGTATCCCTAGTCCAGGGTATCCAGCACAAGTGGAGTCCTTATCAACAAGAACAAAGCCTCCCCTAGAGGGGCTCCCCTCCCACCTTCAAGCCTGCCCACCATGCAAGGAAGGAGCTGTAGGCAGTGGGGTGGGAGAGTTAACAGGCTCAGCCAGGCCCATTCTATATAGCTCACCATGGCTTTCACCTTTTTTTTTAAAGATTATAAAAAAATAATAAAATGGACCACATAACAGAGACCATATGCGGACAGCCACGCTGCAAGATTTGCTATCTGGGATTTACACGCAAAGCTGAGCCGGGTACTGAAGGGCAGGCCCCAAGCAGCAGTCAGGGGCAATGGGACTCTGCAGCTGGGCTCTCAGCCTGATCTGCCTAGGCCCGTTCCCTCCCCGGAAGCTCCCGCCCTCTCATGGCCCCTCAGTTTCTGTTCCCAGTGAGACCCCACTTGCACATCCACCTCCTTCGAGCTCTGTGGCACGGAGCCCATTGCCCTGGCCCTGCCTCAGTTTCCTCATGTGCTTAGGAAGCAGTCCAGACTCAACTCCCTGGGGCCTTCTGATCCCAGCATTGCCCACGCCCACAAAGCTTGTGGACGACCACCCGGAGGTTGCTGATGGCAGAGGAGCCACCTATGGGACCCCGTGTTTGTGGCCTGTGACACCTAGCTTATTATACTTGGCTCATTCCTATCACTATTGCTCTGTGCCCCTCCTATGTACTGTTGCCCTGCTAGCATGCAGGCCTGGAGTGCATGCTGGGAAGGGGCCTCCTGGTGGGTGAGCAGGAGTGAGGGTGGAGAATAAGCTGACCCCCCCCCAGGGCCAGTGTCCTGGGCTCGGATCCCAGTATTCTGCTTAACACCACACAGACCACGGTACCCTCAGAAGAGAATCCAAGTTCTTGTCTCGGGGCCCAGGACCCCTGCTCCCTCTTCACTGCCTGCCCCACCCACCTGACCACACATCTGGGGCCGGCCTCCCCCAGGCTCATGCCTGCTCTCCTGTTCCTAATAGCCTGTTCTGTCCTAGGGTGTGGATAAATGCACTGTGACCCAAAATATAGCCTGATTCCCCTTCCATGATGACCTTGGCTAGGACTGCTTCTGTTCTGTTGATCAGACCAGTTGGGAGGAAGCGGGGCTCAGCAGAATGGTATGTTGGGGTACCTCGCTGTGCTCTGAGGCTCCCTCATGGCTACCATTTCAAGGTCAGGAACTTCTCGAGTCTGAGCTCCTCTGATTTCTCTACAGAGACAGAGGTAAGGGCCAAGTTCTAAGCCCCACTCTCTGGCTTCCAGGGGAGTCCCTAGGGTGGCTGGTGACAGGAAGCAATCTGGATCAGGGCTGCCTTCTAGGCCTGACTGGGTGACCTCAGACAGATGGCCGTTCTTAGCCTCGATGTCTTTGTCTGTTAAAGGTCCCATAAAGAGAGGAGCCTCAGCTTGTAGAGAGCGGCGGAATGACACATGGAGATGCTAAAGCACCCACGCGCTGTGGGCACCCCTCCCCCACCACGTCCTCTCCCCAGAGAACATTCCCTTTGATTCAGAGAGCAGAAACGTGGGGCCAACCCCCATAACAAAGAGAGGCTGTGGAGACAGTCCACACAGGGGCAGCTCAGTCATAGAATCAGGCTGGAGGCTGCCCAAAGCCAAGCGAGATGTCACCCTGGGGTGGTGGCCAGATAGATGATAGTGCCAACCCTCTGTTGGGTGGGATCTCCCGAATTGGAGCTTTCTCAAGCCGCACCTCTGCTCTCGCTGAATAACAAAAACTTCGAAGCAGCTGGGAGGGTTGGGAGGCCTCACAAACACAGCCTGAAACCCAGGTGTGGCTGCCATGGTCCCTCCTCAGGCCCCAGGGCAGGATCCTCCCGGCCCATGGCTGATGCCACTGGCTTTATGATAGCGTGGTCCCAGGCTCTGCCTTTCCCTTTCGGACAGGGATATCACCACCATCTCATTGTAACTGGTCACATCTGCAGGAACCATATTTTCAAACCAAGGCACACACGCAGGCTCCAGGTGAGCACGGGTTCACTCAGCTCAGAGGTCAGCCTGCATTTGACTCCGTTCTCCCCAGGCCCTTGTGGTCCTGCTATGATAGCTAAATTGCACTTGGGCACTCCATAGCTCATTTAAAATTGCAGAGTCCTCAGGAGGATGGAAAATGTCCCAGATTGGGGTAGAGACATAGCGATTAGCGGGACAGCCTTTCCTCATCCACCCAGCTGGAGCAGAAGATTGTTAGTCTGGCAGGAGAATTAGGAGCAAGTTAAGCTCTAGGTTGCCAGAGCAAATATCCCCAATCAATCACAGAGCTCCTATCCCTAGACTGGACCCAACACAGAGCTGTGGAGCAGCACATCTATCAGGCCCCAGAACCCCTGCCTGCCTGGACTACTCACGGGTACCACTGGGCCACTTCCAGTATTGAAAGGGAGTTTGGCCATCGCCCACGGAATGTCTTGGGGCTCAGAAAGGATGTATACAACAGCATGACAGCCAGATGCAGAATGTTCACCACCTCTTGTCCAGACACTCCATGCCCCATCATGTAGTGGAATATTCCTCCATCACAGAGAAGCACGAAGTTCTGACACCCAAGAACATATATGGGGTGACAGACACCAGACATAAACAACATCCAATTCCACTTACTAGAGAGGAAAATTCCTAAAAAAATTATTCGAGATGGAATGGGGGGAGGGCTGCTGGGAGTACAGGGACCGGGGCTCATGCATCACGGTCTGTCTTAGAGATAATAAGGTGCTCCAGAATTACAGGATGGTGGCGGTGACATGATCACGTGACTGCACAAATACTAGCATTTTGGGATTCTGAACCAAGCCATCTGCCTACTGAACCACCACGTGACTTTCACCGACCCCCATGCAGAGCTGCAGCGTTGACGGTCAGCTTGCATTGTCCCTGACACCAGCATCAGGTGCCAGAGTGGCACAGGGTGTTTGAAGCCCAAAGCTGAGGCAGGAGAGCATGTGGCCTGCATCTGACCTGCAGCCCTGTTCGTCCCCTGCACACAGAGGCACAGTTGCTGACAGATCCGTGATCTCAGCACTCAAGCACTGACCTCGGACAGGCTTCTTCGAATTCAAATGGAGTATTGTGCAACATCTGAAATCTTGTTAGTTCCATAAACACTTCCCAGAGGACAGGACCAAAGACATCCAGCTGCAGAAGGCCTAGAGTGCCCACCTGCAACCAATGCCAAGGCTGGTGCCAGCCAGCTATGTGAAGGCCAAAGGGCACTGCCCAATATTGAGTGGAACAGTGTGAAGGTTGCAATGTAAACCAGCCTTGCCGCTTCACACATCCCTTCCTCCGGAGGTTCCTAAGGGAATGAGGGTGTCCACTCAGTCTACCAGGAAGGGCACAGTCTGGAGGGTTATCGGCTTCAATGGCAGGGCTAAATGAAAAGCCCAAGCAAGGTACAGCCAGCACATGGCTACCTGTGCCTGGGGGAGGAAGGGATGGGAGGCTAGGACCTGGCCAACTGGTCCAGGTGTGGGACTCGCTGGGTCCTGACCAGGGAAGGAGCCAGAAGCCTAGCAGGAGGTTCTTGTGTTGGTGGTCTCCTCCCTTCCTGCTAGGGGCCCTGCAGCTGTCTGTTGCTGAGTGTGGTGCACACAAGCCGGGGCTGGGAAATCACTTTGGGAAGGGACCTCGCCCACAGCAGGCATCATCATTAGCAGAGGCAGCAGAGCCCATCTGACAATTTTGCCAGGACTGTCCTGATTGCTGCTCCAGATGAGCCTTGCTGGAGAGGCTTGGGTGGTGGGAGATACAGGGAGTAACCAGGCTGTGATCCCGGCAGGACATGCTACACCATAAAAACAAGCATCGTCTACCACTCCCCATGCCTTGCTGAAGCCCACCTGTGTCTTGGGTGCCTGGGCTGCTGGCCAACATGGAGGAGACCAAGAATGAATCAGAAATCTAATACCGGGCTTGTTGCCAGAGTTCAGTTTGGCCTTGATTTGTAGAAGAACCCAGGTCCTGGCTGTGGGTGACTGCCTTCTATTTGCCTCTAAACCTCTAGAATCTGTCCCTCAAACTCAAGGCCCCTGGAGCCTACAAAGAAGGTCTTTGGTGACATGATCGGTTTAAATTGAGATCATGTTCCATTAGGGTTGGCCCAGATACACCAAAGCTGGCATCCTTGTTAGAGGAGTCGAGGTCTCCGTACAGAGGGATGGATGGGGTCATGGGACCATGAAGGCAGATGGAGCAAAGCAACCAGCTGGGGCAACAGGCAGTCAGAAAGCAGCCGAGGTAGGGAGGATCCTTACTAAAGCCGCTGGAGGGAACACAGGCCTGCTCCCACCTGATTCCAGAATGGCTTCCACAGCAGGGATGAAACGGATGGAGTGTCTAAGCCACAGACCGGGAGAGGGGAGGGTGGGGGCTCAGGGCACCATCACTGAGCCACAGGCTCAGGCTGGCCTGCACCACTCGGAAACAACCTGAGTCCAAACACTGAGGCTCCAGAGCCCGCCAGACACACAGTGAGGACAGCAACAAGTCACAGCAGGCACAGCCCCCTGGGGCTTTGCTCTGTGCTTACAGGTATTAGATGCTTCAACACAGGCACCACTTACAGAAAGAAATCCTGCAGGGGCCACAGGCATTGTAGAAAAGTTGGGGGACATCTTAAACCCTCACTGACTTTAGAAAAGGGGTGGCATTTGGAACACAGGGCCAGACTTCTTAAGGTTTTGACCTGCCTCCCTTCACACACACACACACACACACACACACACACTGTACTGTGGAGTTTCCACGGTCACCCTGGTCCTCCAACATCATGCTTAGCGTAGGAAGTGAGGAAGTGCTCAGCCTCCTCACTGGTCTTTCTCTTCCCCTGAGTCCTCAGCGCCAAGCCAGACTTGATACTGAGGTCACTGCCTCAGAGGACAGAAAGATGCCACTTCACACATCCTGTCAACTATGGTACCTGGCCATCACAGGTACACAGTATCACTGAGATGGTCGCAAACCTGCAGTTCAGATTCACAGCCAAAACTAGAACCCAATTCCTAGCAGCCCCTGCAAGACCTCGCTTATGGCTAGTGGCAGCTGCCAGGCTGTAGAGGTGCCCAGCACAGCTGTGTGTGCCAATAGGGTGGGGCTTGGCCCAGGACACATGCTGAGGGAGGGTCAGAGTTCCCACGGAGTGCTTCCAGGCCTCTGGCCCCCACGCCAGCTTCCCCATAGATGGCTCGTACCAAGCCACAGCATTCTTGGCCATGCTGCCGAAACCTGACTCGCTTCATACCTAACGGGACAGTGTACTTGAAGGGCTTATTTCCTATGAGTCAGTTTCCATCCTCTGTCAAAAAATGCAACTTGTTTATCCCTGAGATTCTCTCGGTGGTTTCGCTGATGGTAACTGAACGCAGAGTGAGCTGCCTCCTCATCCCAAGCCTGTCCCGGACGGTGAGAACATCTCTCTGCCGGGGGGACGCTGGAGTCCAGAGACCCACGCAAGGGGACAGGGTAGACTATCACTGCTCGCAGCTCTGTGGCCTTGGGTCAGCTGTTGATGCTCTGGGCCTCATTCTTCCTGGAGAGAAAGAGGAAACTGGCCTTGAAGCCAGCATCTGAGCTTCTAGGACTCATAGTGTCTCCATAGGGGGAACGAGTGAAGGAGATGATGGTGATGATAAGGATGATGATGAAGATGATGGCGATGGAGAGGATGGTGGCCATGGTGATGATAATGTTGGCAGTGTTGGTCATGGCGATAATGGTGATGATGGCGATGATGGTGATGATGAGGATGATGATGAAGATGATGGTGATGGAGAGGATGGTGGCCATGGTGATGATAATGATGACAGTGTTGATTATGGTGATAGTGGCAATGATGGCGATGATGATGAGGATGATGATGAAGATGATGGTGATGGAGAGGATGGTGGCCATGGTGACAATGATGGCAATGTTGGTCATGGCAATGAAGGCTATGATGGCAGTGATTAACGATAATGGTGGTGGTGATGACAGTGATAGCAGTGAGGATAGTGACGTAGCTGTGGCCCCACATTTGATAAGCATCTACTGCATACCAGGCACTTCTGCAGGCATGAATATTTATTTGTAATCCCTCTGCAACCTAGAGAACACTGTTCCCTTTTGGTGGATGAGGCCCACGTGGGTGAAATGATGAACACCAAGTCACAGAGCGGGTGACATAATGGTGTAGTGAACCCATCATCAGTCACTTAGCATGCAACCTCAGCCCAGGAGACAAAGGTGGATGCAGGAATGGAGCCTCCCTTTGTCCCTGCATTCTGAGGGATGCTATGTGAGTCACAGTGTCTCTCCCTAGAAGTGGCCAGACAAATGGAAGGTTTTTGTTTTGGTTTTTAGGCCCTACTGCTCACTAAGTGGAGGCCACAGTCCAGGCTGACTCGAGCTACCACCACCACCAATACCACTGGAATCACTGCCGTCATCACCACCATCACCAAGGAAACACGGAGTGAAACTGGGGGTTTTCCGCACCTCCAGCTCTCCCTGAGATAGCTTGTTTAGACAGGCCCTGTCTTGCTGTGCCTCTCGGCTGCAGCACCAGGATGGGGAGGCCTACAGAACCCTGAGAAAGGAGACCACTACAGGCCTCCACCTGTCCCAGCCTTGCCACAGCCTCGGCTTCCCCTCTAGAAAGCTTGGCCTCTGCCTCTGAAGACTGCTGGGAGAGGTGGGGTCAGTCACCGTGGAGGGCTGAACACTGCTGTGACTCCTGCCTCCTCCTTGGTTTGGCCAACTCTGCTTGGGGACTGACTAGGGGTGAGGGCAGAAATTATGGTTGGAGACAAGATGGAGAAAAAGGCCACAAATCAAGGGGCAGGCGGAGGGCTCCCCACAGGCTGGGCCTCATCCCAGTGTCCCCTCCCTGAGGCCAGTGGTGAATTCCTAAGTGGGAACATCAGTCCCCGGACACCTCCAGCAAGGGGCTGGCCCACGCTACATGGACACACTCAGGGGGATGGAGGGTGGCAGCTAGGGAGTCCTGGGTTCCCAGGAAAACAGGGCACAATGGCATTCCTGAGACTGTGAGGGGGTGGCAGTGGTCTTTGGTTAGAAACTCTTGAGTAAGAGAAATGTCTGCCCACTGAGAGCTTTGGGTGGCTGGGGGAGCTAGGCTCAGATTGGGGCCAGAGCGGGTCCGGGATCCAGTTCCTGAAATGGCTCTCCCCATGTGATAGAATGAACTGCGACTCCCACCTCATGCCATTTACAAAAGGGAACTCGAAATGGACCAAGGGCCTGAGTACCAGGGCTAAACCCTAATGGACTGAGACAGAAGCAGGAGGGAATTTCATTACCTTGATTAGGCAATGGGCTCTTAGATAAAGCGCACACGGCAACAGGAAAAAGAGGGCTTCCTCAAAGCAGAACCTTTTGTATCAAATGATAAGTTAAAAAGCCTGCAAGAAGAGCACAGAATGGGAGAGAAAGTTTTGCAAATTATCTGACGAGGGTTAAACCACACAGCTCTGGCTAGCTGGAACTCGCGGTGTAGACCAGGCTGGACCCAACATCACAGAGGCCTGCCTGCCTCTGCCTTCCAAGTGCAGGATTAGTACATGCACCCCCCCTCACCCTGCTGGAATACATAACTCTTAAGGCAATAACAAAAGGCAAAAATCCAGTTAGAAAATTGACAAAGGATCTCATTGTGGTCTGAACATGAAACGTCTCCCCCAGGCTCATGTGTGTGAATACTTGGTCCCCAGGTGGGGGTGCGGTTTTGGAAGGGCATAGAACCTTTAAGTGGTAGAACCTCACTGGTGGAAATGGGTCACTAGGGGCGGTCTTAGAGGTTCTGTTTTAGATCTATTTATTTATATAGGTTTTTCGAGATATGGTTTCTCTGTAGCTTTGGAGTCTGTCCTGGAACTAGCTCTTTTAAACCAGGCTGGTCTCGAACTCACAGAGATTAGCCTGCCTCTGCCTCCCGAGTGCTGGGATTAAAGATGTGCGCCACCACCACCCAGTTAGATTTATTTATTTATGTATGATAGTATTTTGCCTGTCTGTGTACCACGTGCAGACCTGGTACCCTTGGAGGTCTGAGGAGGGTATCCAATCCTGGGACTAGAGCTGCAGACAGCTGTGAGCCACTTTGTAGGTGCTGGGACTCGAACCTGGGCCTTCTATAAGAAGGGCTCTTAGCTGCTCAGCCAGTTCAATTCTCTAGCCCCAGTATGAAGTTTTATACTTGGCCTTTTTCCCTGTCTGCTCCAGCTTCCTGACTGCAGATACCCTGTGGTCAGCTGCCCCACACCCCTCCCACCATGACTGCCTTGCCGCAGTCAACTACAGCCCTCCTTAAACCGTGAGCCAGAATAACCGTTTCCTTCTGTGAGAGGCTTCTCCCAGGTCCTTGGTCACGGCAACCATAAAAGTAACCAGCACAGATCTACACGGACATCTCTCCAGAGAAGGTGACTGGTAAGCGCAGGAAGTGGGGGCAGTACCATCAGGCATCAAGAAAAGTAAACCGAAACCACTTCACACTCCCAAGGTCAGCAATCATGAAGACAGACAATTGCAGGGGATGATGATGATGATGTGGGAAAATGGAAGCCCTTCATGCTGCCGGCAGGATGGACCACTGGGTCACCTGGTATAACACTCTGGCCATTCCTGAGAAGGTTGAACCTAGGGTAGCCACAATGAGAACCTAATGTGGCCCACAGACTCCAGTAGGTCTACACGCAAGGAAAACGAAAGCTCCATCCATGTAGAAACTCCTGCACAAATGTCCACCACTCCCAAGAGCAGCAGTGGGAGCTGTCAGAACTTCCCCACCCCGTGGGAGAGAATGGCCAGCACAGTGTGGTCTCTCACGCAAGGCCGTCATTCAACCATAAGAACAAATACAGAGCTGACTCATGCCACAGCACTTTGAAGCTTGCTGAGTGAAAGAAGCCAGGCCCACAAGACCACATGCTGCGTGGTGCCCTTACATAAGATGTCAAAGAAGACAAATGTATGGAGACAGAGAGGAAATTAGCAGCTGCAGGGCGGGGAGAGGCTACGAGTGTAATGAGGGCTACGGGGGTTCTTCCCCGGGGTGGAAGGGACACTCTGGAATGAGATGGCAGGGCGGCTAGATAGATCTGTGAACATGTCCTCTGAGCTGGATGCTTTTAGATGTTCTAGAGAGTTCACTGCACCACTTCCCCGCATCTTGGTTGAGGTGGAGATGGAGGGGAAAGGATGTTAAAGCAGAACCTACTTCTGAGAGCAAAATCCTGGCTCACTGTCTCTGTGGCATGGAGGTGTCAGAGCTCACAGCCAGCTGAGTAACACTGGGTGTCACCTCCTAGGCAACTTGGCCAAGTGGGATGTCAGGGCTACCCAACGTCTACAGACCTGTGAGCAGGGGCGTATGGTGGTGGACCCCACAGAGGGCATTTTACCTGGTGCAGGGAGGAGTATAGGCAGACCCTCAGTCTCTTAGGCACTTAGTCAGCGAAGGACACTCAGTGCCTGCTGGACACGGTCGTGCACACGGAACACAGAGTGCATGGGCCACAACACCTGGTAATGCTGGCTCGTGGGCAGGAGGCTCACTTCGTATGTCCTCAAGGACCCCTTCTTAACTCCATGACAGAGTCCTCGTTCTACATGTTGGGGTACTGCAGGGAAGCAGGCAGCAGGAGTCTTATCTTTCTGTTTCCTTGTGTAAGTGCATGTGCGTATGGCAGGCATGTGTGCTGGGGAGTGTGAGGGATGTATGTGCATGTGTGAGGACAGGCATTCTGTACACGTGTGAGAATGGGCATGGTGTGCAAGTGTGTGCACACATGTGAGTGTGCACCCCCTCACATTTCCTAGACGGGCAGAAATCCTTCGTTGTGGCCTGCCCCGGTGCCTGGCATGCACTCACAGAAGGACCGGGAGGTACCAGGTGCGTTCACGCAGCATGGCTGTCACAGACAGCTCTGTACGTGATGTGGCTCACACTACCTTAAAGTGTGAGGTGTGCAGGGGGTTTCCAAACCATCCAGCTCCTTGGTGGACCATGAGTGTGGTTTCGAGGGCCCAGAACTCTGAACCAAAGGCAGAGGATACTACCCAGATCCAAGCAGGAGTCCTCGTCAGTCCCCTGCTGGGACTGGCAGCACCCTGGTCTCCAGTAACCCATGACTCCTGTCTTGGCAGAGGAGTGGAGCCCAGCAATCGGTCTGCAGCCTCTAGCTACAGATGCTCCTGGGGAGAGACATGGTGCCAAGAGGATGGTGAGGATGCTTTAGGCTGGCACCTTCCCTAGAGGTTGCTTGGCTTATACATTCTGTGTGCGGGGAGGAGGTGGGGTGGAGGGGGTGGAGCATGTAGGCACTCGCTGGGAGTATGTGAAGGACAGCAGTTGACATCAGATATCCTGCTTTAGCCATCTCTGCTTTTTGTTTGTTGTTTGGGTGGACATTCTGAGATGAGATCTCTCATTGAATCCAAAGCTTGTTGTTTTTGGTAGGCTGGCCCCCAGGATCTTCCTGTCTCTGCCGACCACTCCCACAGATGTACACCCCCACACCCGACTTTTACATAAGTTCTGGGGATCCAAACTCCGATCTTCATGCTTGCACAGCAAACGCTTGACTCGCCGGGCCATCTCCCCAGCCTGCCTTCTATACTCCTGAAGCTGAAGATACCACCGAGACCAGAAACAATGTCTGAACCTTGCTTTGCACATTCCAGAGCTGTGTGGAGGAGTATGGGAACATGTTAGTCCGGCTCATGGCTCCCTGGGGTGATGGGTGACTCAGTCACCGTGAGTCAAAATGGTCCCTAGCACATCCTTACTGGCCCCTCCATCCTGGCCTCTTGTCATTCCTTATCTCCAGATGTTTGGGACTGCTGGCACTGACTCTGTAAACTCATCCATGGTGTGTGAGGGACTGCAGTGCATAGAGACAATGTGGATTCCTTCAGGTTTACTGTCATAGCCAGTCCCTGATAAGATAAGTGGTTGTAAAACAATGGCCTCACTCCCTTCCCAGGCCTCTGCTTCCACCCCGGGATGACTTTCTGGAAGAACTCTTCAGGAAAATCTCAAACTACTCCCAAAGTCATTAGAAAAAGAGAGTCTGAGCAGGCTCATTAGTCCCAGAGTGGCCTGGTTCCTTAGGAAGCTCCTGCTACGAGCCAGCAGCTCTCTGCATCTCTGCAGAGGAAGCAGGGCAGTGCCAGGCAGCAGCCAGCAACAGCTTTTCCCGAGGCAGTGCTTGAGATGGGTGGGGCTTCTCGGGGCCTGGAGGGTGTGTTCAGCTCATCTCCTGCTGGACTCCAAGATAATAAGTCTGGGCACTTAGGACTGGGTCTCAGGAGACCCAGAGAAGGCATATCTTATCCCCTGGTCAGAGGACTACCGCAGAGGAATCAAGCTGGGCTGTGAATCTGGCCCAAAGGAACCTGTGTCCAACATCACCAAGCATCTGTGAGGACTGGGTGCCACCCTGCAGGAGGTGACCAGAACACAACTCAGTAGCAGTTCTGTAGCTTCGGGCAATCATTTCATGACAGTGCCAGCATCACTAAAACACACCACAGGTGGTGTGTGCCTGCTCCAGAAGCTTCCAAGGGAGAACAGGAGAGGTGGCGTCTCTGATGGTCCAGACCACATGAGAGCTGGTGTGACCTGCTTGCAGGCAAAGCCTAAACTTGGTTCTTCCAACTACAGGTTCAGTGTACACCCAGTGGTAACGGCTCCAGAGGCTCCAGAGGAGAACTGGCTTTGATGAACAAGAAGTGACCTCCCCTAAGGGAAGCTGCCAACGGGGGGGGGGCAGGGCTGATGACAGGGGATTCTCATTTCTTTCCCCCAGGTCAGGCAATTCAAGTCAAAGAGGGTCAGGCAGGCAGGTAAGGTAGGACTTGTCCCCTGAGCATCCAGACCTGGCTCCTTCATCAGCTGACTCTGGCCCCGGGGGCCTTCCTCAGCCACACTGGGGGCTCCAGAGGACACACTAACAGCAAGGGGAAAGCTGAGAGTGGTAGGACCCTCAAGGCTTGAGCAAAGACCCCCCTTACCCTGAAGACCTCTCAGCTGGGCAAGGCTGCAGGGTTGGTGCCGGTTCAGGAGGGTTCATGAGATTTTTGTCCTGCAAAGGCTGCCCAAGAACACAGAGGCCTCCTCATGTAAATACCACAGTCCCACAGAGCCCCTGGCTCTGATGGCCACACTTTCAAGACAGGCCTCCAGAGGCCCCCAAGCCACGTTTCTTCCAGACTTCCATGGTCTCTACCCATTGTTCCCTTTCTCTAGGAACAATCTAAGCTGATGAACCTTGACCTCTGTTCTTGGGCTGCTTCAAGCCCTTCCCTTGAGAAGCCCTCCTGCCCGCTCTTTCGACTCCATGTTCCTAACCTGCCTCTCTCTCCTCTGACACTTTCCTGTGCCCTAGATTGCAGGCCTGGTCTCTGCATTCAGGGAGCCAGTGTCAGTGTCCGGTGAGGCTCCTGCCATTGGCTTACCCTCACCGGGCTAAGAGTGGTCACCGAGGCTGTGGATACAGCAGGGGACTGCCCTCAGGAGGAGGTAAGGCCAGTGGGAAGGGGCTTTGTCTTTGAGAACAGAGGGATCATGACATATTCATTCATATAAATTGGGACTGGCCTACTGTCATGCTAGGCTCTGTCAGGTTGTGGGCACACTCTCTGTGGGCTGGGGCCAACTGAAGAGGGTGGGGTGAGCTCTGTGACCTTCCAGCACAGGACCGGCATCCTGGGAACAGGTCCATCGGTATTAGTGAGGCTGTAGTGCGTCCACACCCTGTCTATGCCTTGTTAAATTTTCCTAATGTGGAAAGTGGAAAGCAAACAAGGGTGTCCCCGTCTTGCCTTCCTCTGCTCAGCCTGGAGCTGTAGCTGTCAGACTTGCTCCTGCAGGGACAGCATAAAGAGGTCCCCCAGGACATGGGGGTTGGTTAGATAATGACTCCTAGCATGGTATGTTCTGAACCTGGCTAGCTCTCCAAGGCTTTTCCAAGGTAGCTCCCCGTCAGGTCCCCACGTGGATAACTGTGGATAACCTGGACAAATGGATAACTGTGCTGTCTGTTGCACACCAAAGTTTCTCCTTGGCTTCTAAGTTCATTCAGTACCTATGGATCCTCTCAACACTTCTTACCACACCCCTACCTTAAATCTCTCCAGCCCAGAGAATTCCCTTCCCTTCCCCCGGATTTCTCTTTTCTATATAACTGGGCCATTTCCACCATGTGCTCTCTTGGTTCTCCTGGCTCCTCTCTTGGCTCTCTCTCCTCTTCCTCCCTTGCTTTCCTCCACCACTCCTCTCATGGCCCATTCAGTCAGATGGCCATGTTTAACTTACCACTTTCTCTCCCTGCTCTGGACTCTTCCAGATGCCTCTGGCTCTGTTCTCCCTCACGTCTACAATAAAATCCTTCTCCTCAACCATACCTTGGAGTGATCATGTCCTGATTTTCATTCATACCCCAAGGCAGAGCACCCAAGCTTGGGGCATTGTCTCACCATGGACATACCTGTGTCACCTGCTCCCCTAGAGAATAGGACTTTTGAGGCAGCTGCTCTTTTAGGAGCCCAGCATCCCTTTTTTCAAAGCCTCACTGGTGGTAGGGAACAGCAAGGTGACCCTGGAGTTTAGAGCCTGCTGTTCCCCCACATGGAGCCCAGGTGTGTCCAAGGGGGCAATGGTCACTTGACCAGGACCCTCAAAACTATAGCATGCACCTGCCCACTGCCAACCCTCTTCTGGCTCCCCTATAACCATCCCCCGACTTCCTACCCTTTATCTGTACCCTCCTATCCAACATGTTCACTTCACAGCCCATCCATATTCTAGTTCTCAACACATAGAGGCTTTCCAGAGCTCCAATTCTTGGAGGCCTTTGGGGACCCCACCTGTGGCGGCCCCTCCCTGTGACCTGTCACTTATCTCAGGGAACCTCATTTCATCTTTCTCTGCCTTCCTTCCATCCACCTCCAAGTGTGTGCTAGGGAGTGTGCACAGACTGCTGGGCTCTCAATGGTGGGGGCACAGGGCCTGCCAGGAGCCTCCCTAGGGAACTTGTATCCCAGCAATGTCTGTACATGCACCGGTAATTAATGAATGAGTAAGTACACAGACAGATGAATGAACGTGGGAGCAAGTAGAGAGGATGTGGTCCAGGTTTCCATTGTGTCCCCCAGGCTCACATGACTCCTGATCCCAAGGGAGTGGCATGAGAAATTGGGTCACTGGAAAGTGACAGATCCATGGGACAAAGCCTCATGAAGATGACTGTGGCATATCAAAGGGACCCACAGGACAGCGCCCTCTCCCACATCTGCAGACATGGAGCGATGCTGACACTGGCATCCTGAAGAGGTCCCAGAATGACTGCACCAGCCCTCAGACATCTGGACGCCAGCACAGGTGTTCAAGCTGCCTGGTCTCCAACGTCTGTCACAGCAGCCTGGCTGGGGCCACAGCAGCCAGGATGGCTGGGATGGATGCGAGGGAAATCGGCCTGTCTCTAACCTACACCTTTGCCCCCGTGTTGACACACTTGGTTTCTCTAGTTCCCACCGTCTTGACGGGCTCAGGATTTTTCAAAGCTGCTTGTTTATGGTCCAAGGTTGTCAGCGCTGTGTAAGGGCTCTCTGTCAGTCGTGGGGACCAGAAGCGTTTAGCAGTGGCGGTGCCATTCAGGGCTGCAATAGTCACAGGACAAGACTGGAGCCGCACAGTCAGGTTTCCATCGACTCGTGACCCATGCTGACAAAACTGTTAGTCACGCATGTGCCTCTTAGCCAGGCCTGAGATAGGAAGTGTGGAGACACCCAGAGCTTGTCCTTGGCCATCCCATGACAGGTCACGAGCACATCTGTAAACTCTACAGGGAACTTCTGGGATGAGTGGGTGGGGGCACAAGCTCCACGGCAGTGTTCTATTTTCCCATACACTCTGGGAATCCCAAACCAAGGCTTCTAACTGAGCGGGGTCTTGGTCTCTATGAGAATGGCTGACCCTTATTTTTAAGGTTAGTCACAGAGAGAAATCAATGTAAGAAAGATTTATTTCAGCTCACACTCTCAGAGGGTTCGGTTCATGATCTCTTTGTCCCTCCCCTGTTGGCATGGATGAGGCAGAATATCATGGTAAGAGGGTACAGTGGAGCAGGGCTGTGGGAAGAAAGGAGAGGGAGGGAGGGCAGACAAGACACTCCCTTCAAAGCCACACCCCCAGTGCCCCAGTTCTTTGGACAGACCTCACCTCCCACTTGTCAATCATCTATGAACTCATCAGTGGATCATACGAGTGCCCTCACAATCTACTCATAAGTCACTAGCACCACCAGCTGGGGACTGAGCCTTTCACACATTGGGGACACCTCACACCCAAATCATAACATATGCTAACAGGGCAGGTGGCTGACATCCAGACTGTCCTGGGCAGCCGTGGGCGGGCCTGGGTTTAGAAGCTCCTGACAGGCAGGCTTCGTCTCCTCTGATTCTTCTTCCTTTCCATCCCTAGAGCTCCACTCCCTTCCAATTCCAAACCTCAGAGACATTTCCAGGGACAGGTCGGGCAGCCTGGCAAGTGGGGACCGGTGCCAAATGCTGTGTGCCATGTGCTGGGGATGACAAAGACGAGAGAGGTCAACCGGTAACCCCCTGGCCACATCCGGCCACATCTGCCATGATGGTAAACAAGCAGAAAACAGGACCCTGGACATGCAGGTGGGAAGTAGATGTGGCCAAGAAGGTGGGACTGGTCTCATTGTCCACCAATCTGTGACCCACTCCTCTCCAACTCCCTGCTCAGCAGTGGGAAGCAAGTCTGCATGGAACTGGAAACACGTCAGCCATTCTGGGTGGCAAACGGAATCAGGATTGCCCTGTCTCCAGCCCACCCATTCAAGCTGTGTCCGCATTCCACTTTGCCTGCTCCCTTTAACTGATGGTTGTGGTCTAAACCGGGGTGATGGGACAGCGGCTGACACAACTGGCTGCCTACTGGACCCTGAGTCAGTCTCCTTTGGAGAGATGCTGCTCTCAGTGTTTGGAAAGCACGAGATGCTGAGAGATGAAGCTGGTCATACCCCTCGGGCTCCGTGCACATCTTGGTCATCCAGCACCCTTGCCATCAACAGCCCCAAACAATGAGCCACACCATAGCCACCGTTTTCCTGCCTTGTATGAAGTAGCTTCCTCTCTTTCTACTGAGTACAAACATGTCCGTTAGCACCTATGCTATTATGCGGTCAGGAGCCTGTGCCTGGGACGCCAAGCCACTCCCCCTCAGCATCTGGGGCTTAGCGAGGTTGGCAGGAGACCATCAGTGGCCTCCAGGCTGATGAATCTCATCAGGGTTTCCAGGGCTGCAGTGGAAGGGAAATTGCTGTCGCAGGGAAGGATCCGTGCAGGAAGGGGCCTTCTCTGTGAAGCGGACAGCCTGAGGCTGAGGCTCATCAAAACCAGACACTGCCGGGCCATCTTCTTCGCATAGTTAGATGTGTCTTGTGCACAGAGTCTGTGACTTCCTCTCAAGACATGCCTGTGTCTCGGGCCAGGGACCACAAGGCAGCATTGTTCTGAGCATGCAGAGACTGTAAACGTGTCTTCAGGGCAGCCTTGTCAGACCTTGACAGGTGAAGGAATTCTGGTAGAACCCAGTGTCTGAGCACTGCCCTGCACTGGACAAATGACAAACCAGAAGCTCTGTCCCTTATCTCCTTGGTGTCTCTGTGTGTGCAGAAATGGATGTGGTCACCTTGAAGTAGGCATTTGTGTCCCTCACAAGCAGGCTGGTGCTGCCAGCCAGACCCTCCCGTGGAAACCACGACACATCAGAACCTCACATTTCCCCTACTTAGAGGGGTACACTGAAGTCAGAGAAACCTATGAAGACCCTGGGCCTTCCTGTCCTGGCTTCAGGAGTCTCACTGCTCACTAGGACAATGGATAACACAGGGGCACAGGTCATTCCTGACAGATCTTCCCAGACCCCACCTTACAGCCTTTAGTACTGAAGAATCTTCTAAAGTGGTCTTCCCACAGGAGACCACTTCCTACGTATAACCCCAGCAGCACAGACATTAAGGGCCTCATTGAATAAATGGGACCTCCTGAGACTGAGAAGCTTCTGTAAAGCAAAGGACACTGTCACTAAGACAAAAAGGCAACCCACTGACTGGGAGAAGATCTTCACCAACCCCGCAACTGATAAAGGTCTGATCTCCAAAATATATAAAGAACTCAAGAAACTAGACCGTAAAAGGCTAATCAACCCAATTATAAAATGGGGCACTGAGCTGAACAGAGAACTCTCAACAGAAGAAGTTCAAATGGCCAAAAGACACGTAAGGTCATGCTCAACTTCCTTAGCGATCAGGGAAATGCAAATCAAGACAACTTTAAGATACCATCTTACACCTGTCAGAATGGCTAAAATAAAAAACACCAATGATAGCCTTTGCTGGAGAGATTGTGGAGAAAGGGGTACACTCATCCATTGCTGGTGGGAATGCAAACTTGTGCAACCACTCTGGAAAGCAGTGTGGCGGTTTCTCAGGATATTCGGGATCAACCTACCCCTGGACCCAGCAATACCACTCTTGGGAATATACCCAAGAGAGGCCTTATCATACAACAAAAGTATATGCTCTACTATGTTCATAGCAGCATTGTTTGTAGTAGCCAGAACCTGGAAACAACCTAGATGCCCTTCAATGGAAGAATGGATGAAGAAAGTATGGAATGTATACATATTAGAGTACTACTCAGCAGTAAAAAACAAGGACTTCTTGAATTTTGCATACAAATGGATGGAAATAGAAAACACTATCCTGAGTGAGTTAAGCCAGACCCAAAAAGAGGAACATGGGATGTACTCACTCATATTTGGTTTCTAGCCATAAACAAAGGACATTGAGCCTATAATTAGTGATCCTAGAGAAGCTAAATAAGGAGAACCCAAAGAAAAACATATAGGCATCCTCCTGAATATTAACCTTCATCAGGTGATGAAAGGAGACAGAGACAGAGACCCAATTTGGAGCACCGGACAGAAATCTCAAGGTCCAAATCAGGAGCAGAAGGAGAGTATGAGCATGGAACTCAGGACAGTGAGGGGTGCACCCACACACTGAGACAATGGGGATGTTCTATCGGGAACTTGGTCTGAAAAAACCTGGGATAAAACCGGACTCGCTGAACATAGCGGATAATGAGGACTACTGAGAACTCAAGAACAATGGCAGTGGGTTTTTGATTCTACGGCACGTACTGGCTTTGTGGGAGCCTAGGAAGTTTGGATGCTCACCTTACTAGACCTGGATGGAGGTGGGTGGTCCTTGGACTTCCCTCTGGGCAGGGAACCCTGATAGCTCTATGGGCTGACAAGGGAGGGGAACTTGATTGGGGGAGGGGGAGGGAAATGGGAGGAGGTGGTGGGGAAGAGACAGAAATCTTTAATAAATAAATAAACGGAAAAATAAAAGCAAATAAAGTGGCCTTCCCAGTCCTGAGTGCATTTATACAGGACCTGCAGCAGCGTCGGGCCATTTGCCGAACACAGGGTCACAGAGACAGCAGTCGCCAGCCTGTGGGGCGAATAATCACGGTCACTAGGAGGATGCTGTGTCAAGCTTTCAGTGGCTAGATGCAGGGACACTCAAGGGGAAAGGGTCAAGTTCCACCTGGAAAATGCTTCCTGAATGGGATAACCCTGCCTCCAAAGAATGTGCTCGCTCTCTCTCTCTCTCTCTCTCTCTCTCTCTCTCTCTCTCTCTCTCTCTCTCTTTCTCATTTTGAGCCAGGGTCTCACTTTGTAGGCCACACTGGCCCTGAACTCACAGTCATCTGTCCTAAACCTACCAAGGGTTCGAGGGGGCGGGGAGGGTCACAAATGACACCACCACACCTGGTTCCAAGTATATATTTTCTTGTCAGTGTCCTTGAGCAGACTGGAAACTAAGGGGTTGGGGATCCACACCTAGCCAAGAGCTGGGCAGAAATGTTGAGTGTGTATTGAATGAGAGGGTTGCCAAACTATGCAGAAGGAAGTTTAGGTACCCCAGGCCTAACAGGAGACAGGGAGGCAGCACCAGGAAAGAATGCAGGGAATAAATGGGGGATTAAAGGAGAGAGACAGGAAGGGAGGGAGGGCGGAAAGCTTGGACTTCATCTTGGGAGCAGGACACGAATGTAGGGAGCTGTCTCTAGCAGTGTCTGGATGGCACATGGGTCCGCAGTTAGTTCTGATGGGTGTTCCAGGCTGACGGTTCCTCTGATCTTTGGTACTGGTCCAGCACGTCTCAGCCCCGAGAAGCTTTTGCTCACAGAGGGATGTGAGTGAGCCAGAGCTTCCCGGGAGACACAGGAAGGAACCTGGGACTCTCCTGATGTCACTGGGCCCCTCATTGCACTTATTCCCCTTGGCGTGGGCCATCGGTCCCCTCAGTCCAACTTCTGCTTCAGGACCGAAACCAGAATTCCAAGTAGCCATCTCTAACCACAAAGCCAAGGCCGTTCCAGCGCTGTAATTCTCACCCAGACCCCAGGACTTCACACACCCTTGATCTGATACTGTAGCCTTCCATTATTTTATGCTGGTTTCTTTGGAGAATCTAAGAAGGACTTCAAGAGAAGAAAACACTTAGCTTGAGGGGCAAACAGTGCGTTCTTTTGATGCTCTGGGGAAGAAGAAACGGCCAATACAGAGGCCTCAAGAAGAGAAATGCTTACACATGCGTGGATAATGGGTCATCACTGCCTACCTGTTTAGTGAATAAGTCCATCCCTCTGCCAGCCAATCATCCGTCTAACCATACGACCACCTATTCACCCACCCATAGGTCCATCCACCCATCCACCCCTTCATTATCTTATTCATTTCCCATCCACCAACTCACTGATCCACCAATTTACTTGTCAATCAATCATCCTTTACAGACTCATTAATCTACCCATTCATTCATTCATTCCTTCCTTCATTCATTCCTTCAAGCCATGCTGCCACTCTCCTGTGCACTAATACAACAATTCACCTATTGATTCAACAGTCAGTTGATCAGTTCACCGATCTATTCATTCACCTGTCTGCCCACCTACCCGCTCACTACCATCAATTCACCCATCCACCCCCTCTGTTGAATTAAGAGAACGGAAGGAGGTCGATTTGTACTGTGGCAGGGGTTTGACATTTATCTCTGTCTATCTGTATAGAGGATGAGAAATAAGCTCTCGACTCTGGGATATTTAGGCTAAACTTGTTGAGACTGTGCCCCTCAAGGGACGTTCTGGTGGACCAGTGTCAGGTAAGGATTCAGAGCATAAGATTTAGAGTAAGTTGTACACAGATTAAATTCAGCCAGAAGGAACTTTATAACCTGGGCTGGAAGAAGCTAATATATGGAAAAACTGACTTGAGCAAGTGCTGGAAAGGCCACTGGCAAGTGACAGACTCAGTCTGCATGTCACCGCAGGAGGGGTAGCGATGGGCCCAGGCTTCAGCCAAGGGTACCGAGCTCCGGTTCAGCTGCCACCTCGCTCTCCCCAGATCCCACGCTCTGTTCTCCCCCTTCATGTCCACTCTGCAACACAACACAGTCTGTTTGGGCTCTTTCCTGTGAGCCTCTCCTTCCACAGAGCCTTTCAGGGAACTGTTTCCACGAGTCTCCGCTGTAGCCTTGGCCAGTCTTCTGTCATGAAAGGGATGGCAGAGGCCTGCAGACACTCAGTCACCACTGTGGGATGTAGCAGGACGTACAGTCAGACCTTCTATCTGGTGTCCTGCTGCCCATCCCCAGCCTCTCTTGTTCACTGCTCATGTCTAGGACCAAGGCATCCACCACTGCTGTCTCTGAGCCACATCTGTTTCATGCCCACCCACCTTGTTTGTGCCCACATAGGCTTACTTGCAGTTCCTCCAGCTCCATCACTGGCCCTCAGTTTCCTTCTCTCTTCTGTCCCTTAGATCCTTCCATGGCACTCCTTGTCCTCAGCTGTGAACGCTAGACCTAGATCCACTTCCTGTCCTTCAAACCCAGCATCTACTGGTAAGCCTTGGTCCCTATGTATGACTTGCCTCAGGATGGGATCCTCGGGGTCCTTCGTGTCAACTCCTCACATGAGGATGCCAACACAGATGGAGGCCAGGACCAACCCCCAGGACACACTGACGAGCAAATCCTAACTACCCACATCAGCTACCAAAGGAGAAGTTTTCTACCCCAGAAATGAGGCCGAGCATAACTGATGTGCCTCTCCAGTCACCAGGTCTGGGAGCCCCATGGTAATTCTGCTCCCCTGCCTGCCTATTCATAGCTAAGAGGAGTCATAAGCAGTGCACGGGCTCTTCAGGTCTCTGCCTGCTGTGGGCAGGACTGCTGGAGAGGTAGCAGGCTAACTAGGAAGACAAGTTTAACCTTGACTCTGTTTTTCATTATTGCAGCACCTGTAGGTAAGTTACTCTACTAAGCGGAGGCTTAGTCTTCTCATCTCTCAAATAGGAAGACAATAACTACCCGGAAGGCTGCCAGGGGACCGAGACTGATGAAATCAGGCCCAGGCAGGGTCCCTTGCACTGGGGTAACATAATGAAGTACCCACTCCATGAGCAGACACAGCATCTGAGCGCTGGCCCCAAGCAGGACATCAAACTGAAAACACAGTGGCTTGATGTCATAGACCATATTCAATAGGGTCATTGACAAGTAAGTATCTATGAGAGGTGACTTCATTCATTCATGACTTCATTCATCCAGTCAGAAGACTTGAATGTAGGGACTGGTGATGAGTATATGGCTGAGTAACATCTTGCTTAGCAAGGACTTTGCCTAGCATGGGGGTTAGACGAGGAAGACAACAAGGTCCACGTAACGGAGAGGTCTGCAGTCGGGGCCACTCAGCTTCTCAATGTAAATATAGACATCATTGTAAAATCAGAGAGCCCCAAACTCTAAAGAGCCGGCTGGGAATCCAGTAACAAATACATACATGATCGTGTGCACTGCTGACTGGAGTTCTTAACTAGTCACATGGAACCAAATGTGGCCCTCAGATGCCATCACCATGGTGACAGCAGACATGACACACTGGCTTCAGGAAAGGGACATCAAACACAGGACTGGGAATGAACAACTCTAAGAACTCAGAAGACCTGCTCCCTTCTGCGCACTGTGCTCCCCATGCCCTTTGTGGTATAGCTTCAAACACGGGAGAAGTCCAAGAGGCATCCTTGAGAGCAAGGGTGCAGGCAAGTCCTTCAGTACAGAGGTCTCGGCAACACATGCTAGCTAGCTCCAGCTGGTATGAGTCAGCATGGGAAATTCTGGCCCCTGGCTGTGACTGCCTCAGCTGGGGTCCCACCGTGGGCAGCTTGGTCTCCTGCTGTTCTTTGGTCTGTGGGAGCTACATGGAAACAAAGAACTTTCCCAAAGAATGTCTAGGAAGAGTCTATCTTCCACGGATTGTGACACAGTCCAGGCTCCAGACACTTAGGAATGCTTGTCGTTCACATTGATGGTGACCGCCACCCCTGGTTAGGTGGTGTTGCAAGGAGCTCCCTTGCCCAACTGCATAAAGCAAGCCAACAGATGCAGGCTTCAGACCTTTTGGATCTGGTCTATGAATCAAACCACACATTTGCCCGTCTGAGAGTTTCTGACGTCAGTTATGGGGGCGTTAGGCACATGGTGCAAGAAAGCCCAGGAATGCACTCACTGGGGTCTGATGCCTGGGGCAAGAACTGATTTCCAGCTGCCTTATGCCTCTGTTTTAGCTCCTTCGTGAAAAGAATACCTCTTAGATCTTCACATAGAGGAAGTGGAGACTCAGTGAGGCCACTCTTGCGTGGCACTGGCATGGTGGTACACAATAGGCACCCATCAACTGGTGCTCAGCCATTGGTGCTGTTCTATTATTTTTCTCTGTCACCAATACCATCACCACAAGACTTCCATCAGCATCACCAGCATCACCACCATTATCATCACCATCACCTCCATCATCACTGTTATTATCACTATCATTGTTATCATTATTGCTATCACCTAATTACTATCAGCATCACCAATACCACCATGACCATGAGCTTCATCATCACCACCACCACCACCACCACCACCACCACCACCACCACCACCACCACCACCACCACCACCACTATCGTATCATTGTCCCTACAGAATTACTAAGAACATTGAGCTCCTGGAGTTTTGTCTCCAGGCCTTTTTATTCAGTAAGTCCGCACACAGTAAGTGCTCACAAAATGGAGGCTGGATTAATGAACACAGACAGTGATGTGGCTGCACTACGTTAGCATTATAAAAACTAGATCAGAGGTGCAATGGGCAAAGGACTTAGCAAGTTAAGGTCTCCTGGAGGAGGTTCTGTCTGAGGTCAGCCTCGTGACCAAGATCCCAGTGGGTAGATGGGAGGAGATCTAGGCAAGACAAACGGAGTGAGCAAATACACAAAGACCCGAAACCAGACCTTGCACAGTCAGTAGACTATGACAGAGGAGAACAAACACTCGGGGGACACACAGCCTTCTCAGATGTCTCTCCTGGCCTTCTCGCTTGGGAAGCTACCAGGGGATGTGGCCCATGAACCAACCACTTACAGCAGCACCTGCTACAAAGAAGAGGAAATTACAGGAGGTGACAGGATGCAGTTCCTAGTCACAATGACATGAGCATCATAAAGACAGACAGCCTGATAGTGATTGGCTCAGTGAGCATGACTCACAAAGACAGCACAATGGTAACTGGCTCAGTGAGTATCATAAAGACAGACAGCACATGGGAATATGATAGTTTACATAAATGACCCCAAAAATTCTACCAAGGAACTTCTACAACTCATAAAAACTTTCAGTAATGTAGCAGGATACAGGATTAACTAAAAAAAATCAGTAGCCCTCCTTTACAAAGATGATAAATGGGCTGAGAGAGAAATCAGAGAAACATCACCCTTCACAATAGCCACAAATAGCATAAAATATCTCAGAGTAACTAACCAAACAAGTGAAAGACTTGTATGACAAGAACTTGAAATCTTTGAAGAAAGAAATTGAAAAAGATACCAGAAAGTGGAAAGATCTCCCATGCTCTTGGGTAGGTAGAATTAACTAACATAGTAAAAATGGCAATCTTACCAAAAGCAATTTACAGATTCAATGCAATGCCCAGCAAAATACTTCAAGGACCTCAAAAGAATGGTACCCAACTTCATATGGAAAAGCAAAAAAAACCCCAGGCTAGCCAAAACAATCTTGTACAATAAAAGAACTTCTGGAGGCATCATAATCTCTGACTTCAAACTCTACTACAGAGCTACAGTACTGAAAAGAGCCTGGTATTGGTATTAAAACAGACAATGGAACCGAATTGAGGACCTGGATATTAATCCACACACCTATGAACACCTGATTTTTGACAAAGAAGGAAAAAATATTAAATGGGAAAAGAAAGCATATTTAACAAATGGTGCTGGCACAACTGGATATCAACATGCAGAAGAATGAAAATAGACCCATATCTATCACCATGCACAAAACTCAAGTCCAAATGGATCGAAGACCTCAGCATAAAGCCAACCACACTGAACCTCATAGAAGAGAAAGTGGGAAATACACTTGAATGCATTGACACAGGGAACCACTTCCTAAATAGAACCCCAGCAGCACAGACACTGAGAGAAACAATTAATAAATGGGACCTCCTGAAACTTCAAAGCTTCTGTAAAGCAAAGGACATGGTCAACAAGACAAAATGGCAGCCTACAGAATGAGAAAAGATCTTCACTAACCTCACATCAGACAGATGTCTGATCTCCAAAATATATAAAGAACTCAAGAAATTGGTCCTCAAAAGAACAAATAATACAATAAAAAATGGAGTACAAACCTAAACAGAGAACTCTCAACAGGGGAATCTAAAATGGCTGAAAGACACTTAAGGAAATGCTCAACATCCTTAGTTATCAGAGAAATACGAATCAAAACAACTCTGAGATTCCATCTTACACCTGTAAGAATGGCCAAGATCAAAATCACTGATGACAACTTATGCTGGAGAGGTTGTGGGATAAACAGAACACTCCTGCATTGCTGGTGGGAGTGCAAGCTGGTACAGCCCCTTTGGATATCAGTATGACGATTTCTCAGAAAAGTAGGAAACAACCTTCCTCAAGACCCAGCAATACCACTTTGGGGTATATATCTAAAGGATGCTCAACCATGTCACAAGGACATGTGCTCAACTGTGTTCATAGCAGCATTGTTTGTTGTAGCCAGAACCGGGAAACAACCTAAATGTTCCTCAACTGAAGAATGGATAAGAAAAAATGTGGTACATTTACACAATGGAGTACCACACAGCAGAAAAATATAATGACATCTTGAAATTTGCAGGCAAATGGATGGAGCTAGAAAACATCATATTGAGTGAGGTAACCCAGACCCAGAAAGACAATTATCACATGTACTCACTTATAAGTGGTTTTAAACATAAAGCAAGGAAAACCAGCCTACAAATTACAATTCCAGAGAAACTAGACAACAATGAGGACCCTAAGAGAGACATACATGGATCTAATCTACATGGGAAGTAGAAAAAGACAAGATCTCCTGAGTAAATTGGGAGCATGGGGACCATGGGAGAGTGTTGAAGGGAAGGGGAGAGGCAGGGAGGAGAGCAGAGAAAAATGTATAACTCGATAAAATCAATTTAAAAAAGAAGAAGAAGAAACAAACAAACATATAAAAAAGACAGACAGCACAATGGTGATTGGCTCAGTGCAGGCACGGAAGTCCCTCTGGAGAGACCTCCTGAGCCACACACACCAATATCCAGGACAGGAGATCCAAGGCCCAGGAACCAAGATGAGGTACAGGAAACGAGGGTGGAGTGGATCTGAGAGGGGAGTTTCCCATCACAAGCTCTCTAGAACTATTTGAGAAATGTCTACTTAACAATAGCAGCAAAGATGCCAATGTAATAATTAATAAAATACTATTTTGACACTACTAGATAGAAAAGGAAAATGGAGGCATTAATGATAGCTAATTAGCTCTAATTATAGCACCTGGAGCTGCAGGCACCTTATAACTGCTTCTGCTGGTGGTTTCTGTGGGCACGCACACACCCTTTGCCCCCAGCAGTGGTGCACGCATGGGTATCAGAGATGTCCTCTTCCACAGAGCCTCGGGGTCTTCACAGCAGCTTGACACACAGCGCTGGAGACTATGACCCGGCAGAAGAGTCTGTGGCAGGGGGACTGCCGACCAGCAGAATGGAGAAACGGCCTTGGGCCTTAGACAACAGTCCTGCAGGAAAACAGTTCACTATAGGAAAGTGAACATTCTGGGAGGTAAGGTAAGTCACCTCCCCGGGGACATTATTAATAAAATCCAAACCCGGGGGAAACCTGTGTGCTGTGCTTAGTGTCTCTGCAGATAGAATGAGGCTATAAAGAAAAAAGCAGAATGCCAAACACAGGGCATGGCGACCGCAGGGAAAAGTGCTGGCCCTTGCTGCTGGGTTATGACCTTAAGCCTCATAGCTGCACTGGATCCCTAACTCCATTTGAATACACGATACATACTGCAGTGTGAACAGGTTAAAACACATACACACACACACATACACAGAGACACACCAAGAATACCAGAAAGCAGCCCAGAGGGCAACAAAAGACAGTGCCTTTATTAACTGCTAGAACACAGGCTGGCCAGGCGTCTCCTTCCCATGGTTCCTGTCCTTCCCAGAGCTCAACCTCCAGGAGCCATGGACCCCAATGAGGGCAACATCGCAGATGCAGAGACCAAAGGAGAGGGCTGATCAAAGTGCGGAAACACCGAGACCAAGACGCGGGAGCAGGTGAGGCCTGGACGGGAGCCAGGCAGGCAGGAGCCAGGCAGGTAGCATCTGTGTTACTGGTCACAAGCAGAAATGGGACTGCCAATCCGACTGTGGAGGCCTGGGGCCCGGCAGCACCTGTCATAGGTCCACACACAGGTATTTCCACTCAAACGCCCAGTAGCTCACCTGTGCCTCTTCCAAGCCAGCCCAGCTGAGTGATGGTCTCTTGTCACAGATAGCCCAATTTGAGAGGTCTCTTATTTCCCTCTCATACCTGCCTGACAGAGTCCTGGCAGTGGCCCAGGCCAGGTGAAGGGTTGGAAGGAGAGGACAGGTCATGTCCTCTCTTGATGGCAAACATCTCAGATCTGTGGCCAGAGGACAGCTCGGCCCTGGATCTTGCAGACAGAGAACAGGGTGCCAATGTCTGGCTCTCCCACAGCAGTGGGGGGGAGGGACAGGAAAGGAATATGGCATTGGGCACACGGCCACAGCAGGTGCAGAAAGCCCCAAAGGGACCTGGGCGTTGAGCCTCTAACACAGACATTGGCAGGTAGACGTGGCTCTTAGAACTACAGTAAGAAATTCTGCCACTCCATCCTGTGGACCTGAACCCATAAAGGACTCTGTGGGACTTTCTAGGCAAGACCCTGGAAGGAACCTGTCAAAACAGGATAGAATACACTATCTACACGGGCCAATGACATGGACCTCCAAGGAGAGAAGCCACTGAATGGGTTAGCGGGAAACTAGCGTGACCTTTCTCTAGTGGTTTGATAATACATCCTACAAGACTCTTGTCCCTGTGGCTTAAGAAATGGACCCCAGTGAGATGCACACAGCCCCCTGACCATAGGCCACACCACATGTCCCCAACCTGGTCTATGGCATATGGGTTCTGTGAATCCCAAACATCAGGCTGGGGCAGGAGAGAGAAGAAAGGGGAGAAGAAGAAGAAGAAGAAGAAGAAGAGGAAGAGGAAGAGGAAGAGGAAGAGGAAGAGGAAGAGGAAAGGGGGGCATCATTTGACCTCAGAGTTCTTCAGTACCTAAGTTCTGGGCCAACGATGAGTCAGTAGTAATTCTTTTACAGCCAAATGCCATGCTGTGGGGGCTCACAGTCACCAGAACTAACCCCATGGCTTTCCGGGCTCTGTAACACTACAACCAGGCTCTGGACCCTCCACACCAGGACGATGATCATCCCTCCTAACTCTGTGAGTTGTCTATTAACAAGACGGTTACCTTGGTTCATTCAAAACCCCTCTTTAGACTTGGGGAAGAAAAACAAACGCAAAGAAGAGGACCAGAAAATATAACTATCTCTGGGGTGTGCTGCTCAGAAATGCAGGGTGCCACAGAGGATGCCAGCTGCCTCAAGGCTTCCTTCCTCCCCACCTCCTGTTCTGCCCTGAATCTTCTTGTCCAAGACAAGCTGGCGGTGGAAATAAACCTGCAATAGGAAGATGAAACTGTGCAGCAAGGTCCCAGGAAGCCCAGCTCTGAACAGAGCATATTGGTCAGGGCAAGCCTCACCTGAGGCAGCAGAAGGTGGGCTAGCGATGAGGAGAGATGGTCCTCTCTGGGCACTGCCCTCTGGCAAGTGACTGAGCCCCTGGGGATGAACTTCATTCCAGAAGGACAGGAGCACACTGCAGCAGGAGCTCACTGCCACTGCTGGATGAGTCCAGTGTTGCCTGAGAGGTGGTCCTGCCACCTACCTGGTTCTCGGCTACAGACACTCCCCAGACCTCCACATTGCCCTCTGGTGGCATAGCCCTGCCTCACAGTTCAGAGGGAGGACAGCCACAAGGCCGGCTTGCAGTCAGTGGCCTGAGTGGGGCCAGAGGGGACGACGATAGACAGGAGTGGGTTGTGCTGAGACATACCAAGTGGTCTTGTTTAGTGTCACTTTTTAAGTTGGGTGGAGCCTGCTGGAGCTGCCAGGGCCCCTGCTGGTATGGGCATTACAAGGCCTAGAAAGAATTGGCACACAGTGGGATGCTCCAAAATCCCTGAGATGAGAGATCACACCTATTTGTGTGTCACCGTGCCCTGAGAGAGCCCAACACCACCCTGTCCCCTGGGAAGAGAAGCCCAGCTGCCCCTGGTCCCCTGTGTGCAGAGCTAACCCTGAAGAGGGCTCCTGACTCACCCTCCCTGCTTGGCACTGAGCTCAGCCTGGGAACTAAGAGGCAGCTCTGCTCTTCCCTCCAGGAAGGAGCACACCGAACACGAAGCCGAAGGCATCCATCCGAGCTACCTCTGGAAGCAAGCCTTCTTCCACAAGAACTCAAGGTCCAGAGACCCCAGCACCTTCTGCACCTCCACCTTCAGGCTCTCTCCACTCCTTGTTATGGACTCAAGTCTTGTCCAGGTACCCCAGACCCTTAGCCTCATCCACTCCACCAGGCCAGAGGGGCCTGAAAAGTCACCTGACAGCTACAGCCCATCTAAAGTGTCCTCCAGTTATCTTACTAGGAAAACATCCTTACAGAACAGCCAGGACGGCACAGCAAACCCCACAGACACCCCCACCTAGTCTCAAGCACCCGTGAGCTCCACCCATTTCCTTCCATACATAGCCACCTCTCCATCCTTTAATTTTCATCATCTCAAAGAGCATGGCAGACATTACTTGCCCCACTGGAAGCTGCTGGCACATGCCACGTTGCTACGGCACCCGTGTCAGGGGCCCGAGTCGATGAGAGTGACAGCAGTGGCCCTGGGTGACTCTGACACTCCCAAAGAGAGAAGGTTCCTGGCACCCTCTCAGAGG
Source organism: Microtus ochrogaster (assembly GCF_000317375.1). NCBI lineage: Eukaryota > Metazoa > Chordata > Mammalia > Rodentia > Cricetidae > Microtus > Microtus ochrogaster. The sequence goes on along the minus strand of NC_022011.1, from coordinate 29,934,877 downwards.
ACCTCCCCACCCCCACCAGCACAGCACACTGAGTAGCTCTGATAAATAAATATCAACAACCGAAGCAAACAGTTTATAGAGCCATGTCCCTGAGCCAACCCAGTGCGTGGCCATCTGGACTGGCAAATGTCAGGACTCAGGGACGGTCGTTCCCCTGATGGGTCTGCACCATTCCTTCACACTCAGGTGACCATCAAGGCCTTGGGGACACTGTATGTCATCAGGGCAGCTGTGCTCCCTGGACAGCCCCCTTTCTTAGGCCTCCCTAGAAGGCTCCATTGAGAGGGTGTTTTATAGATGCAGCCCCAAACTTGCAGCCCACAGGAAAGCTGCAGATGTTACAAAGACTGGTGACAGGGAGCGCCCCAGATGGCCAGACTCATCCCCCACTTCCCAATGCAGCTCTGTCTCATGGCAGTGGTCACACCCTGCAGGCCACAGTCACAACTTGAGAAGCAGATCTGAGTTCCATTTGAACTCTTGATATCCCAGCCATATTGGGGAGTGTGCAGGTATCCTGCCCAACAGCAATGGTCCCCTCCTCTTACATATGCTTCCCTCTGGGCACATCTGTCCCAGAGGGCCCTGTGACATCTTCAGCTAGCATATGGCATTTGAAGAATGAGTGAGTCCCTTCCAAAAATAAACTAGAATACATCACATACACCGAGCAAGCACTTCTCGGCAGCCTTGCAGGCTCAACACTAACCGCCCCAGCACTAACTTCGGCATGGTGCTAAACAAGTATCTGTGCGTACTCAGGATCCGTTCAGGCACTAATGTCACTCCAGGAGTAATGGGAGCCACAATAGCTGTGTGACAGGATCCAAGACAAGAACATGAGCAAAACCAGGAGGAACTCAGGTAAAATCAACACAGGGAAAAGAGAAAGCCGACTCTTACCTCTGGATCCGCGGTCACATCTGATGTGTTCCCCTCCAGCGAAGAGCAGGCCTGCCTGCAGGGCTCCTGCACACAGCTCTCAGTTAGCCCAGACTCTGTCAATCACACACAAAACATTAGAGCCATGTGGGTATTTCCTGTCCCCAAAACACAGCTCAGTGTAGACTCCAGGGCATAAAGCGTGGTGGCTTGGGGGGCCTTACTGAGGAAGGAGGCCCTGCTCGGGGGTGCTGGAAGTAAAATGTTCTGGTTCCCTCCCATTCCTCCCTCCCATAGTGCTCCACCCATATGCTCCCATGCCCTCATGGTCACGTTTAGATCTTTCTTTACATGCCCTGCACTGAGTCTTTCTGCTTGAAGGCTGGCAGGACACCTTAGCATTTTGGTGGCCGCACAGAGTCCCAGAGGAGCTGCCCACTGTCTGTGCTGGGCTACCTAGGGGATGCAGAGAGAGGAGCCTGGATGCTGAGGCCCGGGTAGGCTCACCTCTAAGCATGCCTAAGAGAGGCCCCTAATTTCACGAGTCCACTTCTACCTCCTCTGCCGCCTTCATCTCCACTTCCTAGGATTCTAGATCTCCCCTTGGGGTCTGAGCCAGCAGGGGTGATCTGAGGCTCTTGCCATCCCTGCCTTCTGGCCCCTTGTTTGGGTTCTCTGCCCTCTGACTAGGATTTCCTCAGCTCCTTCTCCATGCAACCAAATTCAGAAAGTAGCCAACCCCCATGGGGCACTTTCCTCCCCAGTAGAGTCCCGGGAGGCATTTGGGGAAGTGAAGAATTTAAGACTCATGATACACATCCTTTTCAAAGCTGTGCTGATTTGGAGACCAGAGTGCCAAGCTTCAACCCAGCCAGGCCACTGGTTCAGCTGTCAATGCCTCCCTATGGCCCCTAGAATGGGATGAAAGAGACTCATGCCTTCTTCTGCCTTGTCAGGAATGGAACCTCAGAGCTTTCAAGGGTCCCTCCCTCATCAGTGTGTTCCAGGAGCACCAACAGCCACAGTAATCCAGACTCTGAGACTGTCAAGTAAACCAGTTCCTTGTGTCTTTACAGAACCCTCTGGTCACTGGAACCAACTCCAATGCCACACGGGCTCCAAAGACATTTTCTTCCCTGTCCTGGAGACGTTGTGCATTTAAAAGAACCAGGCTGGTGGCTGGGGTGATATGCACTCAGCGGCACGCATGCTGAGTCTGGTTTGTCCCCTCCAGGTGCTGCCGCTCCCACCCCACCTCCCTGTGAATTGCTCCGACTGTCAGCAGAACATAAAAACAGCTGCGGCCAGAGCCAAACGCACGCAGCCTCCTGTCTCATCTGCCCTCCAATTAATAGCTTCCAGGTCGCCATGGCCCGTGGGAACATCTGTGTTCCATTTCTTCAGTCCACAGATGTGGAGGGGGTTCCCACTTTCTGGAGACACCATCTCAGGGACACTTTATCTTTAAAGCAGATGTGTTTCCCCCTCCTTCCCCCTCCCCAGCCTTCTGGTGCGATTGTGTGTGTGTGCTCACACTTGTAGCATAGCCTGGCTCTGCTGCCCCCCCAACCCCCCAGCAACTTCCGGCATCTGTCTGCAGACCACATGGGGCCCACGAAGAAATTCACATGAGCCACACGGTTGATGAGTGAGGACTGCAGTGAGCCACACAGGAAGCCACAGAGGGAAAGTGCTCTGTGGAGGATCAGATCTGTCTCTAAAGCTCTCTGCTGGGGAATAGTGGCGCATGCCTTTAATCACAGTACCCAGGAGGCAGAGGCAGGCTGATCTCTGTGAGTTCAAGGCTAGCCTGGACTACATAGTGAGACCTTGTCTCAAACAAACACAGTTTTCTTTGTGGCTTCCTTTAAGTTCATCTGTGCGCTGTGAAGTCTTCCCCATTGTCCACACACAGGCCTCTTCCTTGTTCCATCTCCCCAGCTGAAGCTCTGTTACACTAAATGCCCCTAGCACGTGCCCACCCCAGCTCTCCCGAGGCTCTACTTTCTGTGTCTTTGGGTCTGATGACTCAGGGACCTCACTGAAGTGGCTTCATGGCACTGTGTTCATTCTCATGCCCATCCCCACGCACACACCTGTGTGTGTGTGCATGCTTGCATGCGTACGTGTGCGTGTGCGTGTGTGTGTGTGTGTGTATGTAACTCAGGGACTGCACTGAAACAGACTCACAGGTATTCATTCTCATCCCCACACCTGTGTGTGTGTACTTGTTTGCATGCTTGTGCGCATGTGTGTGCATCCATGCGTGTGTGTGTGTGTGTGTGTGTGTGTGTGTGACTCAGGGACTACACTGAAACAGACTCACAGTTCTGTATTCATTCTCATCCCCACACTTCTGTGTGTGTGTGTGTGTGTGTGTGTGTGTGTGTGTGTGTGAGAGAGAGAGAGAGAGAGAGAGAGAGAGAGAGAGAGAGAGAGAGAGACTCAGGACTGCACTGAAACAGATTCACAGCGTTATATTTGTTCTCATCCCCACCCCTGGTGTGTAGATGAGAGGCCAACATTAGATGTCATCCCCCTGGACCCTAGCATTTTATGACTGACTAATTCCCGTAGTATAATCCTCAAGGCTCCTCTCTGCTGCTGCATGGGGCTGGGGCATCTGTGCTTTTACAAGCTGACATTCCACTATACGAGAGGATCACATGTTGTTCATCTGGGAGCGAACAGCTGGCTGGTTTGTGATTTTAGCCATTGTGAGCACTAAAACCTTCAGCACTTTGGACTGGAATCCAGAAACTGACTTGATGGTTCATAAAAGAGGCTGTTTTCTTGAAGGGCACCTGAACTGTCTTCCACAATAGCCGGACCACTTCGCATTAACACCACGGTGCATGAGGCATCTGATCCCCGTCTTCCCGACACTTGGGATTTTCTACTTTCTGAGGTTAGCTCAGCTGGTGCACATCTCCATTGTGGGTCTTACTTGCATATCAAATGATGAACGAGATGCTCTTGACTGTCAGCTTGGCTGAACTTCCTTCCAATCAGGATGGCAACGCTCCTCTGCCTCTGCCAATGAGGGTGTTTCTGGAGAGGGTTAGCTGAGGGTGGAAGACCCACCCTGAATATGAGCGGCACCATTCCCTAGGCTGGGATCCCAGATAGACTAAAAAGGAGCAAGCAAGCTGGGTACTTGCAATCATCTCTCTGCTTCCTGGCTGGGGCTGCAGTGTGTCCGGATGCCTCAGGCTCCTGTGCCTGCCCTCCCAGTCATGACGGACTGGACCTTGAACTAAATCCTTCCTTCCGTAAGATTTTTTTTTTAAATCAGGAATTTTTGTCACAGTAACGAGAAAAGTAGCTAAACAGTGATGCCCAGCCTTTTCTCACACCTAGTTTTTAATGTTTATTTTCTCTGTGTGTTTGGTATCCAGCTGTGAGGCACTAGCATGCAAGAACCCACAGAGGGCGCCAGATATCCTGGAATTGGAGCTACAGGGAGTTGTGAGTCACCATGTGGGTGCTGGGAATCAAACCCAGGTCCTCTGCAAGAGCAGTAAGAGTTCTCAACTGCTGAGCCATCTCTCCAGCCCCAACACATGAGGGTTTATTTAAATGCTTTCAGCACAAAGCCTTTGCTCGATGGGCATGGATTGATGGGCACTGACGTGTAAGGGATGAAGCAGGACTCACTTCTTGCAAGGGTTGTTCTTTTCTTGGCATCCCACACAAAGTCTATAAATGACTTCCACTTGCATCTCCATCCGCCACCCACATCTGTCCATCCACCCACTGGTCACCCACCCATTATCTACCTATCTTGTATCCTCCATCAAACCATCCCTCCCATCCCACCCATAACCATCCATTCCTTCCTCCCATCCTTGACTGCTCTCTTTCTAGACATTGTACAGACCAGCCATTCTACATTCCCTTACAGCCTGGCTCCAGATTCAAAGGCATGGAGTTCTCTGCTGGTGCCAGTCTGGCTGAGCCTCCTTCCTGTGAATTACCTCAGGACCTCCTGGGGGTGGGGTGTGTGTGCCATAGTTACCCATCTTCCCAGGCACCTCTTTTGTTAACACATCAACAGTGAGGACTTGAGGACTGGCATGGGTGTTTCCCTGGAAAGGCAGCCTGGCTGAGACACCATAGTATCTCATTGAACCCCCAACAACCCTGCAAGCAGGTTCTGTTGTCTCCTGTCTGAGATAAGGAGCTGGGGAGCCGAGAGAGCAAGTCAGCTGAACCTCACTCTGATTTCAGCGGGCAGCTGGAAGTGGGGACCCACACCAGTGTGGCCCTCACATTCCTGAAGTCGAGAACAAGGGGACAGACGCAGGAGTGTGAGCGAAGGTCAGACAGCAGCCCAGATGGACGGCCTGGCAGCTGCCCCTTACGGAAGGGCTTCTGGATTTTTCACAGCTATGCTCTCAGGACCCGGCTCCCCTCCCTGGAGACAGCAGTGGCAGGAAGGTCAACCGCAAGCAAAAAGCAAGACTCTGTGGAAAACAGCCAAGGGGTCCCCCACCCCCAGTTGTGTATAATGACTTCAGCTGCTCGGAATTTGGATGGCCTGAGGAGTGTCAGGGTACGTATCTGATTTCTATGCAGTGGTCGCAGGCGTCACAGGGGCCATCCGAAACTACAGAGGAGCCAGAACTGTGACACACAGCAGGGCACTCTTCATGAAGGGCAGGCCTCACACAGCCCTGAGACTCACAGGCAGCAGATCTCCCAGGAAGCTGCTGTTCTCACGGAGAGCTATTGACACCCGCGGCCCCCCCATCTCTCCATCTTCGCACTCAGAGTGAGAGTGTGCTAAGTCAGGGAGGCTGGAGGTTGGGGTGCTGGGCTGCAAGCGGGTAGGGAGCAGGACCCTAGTTGCCCCCTCCCCACCCCGACTGAACCTGACATCTGACTATAGTCTGCTTCTTCTAAGGAAGGAAAAGAGCCACCCACAAACATCTCCCTCTGTCCCTGAGCTGGGTACCAAGTCTTGGCTTCCCTGAGTCCCCACCTGTCATACACATGAGTGGTATACGGCCCGCCTGTACTATGTGACAGTATGGTACTACTCCTGTATTGTGGTGCCTGCACTACAGGACCATTTGCAAGTCTCGGGCAAGGGCCTGGAGATTTAACACACAGAGACTCACAGGTCATCCTTGATGCCAGAATGCCCCCTTTAGTGTGTTCAGGGGCAGCTTATATAGGGATAGCCACACGCACCAGAAATCACTCTCCTGCCATTAGGAATGCCTGAGGGTCTCGTGCTCAGAGCAGCTGCAGGCTGTTTCAGAGCAGAGAAAAACAAGAGGAAAAAAATCCTGAATTTGACAAGAAATTCAGGATCTGGGTGGGGGCCCACTGCTCCCAACAAGTGGTGCTTGATGTACCCTTATACTTAAGTTCCTGCAAAAGCAAGAGGTCACCCTGCCATCACTGACAGGTATCCCCAGAGGCCCAGACTTGTGGAAACAGCCCTAGTCTCTATTAGAGCCAAGAGATAGACAGCCCTGTTTCCAGCAGCCCCTGTGTCCTTGAGAACATCCAGGATGTTGATGGGTTTCCTGCCTGAGAGGTGAGTGTTATCCGGAAGGCTGACCCAGCTGCTTCCACCTGTTCACTAGGGCAGACACACAGGTCCGGTGGCTGTCCCCAGTGAGGGGTGACACCAGCTCTTCAGAGTAATGCATTAGAGCTGAGGATGTAGCTGGTTCCAATGGCGGAGCGCTTGCCTAGCAAGCACAAAGCACTAGCTTCTTCCCCAAGCACCCCATAAACATGGCAATCCCAGCCTTTGGAAGCAGGGGAGTCAGAAATTCAAGGTCATCCTCCGTTATATAGAGAGTTTAAGGCCAGGCCGAACTACATGAGACCCCATTTCAAAGATGAGGGTAGTGGGGGACACATGCAAGTTTAAAAGCTGATGATAGCAACACTGGTAAGCTTTCAGATGGAGGAACTGCAAACACCAGGGGCGTCAGTTGTGGGTAGCTCGTGAGGTTCCTGAGGTCGCTGTGTGTGTCCCACACAAGGAGGGCAGGACACAAGAGACCACATCAGTGCCTTCAAATGTATCGATCCCAACAGATTTCCTTGAATGTTTAAAAAGCACTTAGAATCAGTAAGAGAAGCAGCAGAGCTTTGTGGGAAAGCCCAGGCTATAAGTAGGTGGTTCAGACCCAGCTCCTAAGCATAGATCATTGCCCCTCCTCCCAAGGGAGGAATCGCAAAGTGGCTTCCTATAAGCCACGGAGTTGCTGTGACTTGGGCAGTATGGTGCTGGTGAAGGGACAGAGTTCAGAAGCCACCCCACAGCATGGCACGGTTGTTAAGTCACCTTGAAATGAGCCGTGGACTGAATGAAAATGCAAAGGTGTCTTACACACCTGGAAGGTGGCAACAGACACACCCACATGACCTTGAATTTCCAAAGAACACTGGGCAGCATCAAAAGCATGACCCGAAAGATGAAGAAAAAAAAACTATTAAGTTTTATAGACTTTAAAACTAGCTCTGAAGGAAAGACCAGGGCAAATGTTCACAGATCGTGTTTCTGAGAATGAACTTCTCTCACATAGCATCCTTAAAACTCAGCAAGAGGAAAACAAAGCAATCCACCGAAAAATGAGCAGAAGATCAGAATGCTATGTGTACCTAAGGGTGTCCCAGGCTCTGTGTCCACTTCCCAAGGACATCAGGAAGAGAAGGACATCCTCCTGGTAGACTGTTCCACCCTTGGGCCCTTCATTGCTGTGGCCTCTGGAGACTGGAGAGACAGTGACCAGGGTAGCCCCAGAGTGGAGGGGTCTCCAAGGTCAGAAAGGCCTTGGCTTCTACTCCTGGTTTCTCAGATTACCTCCTCCAGTTATGTCCTTTCTGGGAGGATGCTGGGTTTCAGGGCACTGTGTGAGGTCACATGTGGGTAGCTGGAAGATGGATGGGATGGATGAGAGGTTACAGGTCGGGCAGGCAGCACCTCACCCTCAGGCTATAACATGTTGAGTGAGGGACCCTTTCCAGGATGCTGTGACATGGTAGCCTCTGGAATCTGTGTAGTTTCCTCTGCACTTCCTGATACAATGTCTCCAAGGAGTCCATGGAGTGGGGAATCCAGCAGAGGATGGAGTTCCAGCCCCGATGGGCTGACCAGTCCCTCACAGGGACTGCCAGGGAGAGGAGGGGAGGCTAGGTGAGGCCCCGCATTCATTATTAGCTACTTGTAGCTGTGAGAAAATACCTGATGCTGTTAACTTAAGGCAGGAAGGGTTTAATTTAGATCATGGTTTGAGGATGCAGTCCATCATGGCGGGGAAAGCATGGCAGCAGGTTGAACCAGCTGGTCATGTAACATCCACAGTCAAGAATCAGAGAGACGGATCTGGTGCTCAGCTCATGTACTCCTTTTAATTTCAGTCCAGGACCCAGCCCATGGGGTAGTGCCACCAACACTCAGGGGGTCTTCCCGCCTCAGCTAAATCCCTCTGGAAATGTTCTCACAAATACACTTAGGAGTGTGTCTCCTAGGTGGCTCAATACTGTGCAGGCTTGGCTCCTCCTGTTGTGCCCCCCTGTGGGCGGAGTCAGTAAAATGATCTTTCTATGAAGGCAGCTGGATGTGAGAGCTTCAGGGCAGAGGGTTGGGCTGGATAAACAGCTCCCAGCGGGGCCTCCAGGTATGCCACCTGCAGGAGCTAGGATGTGGTTCTGACCAATGTGGAAGACAGGAGGGCACCCCATAACGAGACAGATGACACTAGAATGTTGGGGGCTAGGGCTGGGGTCCATGGCCATGAGGAAGTTCAGAGAGGGTTGGAGGGAGTGAGGGAATTGAGGGGGGTAGTCAAGGGATGGAGAAGGACAGGTCACAGTCCTAAGGACAGGGGAAAGGCAGGAGCCTTTGCAGAGCTCAGACCAGCAGAGGAGACAAGTGAGATGGGCCATGGAGGTAGACATGAGTACAGGATAGCCCAGCTGCCATGGAGGACACAGAGGCAAGGTAGGCTGGGTGGTGGTGGGGGGACAACACCATAGAACATCCCCTCCCCTCTGCTGACTCTTTCTGGGCACAATACAGGACTAAACCTTCTTTGGGAAAAAGCCCTGAAGTCCCTGGGGCAGTGTGACCTCAGAGCAGAGTGACCTTCTTAAGGCAGAGTGACCTTCTTAGGGCCGTGTGACCTTCTCAGATCAGTGTAACCTTTTCAGGACAGTGTGACCTTCTGGAACAGCGTGACCTGTGGGGCAGTGCTATCCAGTGCTTAGGAGATCTCTAAGCTGGCCAGCTCATAGCTAGGAAGGGCCCCGGGCTGTTAAACACATGGTAAAAGTGTCCAAGCTCTGTGAACACTGACCAGGGCCTCCCAGAGAGCCAAGGAGATGTGGGTAGCCTGGCCTCCTTCCTGACCCCTAAAGCTGAGTGATAGGCCCTGCCCAAGCTTGGGGCCACGATTATCTTCTTCCACGGGACCTGCAGCCATTTTTAAGAACCTCATTTCATGGGCTCCCATGCTGCTCTTGGGTAGAGAAAGCTCTGGAGTGTTCACCCCCGGGAAAGAGTGACACCAGATAGTGGATTTTAAAGCCATCGACCTGCAGAGCTTCCTGGCACAGTTGTTCAGTGTCCTCGTCCAGGACTCCTGGCCACGCTCCACGTCCAGGTCGGTAGGTGGGGCAGGGGCATGGTGACCCAGCCAAGGAGAGGGGACTTCCTTTTCTTTCTTGCAGTTTCTGGGAGGGTGTGGCCAGCTGGGCCAGCTGGAAGACTTCCAGGTCATCAGACAGATCCCAGACCTGCTCACGGGAGGCCTGTGTTAGCTGTCTGCTGCCTGGGTTCTGGAACCCCTCACAGCTACTGGCAATGGATCCAAGTCCAAGTTCCCAGGATGGTCTATCCCTTCTCTCCATCCATCACCCAGAGCCCAGCTTCTACCCACCCTGCCTCTGCTTCTGTGGGGTCTTCCATGAGTCACATGAGCCACAGGTGTCTCTGCTCAGCGACCTCTCACAGAAGGAGGCCAGTGAGGGGCGGTCTTGGTAGAGACACATGCCTCAATTCTGCAGAGGGCTTGTGCATATGGGTAGCCTGACAGGGGTATTTGGATATGACTACAGACTATGCCCATGGTCTCACTTGTTTTCTGGTCCGTGGAATGCTTTGTTGATCCTCTGGAGTAGCAGAGTTGATAAAGCAAGCCAGTGAGTTTGCTTGCCTGGGGCACCTTGGCACAAATCCTTTCATGACACCACAGTCTGATTGTTCCACACTGACAACTACGTTCCTTAGGCTTGCCTCTGCTAGAGGTCACAACTGTACCATCTCAAACAGTAAGGTCCACTGTCCCCCTTGGCAACACGTCACCAGCCAGGGATGGCCATTGTCCACACAAAGGGATAGTCAGCCACATAAGCTACTGTCACGGGCTGCCTGACAAGCCTCTCTCCAGCAAGCTTACATTTTTCTGTGCTTTGGGAGATTCCGGGGATAGCACTCTGGTTACGTGGAGGCTCCGAGCCTGCGTTACGAGCCCCGTTGACCCCTCAGGATTCTTAAAGGTCATCAGAGCATCCAGTCCCTGCCTGGTACAACTAAAGATTCCATAGTAACCAAACCCAGGGAAGCCTGTCTGGTTTCTAGGAACCAGAGGAACATGCTTCTTCTTGCCCAGGTGGAAAAGGGGACTTGGCCCCTTGCCAAATCCAATAGGCATCTTTCCAAGTGGGGCTGGTCCAGTCTCACCAAGTCAGTCCACTGTGTGGCTGAAGGTTTATCTGAGATGGAAGCTACTATCCCCTTAGCCAGTCCCGAGAGGGTCCCCTAGGCTGCAATGGAGTGGGGGTGGGCAGCCAGATAGGTGGGGCAAAGGCTGCTGGGGATGGGGAGAGTATGAAGAGACAGGGTGGTAATGAGGCCCTTCCTCACAAGAAAGGGATCTGTGAGCCACCAGAGGAGTGGGACAAAGGGGCACGCCCCTTTCCTCCATCCCATCAAGGGCATACCACATGGGGCTAGTCTCCGGTCATTCCTCAGCCACTCCACTTGGTCTTGAGGAAACTGCTGAGGAGCCCCCACCCGCCCAACGCTCAGGAACCAGTGCTGAGCCGGCCCCCCACTCACTGAACTGATGTTCTCTCCAAAGCCCTTTGGAGTGGGCCCAGTCCTTTTGTTATTTCAGGTTTTATTTCCAGCCGATTTCCATTGCCGGGGCCGCAGGATGGAAAGGGCGTTCTCCCGCGACGCCGGCAAGCTCAACACGGACTCTTTAAGCAGAGCCGGGTGCAGTCTTGGGCAGAAATAGTCTCCAGGATCCGAAAGAATGCCGTGGTGTCCTTATGTGGTCGGAAACGCTAGCACAGCAGAAGCCCACCCACCCGTGGCGGTAATATGTGTGCAGGCCACGTTCGCCAGAGGCAGCAGACTCCAGCAGGGGTGGTTGGGAGGACTGGGTGTCCTTGAGCTCACTCGCTGCAGGGGCGATGCGGAAGCAGCAGGACCTGAGGCCAGCACCAAGGCCTTGGCTTCTGCTTTTGTGGTCTCTGAGGGGTGTAAAGTTTTCTGCTGGCTGGAGAGCTACCCAGGAATCCTGCCTGGGAAGTAGTTATCAGGGAACCCCCAAGAAATTTGGGTCTGTGTGGTGGCTCCCAGCCTGTCTTCAGCCAGAATGGCAGGTAGCCTCAGGGCAGCCGCTGGCTCTGACAGACTTGTGGCAGCCAAGACTACCTACTCAGCTTCCTAACCTCAAAACAGATCTAGGCGGGCTGGGCAGACTTGGCCACATCACAGGCAAAGATGGCCTTTAGTATATTAACTTTGTCCCTCTGGATTCCAATCTCATCAAGACAGCTCCTGACACAGCTGGAGGTGTAGTAGCTAGGATGGGAGTTACTATCCCCTACCCAGTCCTGAGAGGGTGCCCAATGCCAAAGGGGATGGAGGCAGCCAAGATGGGTGGGGCAGAGGCTGCTGAGGGTGGAGGGAGGATGAGCAGACAGGGTGCTAACAGCTCCTTTCTCACGGGAAAGGAGCCTGTGAGACCCTTCTGTCTGGGACCCTCTGCCTCCCTGGAGTCCCTCTGGCTTCTCACGGGCCCTTGTGCCCCACTTGTGCCCAGTTTCCCCATGGCCAGAGCACCAGAAAGTATCTCCAGACCCTGCCCCTCCTTGTGGCAGGGGCTCCTCGGCTAAACAAGGCAGTGGCTGCAGCTTTCCTTTCCTTCCAGGGCTCTTAGTTCTCTCTGCTTCTCTTTGATGACTCTGGTCCCCACCCTGTTCATGATTCAGAGCCACCCAGCCATCAAAGGAGTACTAATCCAGCTGTATATCTTATGGGCACGGGCCGGATGCCATGGTGACTGGGATTTGACGCGGGAAGGAGATGTGATGGGGTCTAGTGAAATTGGGAGTGAGATTAATGGGACATGATGGTGTGCAGGTTGACATGGTGCTGGAGAAGTAGCTAAGAGACCTAAGTGTTGTAGGCAACAGGAAGTGGTCTGGGACACCAGGTGTGATCTTGAACATGTATAAGACCTTAAAGCCCACTTCCACAGTAACACACTTTCTCCAACAAGACCACACCTACTCCTCTTAATAGTGCCACCCCCTGTGAGATTATGGGGGCTAATTACTTTCAAATTACTACAAACAAGCCGGGCGGTGGTGGCCCACGCCTTTAATCCCAGCACTCGGGAGGCAGAGGTAGGCAGATCTCTGTGAGTTCGAGACCAGCCTGGTCTACAGAGCTAGTTCCAGGACAGGCTCCAAGCCACAGAGAAACCCTGTCTCGAAAAAACAAAAAAAAAAAAAAAACAAAACCAAAAACAAAAAAAAAAATTACTACAAACAAACACCTCAGGGTAAGAGTATTGGGTGGGCTGGGGAGTTGGGGTGAGATGTCTACGGGCTGGGGGTTTCTGGTAGCCAGCCTTCCTATCACTGTAACCATATACTTAGGAAAGAAAAGAGCTGAAAAAAATATTTTGGATCATAGTTTCAGAGTCTTTAGTGCACATGGTGAGCCTCGCTGTTACAGGGCCTTCTGCCTGCTGTAATCAATGAGAAGCTGCCTATGGATGGCTCCCTCAGACACAGCCAGTCTGCTAGCCTAGGTGCTCTCGTTCAAACAAGATGACAATCAACATCAATGAGAGGTCAGAAGGACCCTGGGGTAGGGGACTCTGAGAGCCCTGGGGTTCTGAGCATCCCAGATACTGAGGGACTTCAGCAGTTAGGTAGATTCTGAGGGTCAGGGCATTTGGCCTTTTGGAAGCAGGACAGTGCAGCTGCCTTGGTCTTGGAAGTCTGGAATATTTTTTCACACTTTGAACAGGGCTAGCGCTCTCTAGAGCGGAGAAAGAGTGCAGAGTGTCTCAATCTAGAAAGACTCCAAAGTGGAAAACCTGTTGTTTATCCTGCAAGCTTGAGTGGACAATAGTGGGTTTGTCTTACAGCCTCCTCCAAGGAGCTGGCTCTTCTCTGCCCTGAGCTGGCTTCCTGTGAGGAAGGGGCTGGGTGGGGCAGGTACTCAGGGGAGGAGCTGGGGTATCTCCTGCTGAAGCCTGACTTCCTTAGGATACCTCTGCAGTTTCTGAGGTGTACAAGCCTCCACGGTCTAAGGAGAGATGCCTGCTGCTGGCATGCAGACATTCTGGGAGTCTGAACATAAGTGAACCCTGGCTTTCTTTTGCTCTGAGCTCAACCCTTGGGGGAGTTTCCTTCAAGAGACAAGACAGGTGGCATACACTCTGGAATGTTCAGTTGTGTCCCCTCTGTAGGCAAGCCACACCCAGGTGCCACTTTTCCCTGCTATACACATGGGGTAAGTTGTGGACATCCCTGAGTCCGGGTTCTGTGTTGTAGGGTCACTGTGGAGAAATGTCTCTCCTCTGCCACTATCGCAAGCTCCTTGGGGCTTGGTGACTTTGTCCACTTAGAGCCTTGTACCTCTGAAAGGGCACCCGTTCTCTCATTTCTTTGACTGTCAATGTTATCACCTGCATGCAAGGTTTCTGAGAGACAGAGAGTTCAAACTAAACGCAATGATCCTTAGTACTCCGAAGCTGGACCCACCCACAAGTAAGTCTGCCCCTGGCACAACGGCTCCAAATTGTAAGTCCAGAATCTTGAATGAAACCAGGCTCCTTTTGCACTGAATTGGCTCTGGCTGATGTCCACTTTCACTGGGGTGTGCAGAGCTTGCTGTATCTTGGACTGAGAATACCCTAAAGGCAGGAAAGATCCCTGCGTTGAGTGCTTAGACCCCTGGGAGGTGCTGTTGGCAGTGATGAAACCTTTATGGGGTGGGGCTTAGTGGAAGAAAATTAGGTCACTGGGGACGGTTGGACCCCTATACCTTTCCTTCCTCTCTTCCCAGCAGCCATGGGATAACAGGCTTCCTCTCAATCATGGCTCCTGCCAGGACACTCTGCCTCATCACAGACCCAAAGGGACAAGGCAGACAGAGGAACAATGAACCTTCTGAGACCATGAGCCTAATAAAACTTTTCTCTTGTAAATCGATCTTGCCAGCTACTCTGTCAGCGAGAGGGGGCTAGACAGCTTGGGGCACCTCGATACAGGTACATGCGCACACATGATGTGGGGGAGCTCATTATGACTAGAAGCAGAAAAAAGAATTCTTCGGGTTCCTCTCAACCTAATTAGAAACCCTGGTAGGTGGGTCCGTCCTAATTGGTCAGTTCTCTATAGATCCCAGTAAGGTCTCCAATGTAAGGCTCTGTGCTGGAGAATTTCCCACCCTCTCTGCTTGATTGACACTCCTGGCCCTTCCCTGCTCCTCTCCTTTGGGGAACCTTCCTTGGCTCAGTTGTATTTTTCTGCCAGTCCCTGTGCTTCTCAGGGTCTCTTTCCATACCTGGTCTCCCAGGGTCAATTCCACAGCAAATAGGAGCGGGTGAGGTGCTTGTCTTACTCAGCCCTTCCTAGGACGGGGGACAGAGCTGTGTCCACCTTGGGATTGCTCTCTGTGATGACGGAGGTGAAGGAGAAAGGGAGCCGGGACCAGAGCTGATAGCTGCCGTGCACAAATGCTCTGGGCACTGACTGACCCTTCCGACCCCAGTAACCTTTGCTGGGTGCCTGCTCGGGCACTCCTGACCCGCTGCGGCTCAATGAGGCAAGGTGACCATCACGGCTGCTGAGCTGAGCTGGGGGACTCCCTGGGGCCGCGCGGCAGCCTCATCCCTGTAGTCTGGTCACACTGCAGTGGACACCAGGCCACACGCAGACACACTTGGTGTCTAGAAACTCAGCCCTCTCTTGGAGCGGGGTGTGGGAGGCAAGTTCCCAGAGCAGCTTTTGAAGGGGAATGACCTAAAAATAGGCAATGAGGCGTGACTCATGAGCCCTGCAGACAACAGGGGAAACGGTGCTTGGGGACGAGAATTCCCCTCCTTGGGGTGACTTATTTGGGCCTGTAGAGGATGAAGAAGGTGACCATCACATGGTGACTCATCTGGGAACACGGAGGTCAGACTCTGGTCGCTCCCATGCAGCTGACCTCTCTGCCTCAGACTCATCTCCAGGACGACTGAGGGAGATGACTGTATGACCTTACAGGGGCCACGGGAGGACACAGTCCAGGAAGGCGATGCTGGGAGCTGACGCATCCTCTGATCCACTGTTCTTGAGTCAGATGCCAACAAGAAGCAGCCATGAGAAACAGCCCCGCCGTCCAGGCAGCAGACTGAGTCAGGACTCTCCCCGGTCTCGATCATCCTCACGTCCCAAAGTTCTCACAGTGGTCTGCTTTCAGTTCTGCACGTTACATGAGCCTGCCCTGGACACCTCCAAGGAAGGTGGTCCATCAGAAGCATGGTCTCCCAGAACACACTCTCAGCACAGCCTACACCACCCACAAAGCCAGCAGTATCACCAAACTTTGCCTCTGTGCCCCTGCTGGGCTCCCATAGCTCAGCAGTTCTGGGGCAAGGTGAGTTCTCTGGGAAGTCCGGTTCCCAGTCTAGTTTGAAAGCAATCAATTCCTTGTCATTGAAAGTAAGACTTCAGTATCCCACAGACTACTAATTTTCTTGTTCTCCCAGATCATGGCCTTTCCGAGGCCTGCCAGTGGATACACGTATGTTTTAGCTATGGCAGTCAGACGACCGCTTTATCCACCCATCTACCATCCATCATTATATGCACCTACCCATCTGTCCACTCACCACTGGTCCAGCTAGTCAGCCAGAGAGCCATCCATCCACCATACCCATCCAAGGAATGCTACAAAGCTGCTTCTCCCCATCCCTGCCCGAATGAGGTGCTCTGTCCCCTGCCTGCCTGAGGACGAAGCCCACCGAGAAGGGTCCTTGCCCTTGAGAAAAGCAGCCTTGGGGGAGGCTCATACCAGAGCAGGGAGAAGAGCTAGGTGGGAACACAGCTGTCCTCTAGCACTCTGCCTGAAGACCTAAGGAAACTTCCAGAGAAGGTTATGGGCGTCTTACAAACCATCCAAAGCTGTGAGGGTCCAGGTCCACAGATGTGAGCCTGTTCCATGCTGACTGGAGGCCAGAGAGTTTGAGCTTATTTTTGCTCTCTCAAAGTTGCTGACAACAGATGTGGCTACAAACACGAGATTTTGACCTAGGGTGAGGTTAATTAGTATTTTGGGTATAGAGGTGGATCCACTTCACCTGGACCAAAGGTCGGAGAATTCAAGTCTATTCCTTATATCATGTTAACAAAGTCTGTTGCCTCCCCCTTCCCTTTAGGAGTGAAGTACATAAGCATGTGGAAAAGAAATGCAGATGGATTCAGGATTCACTGAATGTCCCCCCTGATGCTCTTCTGGGTTTCTGTCTCTTATTTATCCCATCTCTCTGATCTTTTTGCTGAATAATTCTACCCCTCACGCTCCTAACCTGGAACGTACTAATCTTGTCAAGGTTGGTCTTCGACACAAAGCTGGAGACCGTTTACACACAGAACATAAGCAGTTTAGGGTGCACAAGGATGAATAAGGTCTCAGAAGCCAAGCACCAATGCATACTGATGGCCTCTGGTGTGACTGTTAAATACAACGCGAGTACCGACGGGCTGCTGCAGGCAGAGGAGGATTCTTGGCCAACTTCCCAGATCTGTCTTTGGAGTGTCATGTGGGGTGTGAGAGGCCACCCTGATCATGAGTGACCTACACACTTGTCTACATAGCATCTTGACTCAGTTGAGGGGTTGGTCCAGAGGAACTTAGGGCCTAGGGCATAAGGGCTTGCAAGTGGAGAGCAAGACCAGACCACACAGCTCAGGACTTGGTGTGTGCATGTGGCCTTCAGGCTAGGCACATTCCATCAAAATGGGGCAAGTTCTTAGGATTGAAAATGGCCATTCCAGCAGACAGGGTGAGCTGTCTTGTTATTGAGAGATGGGGCTTTTGGGAAGATCTCTTAAGATGAAAGAAGTCTTTATCCAGCGGGCTGAGCTTTGTTCTCCCAGGGTCTGTCCCATCATGGGCTTTCCAGCTGCCACGACAGAGCCCTACCTGAGCTGGAGGGGTTTCATTGCCTCAGCCTCAGTGGGGCTGAACTGGTGTCAGGAGTCGGAGGTGACATGACGTGGTGTTCAGGACCCCTTTCCCGAGCAAGCCACTGCATGAAAGGGTTCACTGTCCTCTCATCTCCTGGGCTCTCAGAAGCCAAGAACTTCAGGAGGAACGGGATAAAGGTGTCTCATCTCCGTCTGGTGCCTGAACCAGCCAGCTTCAAAGCTCCCGGGTGTCTCTGGAAACAACTTCCTGTTGGCACCCAAGCAGCCTTTTGGGAGCAGATGGCCTATTTTTAGTACAGAAGGACCAAGGAAGGACCTGGACAGAGGAAAGGAAAAGGAGCTCCATCTCCAGAGCTTCCCTTCAGTCTGGGTGGGCACTGGAGTGTTACCTTCAGGGAAGGTCCGAGTCTCTAGTCTTCCCCTCGTGGGACAGCAGCATTAAGAACGTATCAGATGACAGCAGAATCAAAGCAAGGTGCTGGCAGCGCCACCCAGGTTTCTGCTCTTATCTGGGGGCTGTGAGAGTTCAGATTTACTCCTCTTGGGTTGCAGGAGTTGCTGGGATATCTACGGAATGTCCTCAAGGGCCTCTGGCTGGATCTCTTCTATTTAGAGACGAAAGCACAGCCTGCCCGGTCCTTTGTGCAGCACCTGCTGCAGAAGGCCAGCGAGCAGTGGCCTTTCCTGGGAAATCTGCTGAGGCTGGTGGAGGGTGGCCCTTACCTGTGTAGTCTGGGGCAGTTATTTCCAAGATACGCTTTGACAGGGTCCCAGCAGCCTGGACATATCACAAGCCCCCTCTCCTGCCTGTCAACAGTGGCAGAGGCTAGCTCATGCACCCTCCCCGTGCAGAGTGTTGCCAGTACCTCCCCTCTGGCTCACCATTTCCGGACCTCTGCTTTCAGGACTTTGTTCCCTCATCCTGTGGCCCCGCTTTCTCTCTGTGTTCTCATCTTCATCTCAGAAGCAGTAGCTCTGATCCCAAACCCCTATGGTCCCATGGAGAGGTCACCAGTGCTCAGAGGATATGGCAGTGACATTAGCCACATACTGGGGACACTGCCAAGATCGCCACTCCGCGCTTGGCAGACGCCTGCTGTGACCCTCAATCTGGCCCACAGTCAAGCAGAAGACATCAGCCCACCATGTCAAGCACGCCAAGTCTCAGGATACTATGTTTGGTTTGGCAACAGGTCTTCGGCTGTGACCTAGGGCCTGGTGTCCTTTGGGCTCAGGTGGAACCAGCAACTGCAGAGCCAGCTAAGGCCAAGCCTGGGCTTACTCTCTTGAGCTTCCCAGGCCCCGAATCATTGAGCGCTTCAGTGAATAAGATCCTCACTTTAGCCTTTATCTCTGCCCTGTGGATGGATCTACAAGCATGAGGAGGGCGTGGCCTCAACAGCAGTGGTGAGCATAAGCGTGAACAAACACTCCAGGCTGTGAGAACCAGGCAGGCAGGGCTGCAGGAAGATGGGATGTCCTGGGGTGGGCTTGCAGGTTTCCTGGGTGTCTCGTTCCCACTAAGAGGGTTCACAGTACTGCCTGACATGTACTGAGGGTCACTGGTTTAGGCTGGGAAAGGACACAGGGGCCAGGAATTACAAAAGTCAGTTCCACACCATGAGCACCCTTGGGCCACCTAGAAGGCCAACTACAGTGTTAATGGTTTACCTCACTATCCAGGAAGCTGTATTTCATGTGGGCTTCTGGCCCCTCTTCTTGAAGGGCTGCCGAGGCCCTCACCGCCCCATGTCTGTTGACCGGCTGTCCCTGGAGCTCTTTGGCCAATGCACACCTGTGCACATCTCTGTACAGTCATCTGCACATCCTACCTGGTCCTAGGACATGGAGGGTACTGGCTGGATCACCTGCACACAATGACTGACTTCCGCACAGCTTAGAAAAGCCTCCTCCCCACGCAGGGCAGTGGCCTCTTCCCTGCACTTTCCCTGTCCGTCTCTCCCTCCCTCCCTCCCTCCCTCTCTGGCCTCATTACACAATTATTACAGAACTGACTTGGATCTGTCTTAATGCTCCTCAAGTGGGTCGTTTCTGGTGATGAGAAACAGGTTGCAACACTCTGTGGGATGGGCGGGGACAGAGCAGGCATTGAGAGAAAACAGTCTGTTCTGTGAGCCAGTATCACCTGGCTCAGGCCAGCAGCTGGGCACAGCCTTCAACTCTTCTCTACAGTGTAAGGGGTGGGCAGTGCAGGGACACGGGGCAGAGGACTCTGGGTCCTGTAGCCCCCATGGGCTTTGGATACGTCCCAGTGGCTCTGTCTATGCATTCAGGTCATAAGACAAGTCTGGCTAAGAAACAGCTGTGGGAATTGGTATGAAGGTGGGAGCTGGCAGAGCCCGCCAGCAGCCACAGCCACAGAGACCATGGGAAAAATCTACATTCGGTCCAGGATGCAGGGGACATGGGAGATTAGTCTAAAGAAAAGCCATGGGTGGCAGTCCAGTGGTCCCAGCAACACCTTGTATATAAGTGACTTCCTGTCTGTGTCAAGAATGTAAAAACTAGCCATGTATTTTAACCATGTAAGGGGACAACTGAAGCTTGACCATCCCCTTTATTCTAAGGATATGCACACGAGCCCACAGTTCTGAGTTACAGAATCAGCATGGCCTACAGAGAAGCCCAGAGAGCACAACACAGATGGCAGAGCCCAGGGCAGCCTTGGCTCCTGGCCCACATCACAGCAAATATACCAGTCTGTCCAGAACGTGGACACAGGTCCTTCGGCATGACAGACACGCCCCATCTGTCCAGACCCTGACACAGGTCCTCTGGACCCAGTATTTCAGGGGGTGTTACTACCTCTCCCCAGACAGCTTGCAAGACCAGACTAGTTAGGCGTCCCTCACTTGACCTCAGCGGCTTAGGTCAGACATGAGAGTGATTCATAGGCCACTAAGCAAGGCTGGGCCATGCTTCTGCTGTCCAGCAGGGGGCCACAGAAGGGTGTGCACTGGGTTCTGTGTCCAGATAGGGACCTAAGTGCCGGTGCTTCAGGCAGGCATTCCACTAGGAAGCAGAATGATTGCCCTTTTGGCTGAGAGGCAATGACAATGGCAGATCTGGGAGATGCTGCGCCATGGAGAGACCCAGAATCCCCCTTTGTTACACTAAGAGGCTTGTAGTGAGTGGAGAGGGAATGGTAATCATCTCACTGACTTCTGGTCCAGATTCTCCTCATTTTTAATTACACATGTACGTGTGTGTGTGTGTGTGTGTGTGTGTGTGTGTGTGTGTGTGTGTGTGTGCATGCGTGTGTGTGTGTGTGTGTGTAAATGCAGGTGCCTGTGGAGGCAAGAAGAGAGCATCAGACCCCTGGATCTGAAATTACAGGCAGTGAGGAGCTGCCTGATGTGTGTACTAGAATCTGAACTCAGGTCCTCTACAAGAGCACATTTTTAACAGCTGAACCACCTCCCCATGGGCAGGTATGTACATTTTAAAGTCTAAATGAAGTCATTCCAACTCAGAGACATGAAGGCAAAGGAGGCCAGCTGCTTCTTCATGTGATAGTAGGTAAATGGGGTATCTATTTAAGGGCCAACTCTTACTTTAGGATGATTCCCCTCCTGTCTCCTCCCTGTAGCTCTGGGAGGCTGGCTCATTCCTCATTCTCCCTTTATCTCCCTACCCCACCCAATAAACACAGGTGAGGCAGCTGCAGTTCTCCCATGCGGTGTGGGTGCTCCTGGGCATATGGGCAGGACAGACCCTCAGTCTGGTGAGGGTCACAGAAAAGCCGTGACGGCATCCAAGGGAGGCAGTATTTGTTTTTAGTAGATTTTTATACCACTAGGTCAAAACAGCTGTTAGTCAGAAAGGTAGTTTCTCTCTTCCAGTGGAGTTTACCTGGATGATGTGAGCTTAATGTTCGAAAAGAAGCTAGGGCTGGGAAGTGGTGGCGCATGCCTCTAAGCTCAGCATTCTGGGCAGAGGCAGGCAGATCTCTGTGAGTTTGTCAGCCTTATCTACAAAGCAAGTTCCAGGACAGCCTGGGCTTCATGGAGAAATGCTGTCTCAAAAAACCAAAAGAAACAAAGGAAGGAGGGAGGGAGGAAAGGAGGGAAAGAAAAAGAAAAGAAAGGAAGGAGGGAAGGAGGGAGGGAAAGAGGAGGAAGAGAGAGAAAGGAAGGAAGAAAAAGAAAGAAAAGAAGAGGAAAGGAGCTGGGACAGAGCCCTTGAAGTCATCCCAGAACACTCTGACGTAGCCAAAGGAAAATACTACTGAAGTTCACACACTGCTTATCAGCTGGTGGAGTAGATTTTATTATTGGGAACACTGGGAATTTCAGGGGCCCTGGCCCAAGGCTGGGGGTACAAGCCTGTGTCTGTTGGTACCCCATTCCTGTGATGTGGGATTCCCCTCTGTATGCTTTGAATACCATTGGTGAATAAAGAAACTGCCTTGGCCTGTTGATAGAGCAGAATTTAGGTAGGTGGGGGAAAACTAAACTGAATGCTGGGAGAAAGAAGGCAAAGTCAAGGAGAAGCCATGTAGCCCCACCAGAGACAGACACTGGGAACTTTACCTGGTAAGCCACAGCCCTGTGGCAATACACAGATTACTAGAAATGGGTTAAATTAAATTACTATAAAAAGTTAGCCAATAAGAAGCTAGAGCTAATCGGCTAAGCAGTGTTTTAAATAACATAGTTTATGTGTGATTATTTGGGGTCTGAGCTGCTGAGCAGATGGGAACCAACAAGCAGCCCTTCTTATAATATTCCTGGGTTTCAGTGTGTGTTGGTTAGAGGTAGGGTGTTTAGAATTCAAAGCAGGAAAGAATTAGGAGGACCAGGTTTGCTCTGAATCTACCTGCTATGGTCTGAATCTGCAGACCCCACAGGATCATATTTTGACACTTGTTTTACACCAGGTGGCACTATTTTAGGAGCTCCTTTGGCCAATAGCCTGTAAGATACCAGCCCACTTAGGCATGGTCTCTTATACAATAAATGCAGCTATAAAGCATGCACTCACTCTCTTGCTTCCGGCTCTCTCTTCCAGCTGCTAGACTCTGTTCTTGTTGCCCATTCATGCAGAGGACTGTGATCTAGGACAGTGATCTGTGAATCTCCCCTAAATAAATAATCCCAGTCTTGGGGGTGTCCTGTGCTAGCCATGCAATACAAACAGAAGGGAGAGCAGGAAGACATTCTCTGTAGTTACCCCTTGGATGTCTACACACTGTCACCTGGTGCCACCTGGTGCAGTCCTTTAGAGGGCAGATGGTCACGTGATCCAGCTTCCCAGGCTGTGCATTCTCAGCTCCCAGGGGGAGATGATGAGCCTTTTAGGAGTCCTGTCCTTGACTGGCTCCCAGGAACTCTGCTGCTCGGGCAGAGGAGGACCGATGTCAAGGCCTAGATGAACACTTGGCAAAAGGTGGTGACCCAGGCCCACTCGGTTACCAGAGCAGGACCCTTAGCTGTCTCCCCACTCCTGGCTGTGGCAGCCCTGAGAAGCTCTGGGGAGAAAACTCTCATTGACCTTGTTCAAGGCCACACAAGCTCCAGTCTGGGCACGTTTGCCAGATATCTGCCTGGCTGCCAAGGGAATTCCCGAGGTCAACCAAGAGCCTCACCGTGAGCACCTTGGTTCAGTCAGAGATGTCAAACTGGTCAGCTGCCCAAATGACCACAGAGAGGTGCCACAGGGGCAGCTTGTCAACTCTGTCCTCGGACTCATGAATGGCAACAGAGACAGAAAACAAGTCAGACTCTGTCTTTGTGGGAGCCCTGAGTGGAAGCCAGGATCTCAGTGTCCCCCGAGGTCAGGAAGGTTGGTTTCCATTTTGTGCAGGAGGAGGCTCTCAGAGATGCCAGGGCAGGTCGGGGGGGGGGGATTGTCCACACAACATTTATCTGACTGGCAAGATATCCTGCCAACAGGTAAAAATATTAGCACCAACTTTATCTTTTTACCCTGGCGCCACGTCTTCATTCCCTTTTGGCTGCTTTGGTTTATTTGAGAGGCAAAATAAGCCTACTTAGGTTGGAAGTTCCAAGGACCAGAATTCCAGGAGATTTGATGGCTACCAGTGACTGCGCTGGCCTTGGGCAGTTACCATCTTATCTGGACGGCGGACAAAAACACAGCTGCCACCGCCACTGGTTCTCCCTGGCTCCCACTACTAGCTGACGCTATGGTCATGCCTCACAGAGCACAACACTATTCACTCCAGAACTTCCTGACCCCAGGTTAGACCTCTGCATCTCACTCTAGAAATAAAGTCCACGATGACATCTGACCCTGTTAAGATGCCCAAGAGCTGTATAAAACTGATGAGGGAGAAGGACTTGATCGGGGGAGGGGGAGGGAAGTGGGAGGCGGTGGCGGGGAGGAGGCAGAAATCCTTAATGAATAAATAAATTTAAAAAAAAAACTGTCTTCCGGGACAATCTCAGCTATTTGAGACAATTCACAAGAACCTTAAAAGGGTCCAAAGCAAACACACTGGGACAGGAGTTACAGCTGTCTCTGGGTGTCTTCCTGTCCTTTTTTTTTTAAAAAAAAAATATTTATTTATTATGTATACAATATTCTGTGTGTATGCCTGCAGGCCAGAAGAGGGCACTAGACCCCATTACAGATGGTTGTGAGCCACCATGTGGTTCCTGGGAATTGAACTCAGGACCTTTGGAAGAGCAGGCAATGCTCTTAACCTCTGAGCCATCTCTCCAGCCCCTCTTCCTGTCCTTTTATCTGCTTTTAAATGTCTCCCAAATTTTCATAACGAGAACACGGTTCCAAAACAAAAGGCAAAAGCAAAACCCAGACATTGCCATTTTTAGAAAGCGCAGCGTGAGGCCTCAAATAAGCGGCACACACGTTTGTTCTGCGTGGGGGCTGTGTGTGCATGGATCTGCCGATCCCCCACCTGGGAGGCGGGGGCTTTCCCAACTCACTGAAGGTTGAAAGGGACAATGCGTGTCCGTCTGTCCCACAGCCCTCACTGCCGTGGGACGGGGACGGTGCACAGCGTGTGCCACCTGGGACCTCTGAGAATGGTCTCATGTAGAAGCCAGAGCTGTTAGTCTAGATGGGCCTCATGTAGAAGCCAGAGCTGTTAGTCTAGATGGGCCTCATGTAGAAGCCAGAGCTGTT
>NC_022011.1:29907385-29910036 GCF_000317375.1 Microtus ochrogaster | reverse complement strand
AGAAGCCAGAGCTGTTAGTCTAGATGGGCCTCATGTAGAAGCCAGAGCTGTTAGTCTAGATGGGCCTCATGTAGAAGCCAGAGCTGTTAGTCTAGGTGGAATCATCTTGGATCCTTTTCCTCCCCTGAGCAACACCCCTCTGCCCTTCTTAGGGCGAATCCCCTCCCCCACCTGGAGCAACTTCTCCCTCTCCACACAGTGACTTGGCGACCGACACCAAGCCCAGACACTGGCTCCTTCTGCCAGAATGTGGGGCTTTATCAACCCTCTCTGAACGCCTCACACTACAGGATGTTAAGAGAAAATGTGCACGGTTTCACCCTAGGGAATCTGAACTAAGAGCCGGTGTCCAGCCAGAAGACAGTGGGGTCAGGCAAGCAGAACAAAGGTCTGGGGGAACCAAAGGTGACTTCGAAACTATGTAAGGACATTTGAAGAGGGCTGTTTGTTCACCTGGTAGGTGGCCAAGGAAGTTAGGGGAAGGGTGGCAGTTAGGGAAGGACAGAGACCAGGGATGGAAGGGCGTGGGGTTGGGCAGTGGACGGCCTATGACTCCTCTGTCAGCATCCCTGGAACTGATACAATGGAGTAGGAAAGAGCCAGCCTGCTGTCCTCACTGCAGGGAGGTGGATAGAACTCCGAGTGGTCCGTGGGATTCTGTGAGCATGTGGACGCCGCAGGGGAAGGGCAAGGAAGCATTGCTCCTGAATGCATAAAACCTGGCCTGCTCCACACACAGACCCACAAGGTGACCTTCGGTGGCTCACAGATGTGGGATACACCGACATGCAGCTCATAGTGCTCACACACATGAGCCCAGCATGCAACAGCACACCCATGCTCAGAGATCTGCATACACAGCCTCTTCTCTCCACCCGGAGCTTCTGTGGGTTTTCATTTCTGCAACAAGCACCCACAAGACCTCACAGCTCCTAAGCCACTGGCTATGTCGCCCCACCTGGTCCAGGCGCTCGGGTCAGAGCTCATTTGTCACCAGCGTGTGTGAGCAAAGACGAAAACAAAGGAAGCAAATGCTGTAGAATAATGGCTGGGTGGGGATGATGCCTGTCTCCAGCCTTGAGAACCGGAGATGTGAGGCTGCTCACCTGGGGACTCACTTCCCTGAAGGGGACACTCACAGAGCTGGGATGGGAGGGGGATTGTCTGGAAAGCCACAGGTGGCAGCTAGCCTAGCATCCTGCTTTCAGGTCCCAACGAGGACACCTGCGTGCTGTGTGATTTCATCCTGCCTCCTGGGCTCCTAGAGCTTGGGGAACACTAAAAGGTAGCAATCCCATTCACTCCCAGCACCGAGTCTGGGATTTGGCAAGGCATACTGTTCCAGTGTTTCTGCACCTTCCTCCAGCACAGGGGGCATAAACAAGACCCCAGCTCATCTGACATCTACCAAGCGGTGACACTGAAAACCAGGGAATGCAAGCTCACCACTCGTGGGGGCTTCCCGGGGTGCCTGTGTCTTACCTAGATCTGTCCCCACTGTCCGTCACCACACATCCTTATTGTGGACGACCCTGGCCTTGATGTGCAGGGTGACGGCTTAGGGTCACCATGTTGCCATTCAGCCTGGCGAGTGACTCTCTCCTGTTTGCTCCCAGCTTCCTCCTCATCTCTCCCCAGGAAGCACAGAGTTACCATCAGACGCCTGCACAGGGAAGGACAGATGTCTTTTGTCTAATGCTGCTTCCAACAGAGAAAAGTAAATTTCAGTTTTCATGGACAGAAAACGGTCTTCGTTATAGATAGCTAGACAGCTAGGGGTAAGGATTAAAGTATTGGGAGCCTCATTCATTCATAGCTACTCCCCAAGCCCATGTGGGGACTGTGCCAAGCTCCTGGCTGGGTGCAATAAGATGATACATGTGCCCAGCATTCAAGTCATGCCCGATAAAGGGGACAATGGACAGACACGAGGACCAGGAAGAAAGACCAGAATGGGGCAGACTGGAGAGATCCTGGGCAGGAGCTGGGGGCGGCTCCTTCAGGACACTCTGCCACACTCTCTTCTTGCTCCTCCTTGGATACCAGTCATGTATGCACACAAGAAATGCTCACAAAAACTCCCTCTCCACCCAATACAGCCACCTTCCCCCAGCTTTGTCCTGGGGCACACTTTCCTGTTACCACAAAGGCTGTGTGACACTTGGTGACACACACACAATCCTTGAGTTTTTCAGATTCCCCAATGAGTGGACACTTAGGTTGTCTCTACTTCCTGTGGTAAATACTGCTGCCATGAACATCTTTAGGCTGAAGGTTTTCCACTCCTGTCAGCGCGCTTTCCCAAACGCTTGAGTCCCTCTGGACTAGAACCCAGCACTGCCATACTGAGAGGCTCCCCCTCACCCCTCATCAAAGCCTGTGGTACTCACTCCCTGCAGGCTGCTCAGAAGCTGGGAATCAAATTAGTGAGCATGCAGCTGTCATTCTTATTCAGGAGAAGAAAGCCAGGCATGGTGATGTAATCCCAGTTCTAGGAAGGCTGAGGTTGCAAGTGGAGGCCAGCCTGGACTTCAGTGTGTGTGAGTACGTGCGAGCGCAAATGTGTGTGTGTGTGTGTGTGTGTGTGTGTGTGTGACAGAGAGAGAGAGAGAGAGAGAGAGAGAGAGAGAGAGAGAGAGAGAGAGAGAGAG
>NC_022011.1:29878020-29907285 GCF_000317375.1 Microtus ochrogaster | reverse complement strand
AGAGAGAGAGAGAGAGAGAGAGAGAGAGAGGAAGGATGAATAGAACATAAAAGGACCTTGAGTGCCATTTTTAAAGGCATAAAGGCATGCTCCCTCCTGGAAAGCCGCAACTT
The DNA here is from genome assembly GCF_000317375.1 of Microtus ochrogaster. Taxonomy (NCBI): domain Eukaryota; kingdom Metazoa; phylum Chordata; class Mammalia; order Rodentia; family Cricetidae; genus Microtus; species Microtus ochrogaster. The sequence goes on along the minus strand of NC_022011.1, from coordinate 29,907,172 downwards.
GAACTGCGAGGGTGGACCGCATTGAGAGCTCGTCACTGCACAGCTCAGGAGAGTGGGAAAGCCTGCTGAGAGGAGGTGAGTGATGCCCTCCAAGGACATGTCTGTGCTCCGAAACTGTGAGAGTGGCCTTATTAGGGAAAAGGGCCTTTCTGGTGCAATTGATGACATCCAGATGGGAGGACTTGTGGCTAGGGAAGCCTCTGCACTCAATGACAATGGTCCTCGGGAAGAAGGGGACAGGAAAGGCCCAGAGGAGAAGGCCCAGACAACTGAGGCAGAGCCTGGGGTGGGGCATCTGCATGCCAAGGGATGCTGAAGAGGGAGGAAGGATCGTCCTGGGGGTCTCAGGAAGGGAGTGTCCCTGCAACACCTTGATGGTGACTGTGGCCTCCAAATGGGGAGAACTTGCTTCTATTGTTTTGTGTGTGTTAGAGGAGGGTGTAGATACACACGTATGGGGGTACAGGCATGTAAGGGATGCAGGTAGGTGTGCGTAGGCTGCAGGTATGTGGGGGATACAGGTATAAATATGTATAGGTGAGGTATGTGTGGAGGCTGTATGAACAGACGTGGGGAGTGTGCTGGTGTGGGTGTTCAGATGTGTGGGGTTGGGTTTGTGTGTGTGTGTATACGTATGTGTGTGCGTAGGCAGTGTGTGAGGGTGGACAGGTGCACATGTGTGTGTCACTGCATGTGTGAAGCCGACAGTCTCAGCTGTCCCTCCTTAGGTACTGTACACCTTATTTTGATGACAGAGTCTCTCACTGACCTCCTGCACGCCAAGGAAGCGAGGCGAACCTCCAAACGGCTGCAGGAGTCCACCTGACTCTGCTTCTTCGGCACTGGGATTACACGTGTAAACCGCCACCTGTCTTTCATACGTGGGTTTGAAGAATCAAACTTAGATCCTCATCCTCCTGCACGAGCTACCTTCCCAGCCTTCCCTTCCGCTGTTTTTAAAAGCCTCCGTTTGTGGGATTTTGTGACAGACTCCTAACAGATTTCAGATGGACACATGCTAGAGAACAGCAGGGCAAGAAGCCAGCAAGGCCTCCTCAGCCTTGTCTGTAAGCCACGTTCAAAGGCCTCCATCCTCCCCAACCCCCGAGACCACCACATTCCTGCTCCTTGACAAAGCCCTATGTCTTGGCCCACAGTCTCCTGGGGAAAAATAACCATGTGAGCAGGGAGGCTTGAGCCGGATGGGGGAGCATGATAACAGCCCAGAGAGCGTCCCACAACACTGAGACACTTCCTCCACTCCCTGCGTTATCTCACTGGGGCCCTTAACAGCCATGGGAAGCTGGCTGGAAGCCTTTAGTGCTGAAGGGGCCAGGAAGGAAGACAACGTGGCAGCCCACGAGCCTGTGTTTGCCTCCTCTGACAGGCCTTGATGCTCTGCATGAGCCCTGTTGGTCCCCGTGTGTGTGATGAACCCTGTCACATGTCTGAGAGTCCATGACAGCTCATATGTGACTTAAGCTGACCTGGACAGAGCTGAGGAGGTACCTCTGTCCGTGTTCTGTCTGATATCTTTGACACCTCTAGCCAAATAAGGGTCAGTGTCCTGCTTAGGTAGGGGGCAGGCCACAGTAGGGCTGGGAGTTGGCTGAGAGGGCCACCGGTGAAAGAAAGGGTAGCCACTCCGGCCTCATTCACAGTGCTCAGCCACTAGTCAGCAAGGACTTGTGACCAAAACCAAGTAGAAAGCACAGCTCTTAGGAGCATGTTCCAAGTGACCCAGACTTCAGGATTGCAGGTGAACCGGGATAGGCTCAGGGAGCAGAGGAGAAATGGAAAAACAGCCGAGGGAATCTTGAACTGAAGGAGGGAAGAGGAGCACAGGTCGGACACCCTGGAAATGGAATCATGTGACAGCTCACAGAATCACGTGACAGCTCATGGAATCATGTGACAGCTCCGATTCACCAAATGTGAGAAAGAAAGATTTAGAAAGAAAAGGGAAATATTGGAAATGTGAGACGGGGTCAAAGTTGAGAGGAAAGAGAGGACTGACAGACACAAATCTTTTAAAAGAAATTACATCTCCCTCAAGCCCCACGAAACCAGCGCAGTGTGGCAAGGAGAGGCCGCCATGTGGGCAGTGCTAACATTTCTGAAAACCAAAGACAAAATCACAAATGCTTCCAGAGATAAGCATGGTAGTTTCAAAGGAGCGGGACTGGCCGCCACCTCGGGGCAGCTATGGGAGGCAGAGATAGATGTATTGCTAAATGCAGAAAGGCCCAGAAACAAGAGGACGAGATAAAGATGCTGCCAGGAAATCTGCCTCCAGGGACTGATGTGGCTCAGTTGGTAGCAGGCTTGCCCAGGACACACAGGGCCCTGGGTTCCATCCTCAGCACCACATAAATCAGGTGTTACTGTGAACGTCTGTATTCTAGGCACTGGGCAGGGGCAGGAGGGTCAGAAGTTCAAGGTCATCTTTTCCCCATTTCATAAAGAGTTTGAGGCCAGCCTGGGCTAGATGTTGAGATCCTGTCTCACCAACAACAACAAAAACATCTTTGCACTGAAAGGAATACTAAAAAGGGCCTCTTTGGGCAATTCCAGATTGAACCCAGAGAAAGGACAGGGCAATGGGGAGGAAAGTAGGCAGCAGAAAGAGCAGAGGTGGCCAAATCAAGAAGATACATCCCCCATACCAACTGCCACAAAGAAATGGCCAACGGATAGCTGGAATCTCAACTGAGGACACAAGAAAGCCAGTAGCCGTGGTTCAAGCTGAAGCTTCTCTTGAGTTTCCACAACCAGTGGGTCTCAACCTGAGACTCACTGCGCAAGAGAAAGTGCCCTTTCCACATCCTGAAGTCACCCCTAGAAGATCAATAAAATTCAGAAAATAAGAATACTAATATATATACTGACCCAAGGAAAGGGAAGGAATGAAAAAGGAGAGAGAAGAGTGCTGAGTCAGAGAGCTGGAGAGAAGGTTCACCCGCTAAGAGCACTTTGCTAATCTTACAGAAGAGCCGGCTCATGATTGCCTTTAACTCTAGGTCCTAGGTATCTGGTACCCTCTTCCGACCTCTGTAGGCACTGCATGCACATGGTACACATAAACTCACATAGCTCCTCAGCTTCTCTGAGCTAGAAGGTTTTCACCCCAGCCTCTGATTCCCAAGTCTTACTGATAAATTCAATGATATTTAGTTAATGACTACATTTGGCAGCAGTGGTAGGAGGTGGGTCTGATGGGATGGAAAAGTCCCACCAGGCTGCTGCCTGAGAAGCAGGCCAGTAACTGTGGAGTTGCAGTTACTGGCTCAAACAGCAGTAGATTCTGGTGCAGCTGCTGTGCCGGACATAAAACAACACAGGACACTTTTGCACGTTCCAGTGAGGATGCAGTCCCCAAGACCCTTCTGTGAGAACATGTCTTCCCTTGAGCAGGGCAGGCTGGAGTGGACTCTCTTCATATTTCATTTGTATGCTTCCCATGCTCTTCATTTTACACTACAAGGCATTTCAAAGGTAGAAGATTTGGGGTGTTTTGGAAACTGTGGGGGGAGCTCTGAAGGGAACAGCAGCAGCAAGGGGGCTACCTGACATTTAGCCACCCAGAGTCCAGGTCTTTGTTGAGTCTGCAGGGTAGACCACTCTTGCTGCAATGACCTGAAGACATCAAGGCCAACCTTGAATTCTAAGAGAGGTCCCTGTTGCTAGCAGCTGCAAAAGATGGGTGGATGGGGAAGGGTGTGGGGAAGATACACAGGAAACGAGATAAGCCTGGGGCTGATGCACTTGGAAAGAGGTGTCCCTGGCAGGTGGGAAAACCTTGGAGGAAAAGCATGTATAAGATGGGAAAGGTATAAAGCATGGGATAAAACCGGACTTGCTGAACATAGCGGACAATGAGGACTACTGAGAACTCAAGAACAATGGCAATGGGTTTTTTTTATCCTACTGCATGTACTGGCTTTGGGGGAGCCTAGGCAATTTAGTAAGCTCACCTTACTAAACCTGGATGGAGGTGGGCGGTCCTTGGACTTCCCACAGGTCAGGGAACCCTGATTGCTCTTTGAGCTGATGAGGGAGGGGGACTTGATCGGGGGAGGGGGAGGGATATGGGAGGCGGTGGCAGGGAGGAGGCAGAAATCCTTAATAAATAAATAAAATTAAAAAAAAAGATGGGAAAGGTATATGGCCTAGAGATGGGAACAGGGTCACAGCATAAAGGAACACATTCGTACAAATGTCTTGAGAAACAGACTTGGGAAATGAGGGCCTACTAGAGGAAGCTGACTGCAAAGTCTATCTGATGTATCTGTGGCAGAGTTCAGAACACAGTCCACATTGTGCCCACATCCTGTCTGGAGTGTCCATTCATCCTCCCTGGAGACACTGGCCTCACAGACATGGAATCCACTCAAATCATATAAAATCACCACGCTGCCCATGTCCCCTGATCTTTATCTTCTGCTTAACCTGGACTGGAGGAAGAAGAAAAGAATGGGCAACCTGTACAAACAATCAATACCCTGACTGTGGCTGACGGGAGCCTGTTACAAGAGCAACACACAGGATACATTTAGGAATACATTTAAGGAATGTGGAAACAAAAGCATTTGAGAAAAACTTGAAAACAACTCAGAAAGACACAAAGTTCCAAAACAAATGAGAAGACAACCCCATCTTGACTCTGTGGCCCACAACACAGGAACTCCATTCTCCCCAAATCCATTCATTTGGTTAAAGACAGACAAACAAGCGGCCCAGGGCTCTTTTGTGCTCTGCCAAATTGATGCGCAGGTCTGAATGAAAGATAAACATGGCGGGATTCTGAAGAAACACTGCGTAGAATTCAGAATTCGTGGGTGAGGGCTGGGAAGGAGAGTACCGCAGCAAAGAACAGAAAGGCGGAAGTAGGCAGGCAGACGCTCTTGTTTTTGTTTTGTTTGGGGTTTTTGTTTCGCTTTGAGACAGGGTCTTACTATGTAGCCAAGGCTGTCTTCCACCTCCGCAGCCTGAGATGACAGACATGCACCACCACGCCTGGTGTTAGACTTAGCAGACAGTGGAAGCAGCCTTTCAGCTGTAGCAGGATGAACTCTCTAACACATGGTGCTGGGCCAACCTGCTTGGCCACTTAGTGAAAGGCGAAATGTGAGCCACGCCTCGCGCTGTACACAAAAACCAGCTCCAGATGGACTGGAGAGATCTCAGCAGAGCCCTATCCCCTTGGATGCTGGAAGAGTACTCGGGGAAACTGTTGGAAGATACCGCATGCCGTCGTGTGAGAGAGACCAACAGACTCAGAGACGCAAAAATAGAATTTTCCACAGTTCCAAAGAACACTGTAAGAAAATGCAAAGACACATGATAAATGGTAGAATATCCTTCAAACATACGCCCAAAGTCTGCAATATAAAGATAACTATTAAAATGGAGGGGGGTAGAGAGATGGTTTTGCGGTTAAGAGCACTGGATGGTCTTCCAGAAGACCTGAGTTCAATTCCCAGCGCCCACATGGCAGCTCACAGACACCTGTGACTCCAGCCTCAAGGGATCTGATGCTTCTGAGGGTACCAGACATGCATGCAGCACAAAGACACATATGAAGGCAAAACACCCATACATGTAAAATGAAACAATAGGGCATAAAAGTCCAAAAGAGGCTGGTGAGGTGGCTCAGCAGGTAAAGGTGCTTGCTGTCAAGTGATGACCTGGGTTTGATCCCTGGGACCTATGGTGAAAAGGGGGAACTGACTTCAAGTTATCCTCTGACCTTTGTGTGAATGCACACATGCACACACACACACACACACACACGAGCACACACGAGTATACACACACACACACATGCACAATCACCACAAACTTGATTATAAAGACAGAACACTAGAAATGGTTGACATGATTATAGGTGGGAGAGAGGCCAAATAAATATGGATATATCCACCCCACAAAGTACTATGCAGCTGTATAAAGACAGAGGAAGCCCTCTATGAGCTCACATAATTTCCAGAAAGTATTGATAGCAAAAAGCAAAAATGCCTATCTCTCATGCACTAGCTTGTGAAAAAGGATATGAGTAAAAAAGTTTCTTCCTTGTAAAAGAAACAGGGAGAACACAGCAAAGACAGAACGTGGTGGTGGTGCCAAGCGGTGCTGCCCAAATGCCCTCGTGGGTGAAGTTTTGCTAATGTTTCACATGCTCGAGGAAAGAGGCAGGGGGGGCTCCAAATGGATCACAGATAGACAGAACTTCACCGTCCTCCTAAGGAACAGCACGTGGGGAGGGGACCAAAGACAAAGGGGGGGCGTGGAAAAGCACTGGGCACTGGTTAGTGGATTTGTTTTTCACCGCGGTGTGGGTCAGCAACCCCAAAACTGGTTTTTGTTTATTCTAGGACAAAGAAAATAAGTAAGTAAATCAGGATAATGGAAGCCAGGCTTCTCTCTGGAGGAGGATGGAAGCTTTGGGAGTGGAACTGGTAACTACGGAGTCGGGTGGAGGTGTTGGTGCAAACTCTTGGCTCTCAGTGTGTACGTACGATGTGTGCGTATCCAGTGCGCATGAGCAGTGCGCGTGAGCACTTATGGATGTGTCCTTTCTTGCTCCTGTCTTCTTGCTTTGTGTATTTCCTCTCCTCCCCATCTTTCCTCACTGGAGACCCAGAAAAGCCCAAAGAGTGTACCCGTGAGAGCATCCCCACACACACCTCTGGGAGTGTGTCCCTGGAGTGTGCCCTCCTGGAGTGTGCCCCCAGGGCCATGCCCCCACTTCTGGCAGCAATACATAGTTCAGGATATAACACTAACGTTGCTTTCTAGATAATTCTCACTGTGATAATGGAACTTTGGGAAGAGAGGAGGAGACACAAACCAGACCTACAGTGGCTCACACCTGTCCTCCCAGCGCTTGGTTGGTAGAGGCAGGAGGATCAGAATTTGAGACTCCATAGTGAGTTTCAGGCCAGCTGGGGCTATGAGAGTTTGTCTCAGAAACAAAACACAAACAAGGCGCAGGCAAGCTGCAGGGGAGCCTGGAGGGTTCCTCCCACCACAAATGAGAACGTTCTCAGAGGACGGCATATCGGAGAAACGCAGATGTCAGCTGGAGGAGAGTCCCCACAGCAACGTCTTTGAGTCTGTGACAATCTGGACATCGGGAGTCATAATGGTGGTGACAGGTCACTGCTCATGAAGTAAGCCAGAAATCTGTGCACACATCCACAGGATGCAGACATGTCAATGAAAACAAGGAAATGAGGATCGAGTTCCATCTTCACAGATGCCCATGAACTCAGAGAGGGGACATGGGAGACCCTCAATTCATACCTCCCAGCCCTGGAACTAACAAAGTGAAGTCCACCGACAAGCTCTTAAAGTAATTACCATGGCAACCTAAATAATAGTCTCCAAAGACTGTTTTTTTTAAATATTTATTTATTTATTATATATACAGTATTCTGTCTGCATGTGTACCTATAGGCCAGATAAGGGCACCAGACTCCATTACAGATGGTTGTGAGCCACCATGTGGTTGCTGGGAATTGAACTCAGGACCTTTGGAAGAGCAGGCAATGCTCTTAACCACTGAGCCATCTCTCCAGCCCACAAAGACTGTTTTTTGCAAAAGGACTTTATTTTGTGTGTGCTTGTGTGCTGGAGCACATGTGTGTACAGAGGTCAAGCTCACTGCCCTTCCTCAGATGCCAGCCACCTTATATTCTGGGTTGGGGTCTCTCACTGGCCTGGACTCACTGACTCAGCTAGACTGTCCAGCAAAGAGCCCCAGGACTGTCCCTTCTCCGTCCCCCAGCACTAGGAAAAGCAGTGTCCCACCACATCCAGACTTTTATGTGGGTTCTAGGACTCAAACTCCGGTCCTTACTTGACCTACTGAGTCATCTCCCCAAGTCCTGCAAAGGCATTTTAAAATGAGGTTCTAAGGGTCCCTGGGTAAGTTCTGGGGGCCAGGCAGACAGTCACCAATGTCAAAGAAGAAGAACAGAGCCTCCTCTATGAGTTAGAGATGGAAGGGATGTGCTATATGCCGTGGAAACTGGTAGCCACCAAAGTCAAGGGAAGCTAGATGCTATGACTCCCTTCCAGCTGGTGTTGGTGTGTCTTTAATCCCTGCAGTGATGATCAGCCTGACAGCACCGTGCTCCTGTCCCTGTGAAAGGGCTCTGAACACCCGACCTGCTATCCAACCCTCCACCTGTGGTTCTCTGGGAGGGCAGCTCCAGGCTTAATGACCACCTCACCTGGATACTCAGGAATAGACCTGCTCATGTAATACTGTGGGGCCAGGTGACTCTGCCATCTTGCAGGGCCTCATGCCACCCGACACCTCTGATCTGGCCCAGACTCTGTGTTCTTGTTGCCCTGTCCAGGAGGGCCCGTGGGGTACCTCATCGCCAGGAAGCACCAGGCAGTCCCTAACCATCAACCTTCAGTAAAGGCACTGCTCTGTGCCCCAGGAATACTCAAGGCTTAAAGGAAAGAGAGCCACATGTGGCAGGACCATTTTTATCGACAGTAATGAGCAGGGCTAGAACAAGGCTCCTGATTGGACAGAGACTCCAGCTTTGCCCTAAAGGACAAGCCCAAGGCCACAGGAAGAGTCTGAGAAAGGCCACCTCTAATGATAACTACTTTACTGTCGAGTCTCTGGCTTCAAAGAGCCAACCATAGTTACAGAAGAGCCGCCCATGTGCTGGGGGAGGCTGGAAGAAAGAAACGAGCAGAACTTCCATCCAAAGCAGGTGCTGAGCCTGCAACCCAGGGCACAGCCCAGGCATCCTCAGCCCAGGCATCTTTAGCCTTGGCTGCCCTCTAAGGAGTCACTGTCGAGAGTGTAGCCTCTGCCTCCTGCTCAGGCAGCATTTGTCCTCTTGCTCAAATCTCAACTGCCACCCGGGGAAATCAGGGGTACCACTGCCAAGAATCATCACTGGGGATCTCTCAGCTTTTCCTAATGTAGCTGCCCGGGACGGTGTCAAGAGCATGGAAAACCCTGGATCAGCACAATGATCCCCGCTCTGGAGACAGCCTGGCATTTTCCCCACCATGGAAGAGGACTCAGAGCTGCTTCACACTCGCCTCTACCCTGGGCCCATTGTCCCTCTGGGGCCTTCCATGGCTCCCCAGTCCTCCACTCTCACTCAGCCATTCCTGGTCTGGCTTCACTGCTGAACACTCCGTGGTTTCAGGACTGTGTTCCATATCCATGTTAAATCCATCATTTTCCTGGCCTGGGTGCATCCTCTCCTCCCCTCCCCACCCCCCAGTGGCTCTGAGAGCCTGGTTTCCTCCTAGCAGAACTGTCTGAGGAGACAGCGCATCCCTGACACCTCATTGCTGAGTGCTGGGAGGTGGCTGCTGTGTCCCGGCTCTGTGGTACTATTTGTGGGCGTTTTCCTCTCTGGAGAGTATTTTCATTGCAAATTCCAAGGTCACTTCAAGCACTTCAAGATCTTTTCTTCTGCCTGCGGGGTTGCCGCGTGGGAGCTTGGCTCATTATATCACAAGTTCAAAACAAAGATGAGGCAGACACTGGGCTTTTCACGAGGTGGGGTAGAGGATTACAACTCTGAAACCCAGCCAAAGTGGGGAACTCTGTCTGGGCCCCAGGCAGGTCCCTGAGCACCCCTGGAAACCCCTCGGGCCTCACCAATCCCCATGCAGGCGGGAGGAGTAATGAGTCGTAAGATGCCGGTTTTCTGTCCAGAAATCTCCCCACCATGGTTTCAGGTCATGTATTTGGATATTATTTTCACAATTCCCCACTTATTTTCTTAAAATAATCAGCTCCCGCGGATTCTTGTGGCAAAGAGCTTCCAGTAATGTCTGGGCAGAGGTGGGGCATCCAGATTCCAGCTGCGTGGTTTAGGCCAGGTCACCTCACGCAGGAAGACCTGACACATCAAAGCGCGGGAGGCAGGCCTCCACTCTGTGGCAGCGTTACCATCCTCTGCTGATTTTTACATTATAAACAGAAGAGCTGGCCGGGCTCAGGTTTCTGTTGGATCCTTACAGCACACTGCTCTCCAAGATGCTCCTAGATGCTGGGGGCCCAGTTGCCAGCACCCGGATTGGAGAGCTCAGACCCAATTTTCCATATGCGCAGGGAGGGGGGTTGTGAGTTGGTGGGGGTGGTGAGCAGGTCCTAAGGGGTGACACTGAACTGTCACATGCTTCTCCTGGAGCCCAGACAATGCCTGCTCCACCCTGCTTCAGGAGGCCAGTGAGGCCTTAGGGGGTGCACTGGAGTGGGCTAAATGTCCTGGAATGCCCTGCACCGGATGTGTGCCCCTAGCCTCTCCTGGCTTCCTCCTAGAAGGGTAGGGAACCTGTATCAGCCAAAGTGAAACTGCCCTCATGAAAAGTCCCCTTCCTCCTGGCAGGAGGGAGAATCCTTCAGACTCGTGGCTGAACTTCCCTCTGGAGGATTTTCCAGCGACACTAAGGGGCAAGTATGGCTGGGGAGGTCTGAGGTTCTTGCAGCTCAAAGTGGCACTGGAGGCCGAAATGCCCTGCTCTGCCAATCATGTGGCTGGCACCTGTGTGGCTCCTTGCTGCCTATAAACTCAGAACCAAAGCTGCAGCCCTGCTTCTATTAACAGCTTCAGTTGGGCTTCTACTAAAAAATAAATAAAGATAAAAAGCCATAAAACCACTTCTTATTTCAAAATTCACACAGGACTCTTAAGGTGAAATAGTGCCTCCCCCCTTAAAAATAGGTTGAGGTCCTGAGCCCGGCTCCTATGCGCCTTGACAGTGGCGTCTTTACAGAGAGGATTCATGATGAAGCCATACTGGAGGAGGGTGGCCTTGACTGATGAGGGCTGTCCTTGTAGGAGGAAAGAGACAGACATTCAGCAAAACCCAGAAGGTGGAGGCAGAGAGGCTGGAGAGAAGCTCAGCGGACAAGATCATTTGCTCTTCAAGTACGAGGAGCTGAATTCAAATTCCCAGAACCCACATGAGAAGTGGGCTATGGTTTAGCATGTCTGTCACACCAGCTCAGAACACGGGAGGCTCGTAGGCAGCCAACTGCACCCCAGGCTCCGTGAGAATGTCGGTCTCAAGATAACAGGATAGAAATTGATGCAGCAGAACACCCAATACCTCTTCAAGTGTGAATTTCACAAACATGTGCACATATACCACACACACACACACACACACACTACACTCACACATACACACAAAATTAAATGATGAAGAAAAAAGATAAAAAGATGGACGCACAGGCTAGAGTGTTGCGGCTATAGATTAAAAGACACCCGGTGAGGCCAAGATCTCAGAAGACACAGAAGGAGCCCCCTAGAGGCTTTGACCTCAGACTTTGAGCTTGCAGACTGGATTATGGTCAAGCCCCCAGTGCGTCTTGTCATCGCTGTCCAGGACACCTCCACCTCCCCCTGTCATCCCATGCTTGTCTCCTGTGAAGATTGTGTGCACACAGGACATGATGTGGCAGAGATGTGCTGGCAGGGAAGAGAGGAGGTTCTGGGGGCCATGACGTCAGGGTAGGAACCTATGCCGAGTTCTGAGGCCCCAATCCTCCCACGCTCAGCAGGGCAGGGAACTCAGCAGTGTCCAAGGTACACCTCACGGGATGGAGTCCCCAAGCTAAGCTGCACTCAAGCTCCTGGGCAGGTCATGAGATCTTGGGTATGCCCCATCCTAGCTCTCTCCAGTCCCAGCCCCTCATTACACTTGGACCATCCTCCTGACCTGATGTCCCCTTTCAGGTCCCCGAGCACTATCTGACTTTGGCTGGGGTGGCCTGACCTGAAGACAGTCTCATTGCAGTGATGATGGGACTCCTGCTGGGGACCATGTTCTTAACAGCACCACCCTAAGTACAGGGGCTGGCCCTGGCCTTTCCTGCCCACCCAGAACCCTATAATCCTCAGCACTTCGGCTCATTCACCTCTGCAGCCCAAAGAGCTTCTCCCGACAGATGCAGGGAGACCTTGTAGGAGGGTGAGGTGAGGTGTTAAAGGCAGTCCCTGGTACAGCCGGAAGCCCCAGCCTCAGGTGCGTTCTTCCTGGGTCTCTGTGCAGGGAAGATGGTATTTGTCATAGACCTGCCAGGGACTCGGCCAAGTGACTTGGGCCTGGGCATGGGGAGTGGTATGAAAGGAAGACAGAACAAAGAACGAGCCGTGTAAATGCATTTACCACCTGATTCTACACAGACGAGAGGTTGCCACTCTGGCTCTCATGAGGAAACTGAGGCAAAGAGTGCCATGCTGGGCTGGCTGCAGATTGTTGGGCTAAGAGAAGCCTCTGAGTCCTGGTGTGCATGGGAAAATGTGGGTCCAACATGTTCTTACTTCTGCCTGTGGCTCCAGCCAGAGGGGCAGTGTCAAGTACAGCCATCTGCCCCCCTCACAGCACAAGGCCACAGCAGGCAAAGCTAAGGTCTCCAAGGACAGGCTGCCAGCCACTTGTTCAGACCATCCAAGCCTGGCATGGCCTCCTATGTTACCTCCTGGCCTGGTTACGGCTTCCTGTTCAGTTGTCCCATGGTGACATCAGTTGTGGGGTAAACCAAAGCAGGTTGACACCTAGCCAACACCTAGCTCACACAGACAGTCCAGTAGTGACAATCCAGTAGCAACAGTCACTGGGCTTTCTACCGAGGCCCAGGAGCTGGCTGGCTTCTTCTCTGTGCTAATTCCCTAGGACCCATCTCAGTCTCTTCTCAGACGCTGCCTCCTGCACGAAGTCCACCAGAGTTCTCTGCCTACCTCTTGCTGTGCGCTCTGACTGTGTGAATCCCCTTCATTCCACCCATTGTCTTCTCCAGAGACATCCTGGTTCTCGCTACTCTGACTGTCCCCAGTGCCCGGAGATGCCATGTGAATACTATCTGAAGGCCTGGTGGTGGAGAGCAGGCATGGAGCCGAGGTGTGTCTGAGGGCCATTCTGGACACAGCCTGTGCTGAAGCTTCCCAGGGCCCAGCCTGGTTCTCATTGTCCTCAGCCCCACAGGTTTCCCAGTGCAGAGGCCTGGAGTCAGGCATGGCTTTGCTGGGAAATGCATGGGTGGTCCGAGCTGGCTAGGTCTGGAGAGAGACTCGGGACATTCACCAAAGAATGTGAAAGGGGAGAAGAGGGGGCAGCAGGGATTGGCTGGGTCCACATCCTTCTAGTGTCTTCTGAGGTCCTTCCTACCACAGAAGACAGGCACACTAGGGTTAGGAAACTCTGCTCACGGCCACCCTTATCCCTGACATGTGTCTATTAAAGGTGTCATCTTTCCATAGTTCTTGTGTCCTGACGTGCTTGGTGCCAGCAGTCCAGAGAAGGCCTTGAGAACCAGCTCACAGGTCCAAGGGTCCTCAGAAAGATTGTGTATGTCTCCAGATCCCAGACTCAGGAGCCATAGTGTTTCTGGTGCCACCAAATCCCGGAGAGTGTGTTCTTCCAAACCCATGGGTTGCCTATCTGAGTGACCATGAGTGCCTGTCCTCAGGACTGGACAAACTGCCCCAGCAAGTATCTACAGTTTCCTCCAAACCCTCCAATGTATATAGAGAAAGGGATTCCAGGAAATGTATTAGAGGGGGTGAAAAGTCAGACCTGGTGCTCAGCACTGGCTTGTATACCCCAAAATTCACCAGAAGGACCCCAAACAGAACTTGACCACACAGATTACGGGGATTGCACAGAGCAGCAGCCATATTACCTGCTGAGCAAAACCACCTTGGCTTCCATGGCTCTCATATCTGGCCAATGCTGGGCCACCATGAGCTCTGGCCTTACGAATGGGAGCTACTCCCTAGCTCATCAGCCCTTTGTATTTCTTGGTGTCTGGAGAAGCCAGCATGGCCATTGTCCTGGTGATAAGATGACCTGGAGAGTTTCTCAAGGCCACAGATACCAACAGCATTTAGACTCGGGTTTCCCAACTTAGGGGTTGCCAATAAAAACGTCTACAGAGGGTAAAGCCTTACATAGCAGGGTAACTAACACAGTGGGGGAGGGGCAGACACTTGCATAGCAGGGATCACTACCACAACTGGTAAGTGGATGGTTAGACATCCACAGATAACTAACCCAGCAGGAAAGGGGTGGATGGCTGCACATCTAGAGATGACCGGTGGAGCAGCTGAGGGTGACGAGCTATGCATCTATGGATACCTAGTCCAGTAGGTAGAGTGACGGTGTTATACAGTGTTAATGACTAGCTTGGTGGGTGTGTTTGACCTGTGACGCATCCACGGACTACTACAGGGGATGAAAGGTGATTTGCTTACCTGTGGTGAATGAGCGGTATGGCAGATGAGGCCTTCTCCAAATCCAAATCTCACTGTGTCCCTTGGAGAGTACATCACCTCCCTTTGAGCCTGGCTCCCATGGGATAAGCACTATTAAGCACATAGTATGTACCCAGCACTGAGAACACGTTAAAAAAAAAATATGACAGTGGGACTTGTGTGGGATTAGAGGGTCTGAGGTAACTGTTCCGAAGAGCTCTCAGTCTCTGGAAAGTAGCGACCCACTTCCCCGCTGGAGGGCAGGACTTGGCAGTATACACCACGTGTCTCACAGTGCTATGTGCTTCAGAGGCAGAGACCAACATGGCAGCTCCCTCCAAGCAACCCTCAGGGCTATGATCACCAGCTTCTCCTATGTGGCCACTTTTGTGGCCAAGCCTGAACCTAGTAAATCGCTAACAGGCCGGCATAAACCATGAGGTTCCCTGAGACAGGCCAGTAGCAAAACTGACAGACACATTATGACCACTGAACAGGATGTCCCGGCTTCAGGGAGCCCAGGTGGGACCCAACCCAAATGAGAAGCAACTGGGCTTTCAGAGGATATTGCCCTTGCTGAGCCCCCACCCCACCCTGGCCTCAAAGGCATGGGCTGTGCTTGCCACTCCTCCCAAGAGCGGCAGAAGCCAAGGCTGCAGAAAGGCTAGGCGAGCTGTTGGCCCAGGTTTTGGATCCAGTAGAAGGGGCTCCAGGCATAGCTCATGCCCTTCCTCGCCAGAAGTGTTCTAGCCACAGCAATGAGATGACATCACGGGACCAGGGGCTATGAAATGGATTCAGACAGAAAGCGAGTAAGAGAGGGTGACCCTCAAACCCCACTTCCTGTCACCTTGGTCGTCTGGTGAGGACATCCACTGTTATTCCTGGGTCAACTTCAGTCCCAGTCACCCCCAAGCTTTTCTCCCTTATTGTTGAAGTCACACGATCCCCTCCTCCAACATACTTGAGTCGAACCAGGAAAGTTGCACCGGGCCAGGTCCTTCCACCTCCTAAAGAATCCCAGCATCCTCTTCCTGGGAGCTAGTTTAGCCTCTGGCATATCGAGTGCAGGCTAGTCACAACCTGCAGACCATCTGTCTGTCCCCCAAGTAGTGGCCCACAAGGGCAGGTGCAACCCAGACAAAGCAAGGCTGGGGGTCAGGGTATTTGCCTTCTAAGCTGATACCACATTGTCGATATCATTCTGAGCCATCCACACCCTTCTCTGGACCTCAGTTTCCCTAGCTGCCAAAGGAAAGGGTGGGACTGGCCTCTGAGGCGCTGAGGTTCCAGACACAGATGGCTGATGGGTGAGTCAGAGCTGTGGTCTCACGTGAGAGGAGACCTTCGCTGATTTCACGAGAGGCATAACACGGTCTCCTCCCGCTGAGCGATTCCAGCTTCCCAAGTTAATCGCCAAGGGAGCGATTATCTGGCCATCAGACCTTCCTTCCTGCCCTCCTCTCAGCTCCATCCTGTCTTCCTAAACCCAGAGGGACTGCCTCAGTTTACGCAGACCATCAATTACTCTGGGAAAGATTTCTGTTTCGATAGCTGGGCATAAAGAAACTAATAAGAGTCACTGGGATGGTTCTCAACGCGCCCAGCCATGGGACACTGAAACCTCAGCGACACATCCTACTTCTACGATTTCTTTAAAAAGGACACAAGCCATTTTAAAGTCGTTTTTCCAGTGAGGATGGTCCCCATCTACGCTACCAAGTTGGTTTACGTGCTAGAGATACACCCCAAGAATTCTGCAACCTCCTAGCTGGACCAGAGATTGCAGAGGGCATGACCTACAAATCCAGTTCCTAGAAGCCTGTCAGATCACCTCAGTCTTCCCAGAATGCCCCCAGTCATCTACACCACCTCAACAACTCAGTGTGCACATTAATAAGTTGTAGATTTTCCTATAATCCCTCTCTGCTGCTCAAGAAAATGGCTACCGATAGATCTACAACCCTGGCTCGTTGGCTGTAAGCTATTCCAGCTATAGAGCCAGGCCCTGCTGCCCTCCGTTGGCCTCTCGTCCCTCACAACTCTTCAGGCTGGAGGTTCATTTGTCCACACTGCAGAGATTCAAGCTCATCTGACAGCAGATCCTATGTGCATGTTATTTATGGCCAAGATCCGTGTGATTCCAGCCCAGCCCAGCTGTGTTCTGACAACAGGCAGTTTGTGAGCCACTAGCCACGCCTTGACATCCACTGCATCCTCGCCCAAGTGTGTTCCCCATTAGATCTGAAAGACAGCACGTGAAGAAAGAGCAGCCTGTCTGTCAGCCCACACCTCTGGGGCTTCCAAAGCCTGGAGTTCTTCGAACCTATCCAGCATGCATTGCCTCACAACCCCCTCAAAGGCTGAAGTCATGGAGAAACCGCGTTCTCTAGGAGACCAAGGAGGATCGTCTCCAATTGAAATGCTCTATAAATGTCTGTGAGTCCCTCACCTCCTGAGAAACTCATCTCACGCCGTGTACTTGGCTCTCACCAGCACTGTGGAACCCAGCCCTGCTTTTTCCTCGCTGCCTCCTGAAGACCGAACATAGACATTTCCCTCTTGGCCAGCACTGTGCTGGCATGGGGAGGGGCTGATTTGCACAAGTCAACTGACATGTTGACAAACTGCTGGACTGGAAAGTAAAGAATGGCATCAATCTACCCTGCAGCAAGTCACAAGGGCACGAGAGGAGGAGAGCCAGCATTGTGGAGTACCAGACCCAGGCTGCCTCGGTCCCATGCAGAGATGGGGAAAGCGCTACGGCCATGTTGTTGCTCTCTCTGTGGGAATGAATCACTTCCAGATGCTGCCCCAGCACCTGGTACCCAAAGTCACAGGCCTGGTATCTGGGAGAATCCCTCCAAGCAGATGGCCCAGTTAACAAAGGCTATTTCTCCCATCATATCTGGGTCTGGACTGCTCAGAGAAACAATTCCCCAGTAGCGGGCAAGTCCTCGGACAGACCTCAATGGTGAACTCCCTTGTCCAAAACAAACCACACCCTTTCTCCCTCACTGGGCTGATCTCACAGAGCACTGAGGCCATGGGACTCTCGTGGCCACCACAGTGCAGAACTGCCTGCTGGCTGTGTGGCCTGGATCTCTGGTTCTTAATGGAAACCGGAGGGTAATCAATAACCAAGCCACAGAGATGCAGAATGACACTATGTCATGGAGCCACGGTCAAGTACATATAAGGTGAGGCTGTTGCTGTGGTCTGATGTTTGCGGTGTTGAAAACCACCTTTCAGAGTGACAAGATCAGGAGGTGCAGCCTGTGGGAGATGGTAAATGATGTGGGTGTGGCCTCACAAATGGGCTAGTGTCCTATCACAGAGGACTTAGGATGCTCCCTTCCTGCTTCTACCACATGGAGGCACAGCGAAACGATAGCCGTCTGTAAAGACATGACTGCTCACTCAACACTGAGCATACCGGAGCTTTCGTCTTGGACTTCTCATACTCCAGAACTCCAGAACTGAGATGAGACCAACTTCTGCTGTTTATCAACTACTCAGTGTTTGGTATTTTGTTATGGTGGGTCAACAGGACTAAGATGACCCTTCCTCCTCCTCATCTCCATTAACACTGCTCTCACCTTCACTTTCATCACCATCACCATCATCTACATCGTCACTGTCATTGCCATCAGCACTATCCCTATGACCATCACCACCATCAGTGCATAACTGCTTCTATGACCACCACCATCATCATCATGGCATCATGATATCATCATCACCACCTTCATTATGATGTCATCACCCTCATCATGACATCATCATTACTATCACCTTCCTCATACTCACCATCAACACCATCATCATCATGACGTCTTCATCATCACCTTCGTCATGCTCACCATCAACACCATCATCGTGACATCATCACTATCACCTTTGTCATGCTCACCATCAACACCATCATCATCATGACGTCATCATCACCATCACCTTCGTCATGCTCACCATCAACACCATCAACATCACATCAGAACCATTAGCATCACAGTCACCACTGTCACAAGGATGACTCAGCTCTCTGGTTCTCCTCAACTGATCTAAATTCCTGAGCTTTGGCTCCTAAAGGACAGGAGGTAGAGAGCTAGTAAAATGACCTAGAGACACTGTCTTTCTGAACTCTGTGGGATAGATTCTGACCCATGTGTCCTCATCGTCTCTTCCTATGTCTCTGAACAAAGTGGACAAGCCCTTGCACTAAAAGTTCCTAAGGAGACACTCAGAGATGCCTGGTTTTGCTTCTGTTATGCCCTTATAAGTGCCCTGGAAAAACTCCAAACTCTTCTAGCAGCCTGGCACGCTCTGTGCCATTCTCTTCCGGGTCCATGTACCCTGGAAACTCTCTCCAGGTGTGGCAGCATCTCCACCACTGGTATGGACTGAACAAATACCCAAGGCTGCATGAACAGGTTCCTCTTAGCTCTGGAGCTGAAGTCCAAGATGAAGGAGCAGAGCTGGATCTTTATGCAGCCCCTTGACTTACCCTGTCACGGTGTCTTCCCAAGGCACCCAGCCTGAGCTTGGGTCTTACCCTCTTAGGATGTGGATGTCATCACAGGGCTCTGCTCTCATGACCTCTAACCATGATCACCTCCAAGGCCCATCTAAGGAGCACTGGGACTCCTATCTGAGAATCTGAGTTTAGTTCACAGTGGGGGCCTTATTTGGAATTTCATGTCTTGCTAGAGGTCAGCAGACCTAAAGAAGAGGTGTGCACGTGCTGAGTGCTGAAGGCCCTGGGGGAGGCTGTATCCTCATCTGAGCCAGCTTTTGGTGGTACCCATATTCCCCAGTTCCTGGGCTCCTTCCGTTCTCAAAGCCGGATCTGCAGTCTCCCCATCTCTCAGAGCTGCCCATACCACTGGCCTGCTTCTGGGAGGACACTGTGGTGATGGTGTGTTAATCCCGGTCACCCTGGGATGCTGGACACCCTGCCTTGGGATTTTCCACCCAATCCTGAATCTGCAAGATCCTGTAACAGGACATTGTGCTCCAGTGTGCCAACGAGAAGACAACACTTCATCAAGTTCTGGGCTGGGACCAGGGCATGTTGGGAGCGGCTGTCCTTCTGTCTGCAGTACCTTTTCCCTGGGGCAGCAGATTAATAAGCATTTGGAAGAGATGAAATACCATAAAGAACGCACTGAGGCATCGGCTAAGAAGAAAAAGGCCTTTTCCATCTTCAGGTGGAGAAACTGAGGCCCATCTACAGGGACACCATACAAGAGGATAGCATTTGCCTTCTTCACAGGTGAGTTTTGTTACCTGCACATCTCTCTCTGGGGTCCCCCCCCCCGAGAACCAAGTCTTTAGACTACAAAAGACAGAAACAAATGTGTCATGTACCATAAGTAGCAAGTGACAGTCCCTACCAAGTGTCATGTAGGTTGAAGAACTGGCACCTGCTCTGCCTACTTCCACCATCCTGAGTGGTCACCAGACTCAGCCACCACCTCCACGGCTGCCGCCTAGCTAGTGGGCCCAGTCTGCAGGGGAGGGGAAGCGTTATCAGTGAGATTCAATTTTCTGCCGTCCCCCTGGACTCCTGTCTTCCTGTCCATGGCTCCATCCATCACCTTCAAAGATGAGCTCCAGAGGTGACCCACACTGTCTCCAGTGGCCGCCTGCCTCTGAACTCCCTGGTCACCTACTGAGTAGGAGAACCACAGGCGTTTCGGGACCAAGCCAATGCTATGTGCTGTCTGCGACTGGGCACTGAGGTGAAGTTCTTCATGACTTTGACAAAAATCATTTAACCTCCTAGGGGACTCAGATAAAGATGCTCCCTGCCTCCCAGGCTACGTGAGACAATTGTCTGACCCTCGTTTCTGTCCTCAGCCTCCAGGGCACACAGACGTGTGGTTCAGTGAGCTCTTCATGTCTCTGCTTCCTCCCACATAGTTCATGTCATTTCACCCTGGCTCAGCCAAGAGTCTCCAAAACCCCAACAGCACACACTGGCAATGTCAGAGACATAATCCACTTCCCCCACCCAAATGCCCTGAGCATCTGCTCCCTTCTGATCTTTTCGCACTTGGTCCCCACCTTCTTGTGATTGTATGGTTACTGTCTCCAGTCTGACCCCTCAAACCTTTCCCCTGCAATAAGATAGATTAATTCTTCCACCAGATCCCAAGTAGCAACGACCCGGTGCGGCTTGGCTGTGGCTGACACCTGTGTTGTCTTATCCTGCTAGCCATCTTGTCTCCCATTCCCCTAGGTTCTCCCCTAGTGTTGCATACAGCAGGACACCCAGTATCAGAGTGAGAGGATGGGGGCAATCAGGGACCCTCAGGGAAGTAATGGGGGATTACTTTCTTTTAGTTCACAAGTTAAAAGCAGTGTCACCCTCAGGTGGATGAAGCCAGGAGATTTTCTTTCTCATCCCTGAACCATCCGCCAACCAGCGCCACCCACACCCCGGAGGACCTCTCTGTCCTGTGGCCACTTGAGGTGGGTCTTGTGTTTGGCAGGATGGCCACAACAGCTGACTTGGCATACGCGGCTGGCATGATGAGGGATGGGTTGGACAGCCACGTGGGTCCTGTGCTGGGCTAGCTGATTTCACAAGCGGGAGGGCAGCCTGCCAGAGCACCCCACCCAGTTAAAGAAGGCACCCTGCCACCCTTCCCCAGCAAGGACCCAGGACTTTCACAGAACCTTAGCACCCAGGAACTCCCCCCCACTGCAATGGCTACTGCTTTCTCCATCCCACATTCTAGAGAGAGTCACCCAGAGTAACAGGGGGTGGGCCACTTGGCAACAGTACCCAGTTCAAATCCCAGCCTGTGAGTTGAGCCATGATCCTGTCCCATGCCTCAGTTTCCCCATCTGTAAAGGGTCGCTTTTTTAAAAAATAAGGAGACCACTGAGTTTCCATGAGAAGGAATGAGCTCTGGCACCTGTTATACTGGGCCACAGTGATGTCATCCAGGGTTAGAAGTAGGTAGAATTTACCATCCACCCCCTAGGAAAGGACATCCCCCAGTTCCCATACAGGGAAGAAATTGTGGAGTCCAGTTCCCCAATATGGTACTAAGTTACTGAAAGCCCTGCGATCTCAAAGCCCCCACAACTCTAGACAGGCTCTTCTTTCTATAAACAGCGACACACAACACCATCACCCTGTGTGGGACACCTGTTACTGCCCCGTCCCCCAACACTGGTTTCTGAAAGCCACATTACTCCAGGACTTGAGACACATGGACAGTCATTTAGAAGAGTCTGACTGACCCACAGGTCCAGTGAAGCTGAGTCTCCACAGCTGGACCCTGGGGTCTGACCGGTAGTGGACTATGGAACAGCTGCGCACACCAAGAGGGGGTCAACAGACAGAGATGCACCATCCAAGCACGGTGACCAAAGCAATCCTAATGGGACAGCTACCTGCCCTAGAGGATGGAAGGGCTGGTGGCACAAGAGAAACAGAACACGGAAATGACCCTCTGGGACCACAGATCGAGGCCCTGCTGAGCAGTGTGGGAACTAAGGGGTTCACTGATGAGAGGTAAAGCCACATCGGTGCCGCAAGCACTCCTAAAATCCATGTGGTTCTAGAGAATGGGAAAACTCCCTGCCACCAGGCTGGGAACAGCAATGGGGTTTGTACATGGCCAGGCCTGTCTTCCTTACAGCATGGCCACCCAAGCGCCCACAGGAAGCAGTGTCCGGGAGGGATAACCTGCTTCAGACACACGAGGAAGAACTATAGGCCTGGCTGAGCCCATCCAAGCTCTGGAAAATGAGATCATAGTAGAAAGAAATGGACACAGAAGCCAAGAGAACCTGTGACCACTACTGGGCACAGATGCTCATGTCTGCCCCAGTGAGACCGGGGCACTTGGGAGTGCCTGGTCTTCAACCACGGCCTCTTCCCCCACGCCATTCTGAACCTTTTAGGGGTCACCACGGCTCTGGGTCCCACACTCCATTCCTCTGCCAGAGAAGGATGGCATCTGAGAGTGACAACACAGAGTGACATCAGCCGAAAGGAATCAAGCACCCACGAGGCACAGCCTATGCTCCTGGGTGTGCCCCCTGGGTCCCAGGGACAGCTCTACCCCTTCTCAAGGCAGCTGAAGACCCACAAGCTGACATTTATGTGTAGCGTAGTGACCCACTAAGTGAACAGTGGTTTGGGGGTTCTCAGCCACCCCGAGATGGGGCCCTTAGGAGAACACAGGCAGCTAGTCTTGTTCCTGTAGGCCTCGGAACATCATTGGGGCTTGAGAGAAAGCTGACTGGCTGCTGGTGTGTGCAACTGTGTAGATGTCTTTCCTTCCTCTCCGGCGCACACAGCATCCAGTCACTGGAGCCATAGGACACTGTGTTCTTCACTTTCTTTCCTCCAGCTTATAGGGAATGGGAGCAGCCTGTGCTCTGCAGCTCCCTCCTGAACATAACGGCCTGTGGAGAGATCCTCTGGTGTGCTCAGAAGGCATGGCTCTAAATGTGCTCTGCTTGGAGACATCCCATATCCCACAAAGCCCAGACTTCCCATCCATCAACTTTAGACTTCTAGTGGCCATACCTTGATATGTTTCTTCAGCACATGTAGTCTGGTGAGCGGTAGGGGGAGGGGGAGAAGGGAGGGCTGCCCAACTCTGAGAATAGCCACGTAATCCAGCCCTTCATACATCGCCTGCCCTCGGGGCTTGGGCGGGCAGTCACATACACAAAGCCAATGTCCTGGAGTTGCTTTGGGC
The DNA here is from genome assembly GCF_000317375.1 of Microtus ochrogaster. NCBI lineage: Eukaryota > Metazoa > Chordata > Mammalia > Rodentia > Cricetidae > Microtus > Microtus ochrogaster. Next base: position 29,884,197 of record NC_022011.1, on the reverse strand, counting down.
TGAACTGCCCATCAGATGCTCCTCTGAGCTCTGCCCCGCCCCTGGCATCAGTATTTCCACTGGTGCTGGAGGCTGTCCAGGCTGGATTCCCCCTTCTGCAGCCAAAGGGTCTGTATAGCTACTTTCCCAGTTGCTATGGTAAGCTATCACTACAAAAGCAGCTTCAAACTTGCTAGAAATGCAAATCCCAGCCCTCTCAGGCTTGCAACGGAGTCCTTGGGATGGCCTACTGGGACCCTGCAGCCCCTAAAGTTCTCAAAGGCAAGCCCAGCTTGCAGCCTAAAGATGCATGTACCCACACAGCCCAGACGCTTTCTGAATGTGGCCCAACACACAACTGTAAACTTACTTAAAATATCGAGATTCTCATGATTTTTGGTTTTTATGTTTTCGTAACTGGACTATGTAGTTTCTCAACATAAGCTGTTGGTGACAAGGTCGTGTTGCCATGTCAAATGGACACACCTACTAGCTGAGAACTAGAAGACCAAAAGGTATCTGTCCAGAGATGCCAGACCCCTCCTTCTTAGCACAGGACAAGATGCTACTGACCACTAGCAGGCTGTCCTTGGAGCTGGGCACAGCCTCTTCATCCTTTTCGACATGGCAGCCCAGCACCCAGGGTGACCACCACAACTACTCAGGTGGGCAAGGACAGGAACTCCACTGCACCAGGAGCTCACCCCAAGACTTGGAAACACGGTGGCAGTAGACTGCCCTGGTGCTTATGGAGCTGAAGGAAGGGCTTGGGGCCCAAGGAGGCATTTGGAGGTATCCTGGAGGAGGTAGGACAGGAACAGGACAATGAAAGGCTATGGAGCTGACCAGGCCAAGGAGGAGAAGCAATCCAGGCAAGAGTCACGGCGAGGGCAAAATTGTGGAGGCAGGAAAGCTCGGCTGTGTCTGGAAGCTGTGTGCGGGAGCCGCTGGAGCCAAGACCTGAACTCCAAAGTGGAAACGGGGTCATAACAGGAGACACGGCGAGGAAGAGTCAGCAGCTTCCTGTGACCAGCAACAGGAGTGCGCAGAGCCCCCAGCGAGGCCCAGGCACTGCCCCACCCACCAGGCTGCCCTGCCCACCCTGTCTGTCTTTCCAGACCACTATCCGAGACCCTGCTGTGGGAGACAGGGGCAGCCCAGAGGAGGAGGAGAAGACCAAACGGATTTGAGATGCTCCAAGATAAACATGACAGGCTGAGCTCTGGTCCACCAGCCATGGGAAAAAAATTAGCATTAGCCAGTGCATTTTAATAAAGCACGCAGTCTGGTTTTGATTTCACAGATGTGAAAAAAAAAGAAAGAAAGAAAAGAAAAGAGAAAGAAAAGAAAAGAAACACAGGCAATCTGGAATTAAGCTGGCCTGCGGTCTGTTTTTATAAACCACATTTGGGAGTCTCTCGGTATTGCTAAGATTCAATTTACAGACATTTCTTCAAGCCAAAGGAAAGGAGAGAAAAAAGACCCCAAATGAGCATGCGGCGGGGTGTTGGGTTCATGGCTGGTGGCGCGCTGCTGAACAGGCTTCCTGCACGGCTTGGCTGGCGCACTCTCAAGCGGTTCTCATCACCTACGCTGCATGATGTCACAGTGAGGACGGTCACTTTCTCTCTTGCATCCCATGTGGTTTGCAGTCTCATCACAGGGCCTGGTATCCTCTCTCAAGAAACCACAAAGACACCCTGGCCAGGTGCCAGCTGTTCAGGAAACCCAAAAGAGCTGAGTGCTGAACTTCCCTAGGTCAGCGTGTCATTTGAGTCCCTCTGCTGAGAGGTGGCTTCACATCCACACCTAACTCACATGCCAAGGCCTCACCCACCAGGTGAGCTGCAGCCCAAACAATCTTCGGCCAGGGCCTCTGCTAGACCCACATGTTATACTAGCATCATCACACACCTGGACCAGGCACCTGCAGCTAGACCTCTTCTGGCTCTTGAAACAGAAGGTACTTCCTACAACCCCCAGGACTTCACCCACCTCTACCTGCTGAATGCTGGAAACTTCTGGCATGATAAACATTGTTCATGTGCCTTCTAGGAGCCCATCTTCTGAGTTCAGTGTCTCTGGTCTCTTAGGAACCGCCCCTCCTCCCCGAATTACAGCAGCTTCTTTGGATCCTCTGACCAAATCCCCACTTCTGACCAGAATGGTGATCAGGAGCCCTCCCTAGCCAGAGCAATGTCGATTTTACTTGACACTTATTTCTCCAGTACAGGGGAGCTCACACACACAGTACAGTATAGCAGCCTGCACCTCCCAGAAGCAAGTGCTCCGCACCCTCTTCTGTTTGAGGCGCCAAGCTGGCATGGAGATGTGGAGCCATCTTCTAGCTTCCAATCCCACCTGCTCCCCTCCAGAAGAACAGTAGCTCCAAAGCCCCGAACCCTGGCCCTCAGAAACCAGCACTCCAGATGCTGAAGCTTTGTCTCACCCTCTCAGGTACAGACGACAGGAACCCCTCCAGTGGAGCTGGAGTCCCAGCACCTCAGCCCATCGAGCCTGCGTCTTAGCTGGGGAGGAGCGCATCTCTCCACCCATGGTTCACCAGTCCCCACTCATTAACGGTGACTGGGAAAGGCCAAGCTGGAGTATTAGTGCCACAACCCAGTGAGACGCCATGGAATACAGAGAATTGCTCCTAAGTGAAGACGGGACAGTAGAGTCCTGGAAGGAAGGTCCAGGCCCACCCACACTCCTATGCAAAGTGCAGCCCCCTCTGAGCGCTGAGGAATTTAAATGTTGATCACAATGGCTCTGAGGGACACAGCGACCACCGCAGCCGAGCAGAGTAGAAAGAGCAGTTGCACTGCGGCGGTGAGGGTGAGGACTGCAGTGTGCACGGAAGAGGACGGACGATGAGTGTGAAAGCTGCGACACGGAAGTAAGAGTGCACGACGGGGAAGCTGTCATGTGAGGAAGTGTATGCGTTCAAGCAAACGTGTGTGTGTCTTATGTGTGTTTACACAAATGAGTCTGCATGTTTGCATGTGTGCATATATGTACTATGCATGTCCATATGCATGAGTGACAGTGTGAGTAAATTGTATGTGAGTGACGTGCGTGTGTGTGCACACGAGCAGTGGTGTAAGTCTGTGTGCATGAGTGATGGGTGTGGACGTACTGTGTTTCTATGTGCATGCGAGATGAGTGTGTGCGTGTGTGCACACACATGCATGCACACACGTGCATGCATAGGCTGAGCGAATCCATGTGCACATAAACAATGATGTGTTCTAGTCTGTATGGGTGATGGGTGTGTGGTGTTGTGCGTGTGAGTCTAAGCATCCGGGAGGAAGGGTGTGTGAGGGTCTGTGTGCACATGAATAGTATGCGTGCGTATGAGTACTGAGCGCATTGGGGTGTGTGGAGATGTACCTCTCCTTGGGCAGGCTGGATCAGGCCTGCCATGATGGTCCCACAGCTCTTAAAATACTTGATTTCCAGAGAGACCCCCTCCCTCCAGCACAGGCCTGGTGTCCCTGAAATCTGGAGTTGACTCCGACTCTGCCGTGATGGGAGAAGACACCAGGTCTCCCTGAGGCAGAGAGCTCATTCCTGGAGCCTGCTGCAGGTAGAGACTTCAGAGGAGGTGGTGACAGCACTGGCTCCATCACAGGACAGAACCCCTGTGCCCCTTTGACCTTGACACCGGCCTATAGTGGACGGTGACCCGAGCGCCATCTTTCTCCCCTGGAGGGCACACTGCACTTTGTGCAGGCAGCAGAAGCAGAGCAACGAGCTCTGCCAGGACCCCAGAGGCAGGGTGACATGAGAGGACTGGCCTTGTGGTTCGGGCTGGGTTCTCCCTCCTCTCAGGAGAGAGAGGAGAAAAACAAACTCCAAGCCAAAAGCCAAGGAAACTGAGCCGAAGTGGCCAAGAAAACTCACATTTTTCTTTCCATTCTCTTGCTGGCTGCATGTTTGAGGGTGGAAAGACTGCTTAGACCTGACCCCTTTTTCCACAGTGTGTCTGTATATGCACAGTGGTGTATTCGTGTCTATGTGTGTGTTCATGTGTGTTGCTTGTATGGATGGAGCCCAGAGGTCAATCTTGGATACGGTTTCTCAGTAGCCATCCACTTTCTTTCTTTCTTTCTTTCTTTCTTTCTTTCTTTCTTTCTTTCTTTCTTTCTTTCCTCCCTTTCTTCCTCCCTTCCTCCTTTCTTCCTTCCTCCCTTCCTCCCTCCTTTCTTTCTTCCTTCCTCCCTTCCTTCCTCACTCCCTCCTTCCTTCCTTCCTTCCTTCCTTCCTTCCTCCCTCCCTCCCTCCCTCCCTCCCTCCCTCCTTCCTTCCTTCTTTCCTTTCTTTTTTACATAGGGTCTCTCTCTCTGAAATCTGGGGTCTCAGATTAAGCTAGGCAGGCTGACCAGTGAGCCCCAGGGACCTGCCTCTTTCTACCCTCCCAGGCTGGGTTTAGAACGTGTGCACAGGAGCACATATCCAACCTTAGAGAGGACTACCAGGTCTGCAGGTAGCTGTGGCTGCGCTGAGGTCTTGTCCATGTATAGTTACCACAGCTCTTTTCATCTTTCAATCATTAATGGATGATGGATTTTGGTAAATGTTTTCTGTACACAGTACCCCCACCTACATTTTTGCATGTCATGGTTTCAGTTACCCACAGTCAACCACAGTCTGAAAACAATGAATGGAAAATGCTAGAAACAAACATTCTGTGCAGTTTTAAAACGTTCACTATTGTAAGGAATGTAATGGCGTAGACTTCTTCATGCTTGGGATGCAAACCCACCCTCTGTCCAGCATATACACTCTGTATATGTGCCTTGTCCCTCCGCCTCTCAGCAGCTGTCTTGGGCATCAGATGGGCTGCCCTGGTATCGTGGTGCCTATGTTGGAATTGCCTTTGTTTTGCTTACTAATGCTCCAAATGCCAAGAGTCATGTTACCAAGGAGAGACTGGGTCACAGGACACAGAGGGATGGGCTAGCTCTGGTGCCCTGTGACTGCTGCAGGAAACCACGAGGCATGAACGGGGCTTGGTACTCCCTGAGGGTCTCAGAATCCACACCCACCCCGCAGATGAGGGATGACTGCAAGGGTCATGTGATTTTTCTGTTACTTTGTGTGGTGAAGAAGATCCACTCATTTTCAAACGTTCAGTTCCTGGTATAAACATGGTCACAGACACCATATTCTTATTATGTGTTGCTGGATTTGATTCATTCCTACTCTGCTAGGAATGCTGTCGGTCGGTACTCACGGCAGACACTCGTCTGCAGTCTTTATCTGAGGTATTTTTGACCAGTGTGGATGTCCTGGTAATGCTGGCCTTGTAAAAGGTCTTGGAAAGCACTCCCTCCAAGATGGAATAGGCCAAGACCCCTGAAACACACAGGAATTTTGTTCTTCGGGTAATCTGCCTATGGGATGCTTTCTCTACCCCTGTGCAGTCTTTCTCTGGAATCCATCTGTTATTGACGCCCGCCCAGACGTGTGTTGATTTGTCTCTCAGAGTGAATCTTTTTCCTGTCTTCTTTTAACCTGCTTGTGGTTTATACTTAAACTATATTTATTTTTCCCCTGACTGGAGATTAAATTTAGGGCCTCACACATGCCAGGCAATTGCTCTACACTGAGCAACACCCCAGTCCTCTTTGGACTTTTCTTTGAGACAATGCCTAAGGCCCTCAGACAATGCTATCCCGATTTGCAGCATCCGGAGCACTCAAGAGCACACCTCCACCCACCCATCCTTCGAGCTCGTCTTACAGATTTCATTTCACATAAGGTAGAAACCAAATAACACATCGCTACTGTTTTTGGTTGGTTGGTTGGTTGGTTGGTTGGTTGGTTGGTTGGTTGGTTGGTTGGTTGGTTGGTTGGTTGGGCTCTTTTGCTTTGTTTTAAATAGTGAATTATCTCAAAGAGATAAAAAGAGGTCACCTTGAATTCTACCTTCTCCTCCCTCTTCCCAGCCCCTCTGCGACTTTGCATAGATGGAGATTCCCATCTGGAAGCATTTCCCTTCTCTGGGAAGGGTTCCCTTTAACATTTCCAGTGTGGCTGATGTGTTGACAAGAAATTCTATGGGTTTTTATTTGTCCAAAATAGCCTTTACTTCTTTTTCCAATTTTGCACAATATTTTTACCGAGTGAAAGAAAATCACTCTTGACGGCTCCTCCCCCAGTGCATTAGATCCCCAACCACTGTTCCCACTT
>NC_022011.1:29862061-29877575 GCF_000317375.1 Microtus ochrogaster | reverse complement strand
TTCTATCCACGTGTTTGTTGTAGCTCCTCCCCCAGTGCATTAGATCCCCAACCACTGTTCCCGCTTATATGGTTTTTATCCACGTGTTTGTTGTAGCTCCTCCCGGTTCTTTTACATGGGGCATGTGTGTACATACATGTGAATGCGTGCCTGGGGTATTGCACGTTTGTATGTTCATATGTGTATATGTGCATGTGTGCATGTGTTTCCTTTAGGTTCCGTCCCTGTCATGGTTCTCAGCAATGTTTGCAGGGAGCCATCACAAGGCTCCCCCCATGCTTGTCACACAGAGCTTGCTAAGCTGCGTGGAATGAACAGTTTAACGTTTCATCAAACTCAATAAATTTCGGTTATTATTAATAAATGACAAAGGGTCAATAAACAAGAGAATTAACACGAGCTCCTCTCCCTGCCTTTCATCTCTTTCTAGAATACTTAGCACACAGCGGCCACAGGACTAGCTGTAACCCTGGGAAGCCAGTGCCATATCTGTTTATGCCTCAGCTCCAGTCTCTCCACGTTGATTTGAAGCTGAAATTTCTGGTCTTCTACTTTATTTCCAGTGAATTCCATCAGTATATTTTTTCATGTATTTTTCATCTCCAAAAGGCCAAGGCTTTCTGCATCTTTCATTTCTCTCTACGCATGATCTTGGTCTCCTCTTCCTTGCCAAACGCACTTAGCGTGCTTCTAAAGCTGTTTTGGCATCTCTGTCTGTGAAATTCTGTCACTTGATGGCGTTCTAATTGGTTGGTCTCCCATTGTGAGTCTTCATTTTCTGCACGTCTGGTTATTTTTGATGGAGCGCCAGGCATTGGGATGTCAGTCACGGCTGCATGGCTTCTGTCATCTTCCTGCGCAGTTCTGGGTCTTATCCTGCTGTGCTGTCACTTGGCATCAGACTCTTCTGGGGCTTGGGAATGCTACCATGGAGGAGCCAGAGCAGCCCTGAACTGAAACTAACTTGTTGCCAATATTGAGACAATATTCTCTGAAGATTCAACCGTACACCTGTGTCATTCTAAGGTCTTTCCACCTCAGTTGGTGGGAGTAAGCCAGCCCCCAGCCCTCTCGGACTGCTCCTTCCCAGCCGTCAGCAACTTTATCACATTGCTGGGATCAATCCTCAGCACGTCCAGCTTCTCTGCAGATCCCTGGAGCTGGCTGCTCTTCCTCTCTGGGACTCTGAATTGTAAGTGCTCTGCCCAGAGCCCAGGTCCTCTACGCCCTTGCACATCCTGTGGGAATGGTGCAGCCATCTGACAGGCCTCTCCCTCTCAGCTACCAGCCTTTGCTGTTTATTGTTTAACATCTGACAACGGTTGTGCCTTGTACCTTGCTCAGTTCCTTAGTAGGAGAAGCAGTCCTATATCCACGCCCCATCTGAGTCACAACCTCTATCTAGGTATCAGTGGGGTGTGCAAAAGACTCTTCAGAGGTAACTTAGCAGGACAGACGATCCTTGGCCTTCGTGTTTCAAGAATAAGCCTTAAAAACATGTTACCTGGGGCGGAGAGATGGCTCAGTGGTAAAGAGCATTGCCTGCTCTTCCAAAGGTCATGAGTTCAATTCCTAGTAACTACATGGTGGCTCACAGCCATCTGTAATGGGGTCTGGTGCCCTCTTCTGGCCTGTAGACACACACACAGACAGAATATTGTATACATAATAAATGAATAAATTTTTTTAAAAAAGTGTTACTCTATTCTGCCATAACCACTCCACTCCCAGGAAGGAGGCAGACTCAGGACAAAGGTCTCCTCCAGGACAGGGCAGTGACGAGTCTTACTAGTGTGTGGGTACTGCTCAACTTCTTTATCTAAACACAGTACAGTACTTCCCACGGTGGCCACTGGGGACAGGTACTGACTAGAGCCAGGAGAGACGCAATGACTCAAGCTAAACGTTAAGATTTTTCATAAGGGCTGGGGAGTTGTCTCAGTCAGCAAAGGGCTTGCTGTGCAGGCACGACGACCTGAACGGATCCCTGAGGTCCTGTGATTTAACATAAGGTGGGTGGGAAAAGATGGCCACATGTGCCTTAAGTCCTGTTCTGAGGGGATGAGGACAGGGGCATACCTACAGCTTGCTGGCCAGACAGTCTAGCCTACCTGGTGAGCTCCAGGTTCAATCAGAGATCCTGTCTTAAAAACCAACGTAAAGAGTGACAGAGGAAGACGCACTGTGTCAATCTCTGGCCCCCACACACACCGGGAAAAATGTGTACATGCCCCTAAACACATATGACCACATATATACATACAGAGCAGATGACCATATGCTGTGCTTAGGCTTGTGTATCTGAAGCTGAGATGGGACCTGGCCTTCTAAAAGATCACAGAGCTAAAGGCAGCGCTTGGGAGCTTTCTAAGAAGTACGGGTGCCCGATATATGGCTGCCTTCCAGGGCTCCATCAGCACCATGCCCTAATAACTTTGCCTATAATGACCAGTGTGCTTGTTAGCTTGACCCAGCCTAGAGTCGTCTGAGTAGGAAGTCTTTATTGAGGAATTACCCAGAGCAGACTGGCCCGTAAGCAAGTCTATAGGCAATCAATTGTGATCATTCATTGATGCGGGAGGACCGAGCCCACTGTGGGCAGTACCATTCTCTAGGTGGGCAGCCCGAAGCTATGCGAGGAAACTAGATGGGTTTAAGTCTGTGAGCCATCAAACCGTGTCCTTCTGTCGTTTCTGCTTCCCTCAGTGATGAAGCAGGACCTGCAAGTGGAAGCCAAATGAATCCTTTCCTCCCTTAAGCCTAAATTGTTTCTGGTCATGGAGTTCATCACAGAAACAGAAACATAATTAGAACAACGTGGCCACTGGCACACAACACTCCAACATAAAAGCAGGGCCAGAAGCCTCAAGGCTTAGGAACTGGGTTCCTTTGGAATGACCCGACCCCCCCCCCCACAAGGACAATCCCTCAGTGGCACCTCCATGCCTGCTTCCTCTTTAATAACCCATGAGGGTAAAGGAGGCACCAGGTCCAGCTGAGGAAGTTCTACCAGGACTTGGAGACATGATGACCTTCCACCCCTATGCCTGCTAGCCCCATGGGAAGCCAAGAGAGTGACTATCACATAGCCACACAGTGACATTTAAGGACAGAGACCTTCCTATGTCATAATGATCTCCACCTTCACGGCAGCTGTGAGAAGCGCTCTTGTTAGCACTGTGGGAAATCTGGAGTCTGGCACACTGTCCCTGTGATGTCAATGGTGGGCCATTCTGGAAAATAGCACAGAGAACTGGGGTAAAACTACACACGGCCAGCAATTCGCCCTCCTGTGCTCAAGATCCAAACCAATGGGTCAGGAGTCGACCAGTCTGTGGAGAGACGCGCAGCCATATTCAGCACTGTTTGCCTGTGAGCAGATGAGAAGGTAAAGAGAGTGTGCACACACCGTGAATACTGTCCAGCCGTTAAAAAGAGGGAGACCCCGCCATTAGTAACAACTCTGTGAACTCAGAAGTGTTACCTTGAGTGAGGCAAGCCAGACACCAGAAGACAAACATGGTGGAATACAAAAGTCAAACTCACTGAAACAAAATGGTTAAGTGTGGCAAGAGGGTGAGAGTGGCAAGATGCTGGCCACAGGAGGCACAGATTCGGCTACAGGATGCCACATTCTGGTGTCTGACACCGTGTGGAGACTCTAGTCAATGACACTGCATTTCACTGCTAGAATTCAGTAAGGGTCAAAGGGTATGTGTTCTCAGCCGGGACATGTATGCACATGGTAAGGTATGAGAAGGTTCAGGGATCAGTTCCCTTGATTGTAGTGGTCCTTTCATGATGTATACATCAAATGTGCCTTCGATACATAAAAGCATTGTCAATTATAGTTCTTTACACAAAGCTGGAAAAGCAAAACTCAAGCAGGAAGAGAGGCTGAAAGCCTCGGTAAGGTCTCAAGGGTCTCAGAAGGTCCAGGAAGAAGGTCTCTGGCTGCCAATCAACCGTCTCCACCACACTCAGTGCTGACCACATACACCCAGCCATTGAGTCACAAGAGAGACACACCTGAGTCCCCACACCATGCCACTGCATAGCATCAGGCCCACTGAAGACTGGGGACATGGAGGCCATGTGTGGACAGACTGAAGCCTCATGTTTTTCCATAGGAACAGGGTATATATACCACTTTGGAATATGGTCTAGAGTTTCTTAGAAAGTGGTATCTGCCCTTCCAGAAATCTCCACCCATGTTCAGGAGCACCGGCAGAGACAGGGAGCAGAACCAAGCAACGCAGAGCTCACAGAACCTCTGGTGACAGTGGCTAAGTATGGGAGCCAGCTAGGGCATCCCTGGGCAAGGGAGCACAGCAAGTCTGGGCATCCTGACTACAGAATGCTGCTGGGTGATGAGAAGGGACGGGGCACTGATACACAGGCCAACCAGAGCCCAGGTGTCCATCACAGGTAGGGAAAGAGACAGATCAGAGGACCACAGATGGCAGTCCTGTTCCTATACAGTCTGAAAAGAGAAAAACCGAGACCAAGCAGGCTCAACTTCAAGGAACCCCAGGCATTGATGGTGTTGGCTGTGCACAGGGTATAGTCACTGAGACTCACAGAACAGTGCCTTCGGAGGGTACTCACAGGTGTGGGCCATATCCCAAGAAACCCAATTTCAGAAGCAAAAGGGCCACATCTCTCTCCTGCCCATGCAAGCTACCTCCTGGGCATGCTCAGTGAGATGCAATTCTTTAAAGCACCTGACGTTTTTCAGTCACCCTGCCCTCATCCCCACTTCCCAGTTGGTGTGACAACGGTTACATGTACTTCTTGTGGGTCTGATGGTGTCTTACGGGTCCTGGATAATCTCTTCCCACTCCAGATGCTTTTCCATCTACACTTCTCCCACATACTCCCAGGCCAGGTTCTCTGGCTGCCTGCTGGAGGGGTGTGGAGAGCAAGTACCCCCAAGGGAGTGAGCATTCATGACATGAGCATGGCCATGTCAAGGATGCCAATGCCTCAGACTCATAGGAGCGGCACAGCCTGCTTCTGGCTCACGTACAGATGCTGAAGAACCATTGGCCTTTCTTTAGCTAAAAACAGTACGTGCAAGAAGTACCAACTCCAGCTTCCCCAACCCTGATGTTACATAATCATGCCCCCCGAGACTGCTCCCCTCAGAGACCCCCCCCCCACCAAGATTAGCTAACCTGCCTTCTAGTTCATGCTGTATACAACAAATGTTGGCATGTCTCTGAGTACACAGCCTCTGATTGCTTGATATCACTTGTGTCTGTCTTTCTTAATTTCTCATCACCCCCAGTCAGGTTTTAGGGCTCAGCCTAGTGGACCGCAGCAAGGGAACTTCCTTCTTGTCCTGTCCATCACCTCCTTTCCCCACGAGCAGCACATCTGTCTGTCCGCTTAGCTTTTAAGGTTTTAGTGCTTCATGTGAGCAGGAGTGTGATGCTCACCCGAAAGCCTGCCCAATGCCTTCCACAGGCCCCTGCTGTCTGGTCACCATAGCTCAGCCATGCCCGTCAAACGGCAGCCGCTCCACACAAAGGAAGCGGATGGAAGATGAAGAAACTAGGTTCTGAGGAAAGAGGGGCAAACACACTTCTGAAAGCCACAATCCTTGGCAAAATAGACATCTGTCATCGCAAAGAAAATGACCTAGAGCCTCAACATCCCATGCCTGCCACTGTGGTCACACACAGCTAACTCAAGCCCCCAGGGAGGGAAGGAAGGATATGAGTGTTGCCCACCATAGCAAAGGCTCCCCAGTCCCAGTTCAAAGCCTGCACTAGCCTATTGCTGCAAGGGGGAAGCCGCTAACAGCTTAGATGGCACCATTGTCCCCAAGCGCCTGGATGAGCCTGGTTGCTGAGCTGAGTGAACATGGGTCCTCTTAGTGCTTGGCTCACAACAAGAGGACTGGGAAGAGGCTTATAAACGGGCTTGAAAGGCTGTGCCGGCGCCGATCGGCTCTTACAAACGGTATTTTGATCAGCAACGTGTAAATGAATCAGCAACACATGGCTTAAATTTCCCTAAAATCGCACAGGGCTTGGAAGTTACAGGGTGGCTGGGGTGGGAGTGATCTGAGCAGCCCACAAGTTTCAGGATTTGCCCCATTCCAAACAGATAATTTAAGATGTCTGGCTGACATGGGAGCCCCACTGGGTTCCTCCCTCTTCAGAGCGAATATTATTCTCATTAAAACAAAATCAGATCATCTGCCTGGAGGGCCAGCGTCCTGGAGAGCAAGAGCAGACTCCTGCTATACGCAGCTGCTCATGGGGCTCACGGAGGAGGCAGGTCAGGATGCTCGCTGCCCCTCACCCACCGAGGTCCTTCGAGCTTATCTCTGATCTTCTTCCCACCCCTGCTAATCATTTGCCCATGGTCCCGCCAGGGTGAGGCCAGAGGGCTCTGACTGGAAGCCATGAACACACTGAGATGCGTTGATGAGCCTGACTTTGAAGGTATGTGGTGGGGACATGGTTATCATGAATACTTGCCAGCTTCTCAACAGCCAGACTGCTCTTGGCCATGGGAGTGGACCTCACCCCAGAAGTCCCAGACCCAAGGGATGAAGCCGTTTCAAGAGACCTCTCACTGGGAAGTAGCTCATACTCTGGGAGTGACAGAACCTCTCCCAGGGTCCTGGCTAGCCCTCGCTCCTTCTAGATGCATTGTTCCACCCAAAAGGACACTTCAGACTCTCTACTTGTAAGGAAGACCCAGCTGCTGTTTTGTAAGGGTTGGTGGGGTTTATTCTGACCAGTCCTTCTCACCCGTTTCCCTGGTGACCAAGATCTGTGATCCCCAGCAGAGAGCTGTGAAACCCTGTGAAGCCATATGTCAGTATGAATGTCCTACCACAACTAGAACCTGCTCAATGCAGAACGGAAAACTCATGCCCAATATATCAGCAAGACCCTCTCTAGTGGGGAAGTTTAGTCTATAAGCCTGTGCGCCCCTCTGGCCATCTCTCTGCTTATATATCCATTTTTCCATCCTCTCTATCCATCCAGACATACACAATCCATCTACCCACCAACCCATCCATCTATCCAGTGTCCTCCCAACTACCTATCTGTCCATCCACCCCTTTGCCCATTCTCACTACCTATCTGTCCATCCACCCCTTTGCTCATTCTCCCATCTGTCTATCCATCATTCATTCATTCGCCTACCTACCCATCCATCTATGTACCCACCCATCTACCCATCCATTCACTACCCATCCATTCATCCCCAACCATCCATATATCCCCTACCAACTCATGTACCCATCATGCATCTATATCTATCTATCTATCTATCTATCTATCTATCTATCTATCTATCTATCTATCTATCTATCTATCTATCTATCTATCATCTATACATCCACCCATCCATTTATATATCCATATTCCATATATTCATTTATCCATTATCTGTCTACCTATTCATCTATTTATACGATCATTTCTTAAACTGCCATCCATCCATCCACCACTCAATGCCATTCATCGACCTCCCTGACATCCCATGATCTTGCTGCATGCTGGGTTTAAGATGTCCATGCCTAGCATAGGAACAGGAACCAATTAACACAACAAAAATCATCTGTTCCCCTAAGTAGCAAGGACAACGAAAGTAAGTCAAGTTACAAGTAGGATGGAGGATACATTAAGGAAACAGTGCAGCTTGTCAATCAAGACTGTGAGAAGGAAGCACTTAAGTCACTATCAACATGGGTGCTTTTCTGCAACAACCTTTTAGTGTTTTGTTTTCTTGAGATGGGGTCTTACTATTTACTCAATTTGGCTGAACCTCGCTTTGCGCCTTCAGAGGGCTGTGATTATAGGCATGAGCCACCGTGTTTGGCTGGAATACCAACTTGTTGACTAAAATGATACGCTCTTCGCTGGTGGATCTATAAAATCATCATCCTATTTAAGATTTATTATCAAGAGTCATTTTGAAAAGCAAAGACTATCTGTATATTAAAGTAAAAATTTAGGTTTTGTTTCAGTGAGATGCACACTGAACCTGCAATAATGTATCCTGCTTCATGTCCACACATTTTAACTTTTTCCCAAGTGTGGCTCGCCCTGACACCATGCCACTGATAAGGCAGGGATGTCTCTTTTCTGCACATTTTCCTTATAAAATGCCCCAGTCTTTTGTGCTTTGTGACTGGCAACTCAAAATTCCTGACCCTCGAGCCGGGCGATGGTGGCGCATGCCTTTAATCCCAGCACTTGGGAGGCAGAGGCAAGCGGATCTCTGTGAGTTCGAGACCAGCCTGGTCTACAGAGCGAGTTCCAGGACAGGCTCCAAAACCACAGAGAAACCCTGTCTCGAAAAACCAAAAAAAAAATCCTGACCCTCTGACAGACAGCCCTGAGCAGAGTACTGGATTCTCTCGAGAAAACACATTTCTTTTCTGGGAAGCTGGTCACTAAGTCTAGCTTCCTACGTGGGACCATGTGGCTCTTTGAAGAAGATGCCGGCTTTGAGGAAGCCTCGCTATTTATAAAGACGCAGCATTTGTGTCTGTTTGAGAACTTTCCATCCACTAATGTTTCACAGGCCAAAAGTCAGCCAATAAATTCCCTCTCTTATTGTTTTTAGCATTTTGACCAAATCTGAATGCTTTAGAATCTCGAGCTGTCTCAATGACATTCCATTTGGGTACAAAACATAAATAAATCCAATTATAAATATGGAATTCATCAGGAGAGAATCCCACACGTCCAGAACATTCCATAGCAGAATCATAACATTGCCTGTCAAGCCCTCAAGCCCACAGACCAGGGAAGGTCGTGCCTTTGCTGTCCATCCTCCCACCCCAGGTTTGGAAGACTGCACAGAGTACCTTGCTCTGGGCATTTTTCCACAGCACCGCATGTCACTGGAAGGAAGCTTTGTAGTGTCCAACACAACCTTCATAGAATAGTCCGAAATTTTATTTTATAAGTGTGTGTGTGCACGTGTGTCTGTATGTGCACTTGAGTGCAGGTGCTTGTGGAAGCCAGAGCAGGGTATACCTCTGATCCCCTGGGACAGGAGTTACAGCAGTTCTAAGGTGCCATGTGAGTGCTGGGAACAGAACTCAGGTGCTCTGCAAAAGTACTTACTGCTCTTAACTGATGTGTTCTCTCTGCAGCCCCTTGTAACAGTTCTTGGATGAAATATAATCAGAATGTTGGGAGTTCGTCCATGGAAAGGCTCAGTGTTGAGTGGGCCTCTTGTCTGATTTACAAAGGGACATCCAAACCATGAGATTGCAGAGAAAGCATCTTGTCAGGCTTAAGTTTGATGGATTTTGTCTTGTCTTCCAACATCAGCTGCATCACACAGCTAGCGGGCCACTTCCTCTGCTCTGTAGTGAGGCACACTGACAGCCTCGGCAATTTCTGCTTGTGGAGAGCTCTAAACACACTCCTGCTCCCACCCCAAGTGTGTGCCAGCAGAGTTTATGTCTGCGCCATCACCATGAAAACTGCTACTTGTTAAATATGTAAGTTGTGTGTGTGTGTGTACATGTGTGTGTGCCTGCCCATTTGTGCATACATAATCAATCTTGGGTATTGTGACCTAGGTGTTATGACATTTACTAACTTTTTTATTGGAGATAGGTCTCTGACTGGTCTGCAACTCACCTTTGGGCTAGATTAGTCTGGCCAGTGAGCCCCAGGGATCCAGTGTCTCCACCTATCTATGTCTGGGATCACAAGAGCGCACCACCACACCTGGTTTTTGTGCTCTGGAGTAGAACTCTGATTCTGAAGCTTGCACAGCAAGCATTTTACTGGATGAGCCATTTCCCCTGCACAAATGCAGACATTTGAGATGGAATCGACAAAACCTCCATAGTTCTTCTGCTTCTCACTACCATCCTGGAGGCTCCAGGAGCCCAAGTACCCAATAGCAGGAAACAATTCCATGTTGGTGTCCAAGACTGGTGGGCAGCAGGCTCCACGTTGTCCCCTGTACCAGAGAGGCAGAGCTGTTTCTCTAGCCCTAGTCCTGGGCACCCCTGAATCCTAGCATCCTGAACATAATGTTCTATATAAGTCAGTCGGGGAAGAGTAGAGAGAAAGGGAAATAGGTCGATCCATTTTCTGGAGCCCTCCACCACCTACCAATTTCTCAATCCCAGGAAAGACCACGGTGAAATTAGAGAGGCAAAAAAGGTGTGTTAGCAGCCTTAGAAGAAAAGACAAGTAGCCAGACCTTGCTATAACATAAAAAATTAAATTACAAAAAAATCTTCGATAAATGCTAAAACCCAAAAGGAAGGCTATAAATGAAGGTTGTAACCCTAAAATAAATGCATTAAAATCACCAAATTCTGACCATATTTTGCCACCCACCAGAGCATCTGGTCTAGATGTTGGTGGTCCCTGTTCACAGCAGTGTCTGTCTGACAGGTGTCAGGATGGAGGTTATACCTCCCTCATATAGTCACCAACATGGTTTAGGGACTTGGACAGAGGTATCATTCCATGAAGTCAGCGTGATAGTGTGACACACAGAGACACCACCGCAGTTCACCCCTGATGAAACCCAGACACAGAAAAAACAATTTGCCCTCAGGTCACCCAGGCTATCAGCACGGTACCATACTGGTGACCAAGGCTGGTAGGCAGTAGCCTTCACGCTGCAGGACATGTCCTATACCAGACACAGAGCCACCATGGAGCCAAAGTCCTAAATGCCAAGAGATCTTCTGCCATCAGAGACTGCCAGGTAGGACAGAGGAGGCGCCTCCTGTGGAGCTTACTGCCCTCATTCTGATGCCTCTGCCAGGGAAGTGCCAACGCCACTGGCCCACCCATCCATTTGGAGATAAAAACAAACCAAACCAAAAAGCCCTGTTGTGTAATCGGGAGAGAAACACACCCCTTAGCACATAGCAATGGTCTTAAATCACAGGAAGTGGGCTGGCGGAAATAGTTAATGCTTGGACGAGATGTCTGCTTGGAAGGAAAAGCAGAAGTCAGACGCGGCTTGGCCACCCCTTCTCTTCAAGTAGCTAAGCTGGGCCAGAGAATATGGGGAGCAGTCACTTAAGCTCATCCCCTCCCACACCCAGTCCGACCTCCTACACCCACCCATTCATTCATCCTTCCTATCCCAGCGGCTCACAAGCACCGTGTACATGGTATTCTGGGAAGCGCTGCAGGCATGGGCGAAGCCAAGGCCTGTGCTCCATGAACCCCATGAAGAAGACGGCAGGTGACCTGAGCCTCACCAAAGATACTCTGCCCAGAGCTCCCATGGTGTGCACTGCAGTGATTCACACAGGGATCCTGACTCTTAATCCACGACCCTCCGAAATGTACCTTTATGTCCACACTCTCAGGAAAACCGAGAACAGAAGGGTCCACCTGCAGCTTGGCATCACACCAGCGAGGGGCGGTTGCCTCGCATCCTATGGTACCCTGGCTCTAGACTGGCCACCATGGCAGTCCTGGGATAATGGGCCAGATGCTCACTGCAACCCGGGAAGGGCTAGGTAGAAGAGCCTCCTGACGACAGCAAGGGCAACAGGAACTGGCACAGCGTGTGCAGAGGTACGGAGGAGAGGTCAGTGGTAGGGCCAGCTTAGCAGAACAGAGTGAAGCAGAAAGCCAGGAAGCTGCCCATCATCCTGGAGAGTGGAGGGCAGGCTGAGGGACATGCTTAGGGCAGACGCTTCCTTGGGCAGAAAGCATGGGAGCCTCTGGAACACATAGCCTTCCATTCCAACCTGCATGCTCACAGCCACTTCAGCGTGTGGCTGGTACATGCGCCACTGGGGACCCAGGCACTGCCCCCACAACACTCAGGCAGTCGGAGGCACCAACTCCGAGCTGGAGTGCAGCTCAGTGAGGAGCCAGATCACGGGTCACCCTCCTGCTGCAGCGTTGATGCTAACTGCTCTGGGGCTGACCACCTCCCAGAATTCTAATCAGAGTTAGAAAAGCCCACCTTAGTGTTAACCCCAGCCAGCGTGTGAGCAGGGCCAGAGAATCCAGAAGAACCCAAGGATGACACCCTAGCAACAAGATAAACCGTGGCAGACAGGTGACTTGGGCAAGAAGGCTCAAGTGAGCCCTGGCTGTCACTTCAGTGATCTGTCCCCTCCCTTGATAGGAGCACCGACACCTAAATCACACACAAGTCACACTGACAGTCATAAGCTCAGGGCACATACTTGAACTCATCGTCTGAAGCTCAAATTCTACAGAACCACCCAGTCACCTCCGAGCAGCCCCCTTGTGAAACGCACCTGGAGCCAGAGGCCCCCATAGATCTGCCTGGGGGAGAAAGAGACAGGACATTTCCTAGGATGGGAAGCCATTGTTTGGGGCTGTTTTCTCAAAGGCTTGTTACCAAGGACATCCTGTTCCAAGTCCCCGCCCCTCACCTGAGGTCACCGTCCATCTCCGCTTCACAGAAAGGCACTCACTATTTCCGTCCCCGCTGGCCAGGCTCGTGCTCAGGGGCCAGGCTCTGGTTGGCACAGTGATGAGGAGGGCTGGAGAGGGGAAGTGTGAGCTGTGGCCGTGTGCCCTAGTGTGTCCACAGTGGCTGCACTGCACTACGCATGCACGCAGGGCCTGAAGCTGCTTTCTCACCTACGGCATGCTTCCTAGGGGCCGGGTCACAGCTAGGAAGCTCTTGGAGTGAGCTGTGGCATCTTGTGGCGTTAAAGAGTCTCTGCAGCATCATGCAAGCACTCCATGCTCTCCCTAGTTTTAAAACTATTAACCCAGCAGCCGGCCTTTGAGTTTGCACTTGGTGGGTTTTCAACATGGGTGTGAAGGGTATTCAGTAGAGAAAGGACAAACGTCTACAAAATGTGCAGGAAAACCGGATCTCCCTACACGACAGAAGGACGTTGGACCCCGCCTCACACCATACAGAGGTCATATGTAGGAGATTTGACTGTAAGAGCTGAAGCTTTAAAGGTCTCAAAAGGAAAAAAAAAAAGCACACATTTTCATGACCTTGAATCAGGCCACTGAGATAAAACTAAAACCAAAATCAAGAAGAGGAAAACAGATTGCTCCACCAGAACCGAAAGGTCCGTGCTAAGGACATTATCAAGAAAAGGACACAAGATGGGAGACTACGCTTGCCCATCATCAGATAAGGAACATGCTTCTAGAACACGTAAAGAACTCCTCTAACTCAGTAATAAAAGGTCGGCCAGGTTAAACTATGGGCAATGGGGGTTTGATGGGGAGATTCAGTACGAAAGGACACTTGCAGAACAAGCATGAAGCCTAGAACGTAAGTCCCCAACACCACGAAAAAAGGGGGGAGTATGTGGTGTAACTCCTGTGCTAGGGGAGGAGACAGGTGGATTGCTGGGACTGTGGAGACACTGTGTCAAGAGAGTAAGGCTGAGAGGGCCCAGGGTCCCCCACATATTTGCACTCATGGACAGAAGATCTGAATGGAAGGGTTAAAGATAAGTTAGCAAAGCCACAGAGAACAGGGCCAGGGTCAGGGAGGCTGTGACTGACAGGGTCCCTGTCACCAGGGCTTGTTCAGTGTTGTCACGGCCAACACCAGGTCTGGCAGCAGCAGCTCAGGGGCTGAGAAATTGAGTAGATGAGCCGACAAACTGTAGATCAAAGCAGCCCCATCCCACCTCCCCCACACAGGCTGTCTGCCTTTGGAGAGGACCAGCCATGCCCACACGAACAACTGTCCCAGGATCCTGCTGGCTACAAGACACTCTGCTCTGCAGTGTCTGAACTCTGCCCATCATACAGCAGCAGACCTGGTGCTGGTCGTGGAGTTGAGAATGGCTGTAGCCATGACCTAGGGAGTAAGCACTAGCTGGGAGACTGGTAGGCAGGCAGGGTGCCTCCATGACCCCACATAAGAGCTTCTGGGGTACCAGAGCCCCACTGTGTCGGGCACTAGACACTCACTGACAGATGGTGTGAGTGACATAGGTTGTCTCTTCCTCAGGAAGAGAAAGGGAGGCAGCAATCTCAGCAGACACACTGTAGAAACCAGTGCTTCCTCTTAATCCTCTTCACTGCCTGGCCTTTGCCATCATCTGTGTCTCAAAGGAACGGAGAAGGATGTGAAGAAAAATCCCAGCACAAGCCACTGTGAGGTCATTCATAGTGCTCACGCCTGCTGAAGACATAACCGGGAACCACAAGGAGCTCCTCCCCTTATATCATGGGTCCAACCTCCACTCAGGGAGCGTCAGGGTTAGAATAGCAGCTCCTGGTAGCTTCTTCCATCTCCAGCCTTGTGCGGCTTTCACAGCTACAAAGTGACCCCCTGTGGTGACATTTCATTTGTATTTTAATAAATAAAGCTGGCCTGAAGATCAGAGAGTAAAACAGCCACACTGGTCAGCCTTAAAGACCAGGCAGTGGTGGCACACACCTTTAACTCCAGTTGGCCATAGAAGCTGGGCGGTAGTGATGCACACCTTTAATCCCAGCCCTAGAGAGGAATATAAGGCAGAAGAAGACAGGTCTCAGGCGCAGGCTCATTCTAAGGATTTGTGGAGGCAGGATCACCATTTTGATCTGAGGTAGAGGTAAGAGTCAGTGGCTGGCTGCTTTGCTTTTCTGATCTTCAGGCTGAACCCCAATATCTGTCTCTGGGTTTTATTATTCGTGATACACTTCCCCTCCAACACACACAACATACAGCTCACAGTCTCTCATTCCAGATGCATTAGAAACCAAAGTTTCAGCCACAACACTGTGCCACAGGGCCACACTTCAGTGTCTTGTAGCCACATGGACCAGGTGGCTCCCACGCCCACTACTAACAGTTTACTACCTGTTGCCTCTCTTGCTCCTGCTGGTAGTCATGGACAGTAGCAAGATGAAGACTCAGAGGCCCTACCAATCCTCCAGGTCTGCGTGCACCTGGGTACCACACCTCAGTCCTTAGCTAGGTCAGTAGCTATCACCAGGGACTTTCATTTTCTCTCTGCCGGGACTTGGGTCAGCAAAGCAAGCTTGGAGGAGTCACTTGTTGCTGGTCAGACAGACAGCTGGTTTGCTCAGCACCACCAAAGACTCCAGAACCTACAGGGCAGAGCACTCCTAGGGGCACACGGATGCAGAGACGCCTGAGCAGTGCCGCCCTCAGGAAAGCAAGGCAGCGTCTCTGACGGACAGGCTAATTATCAAAATGGAGAGATGTGAAGGAAATAAACCATCAGGTGGGCGAAGATGGAAAATCAGGACCCTGGGTCCCTGTGTGCTACAAGTACAAATGACCTTAGGCACTCAGGAGGGGCTAGAAGGAGAGAGTGGGGTGGAGAGAGACTTCCTTCATGAATATTCTTTAGTGTTCTTGGGATTTTTAGCCAGTGCTCGTGTGCCATGTTCAAAATAGTAAATATTGACAGCCATGTTAGACATCTCATGAAT
The DNA here is from genome assembly GCF_000317375.1 of Microtus ochrogaster. NCBI lineage: Eukaryota > Metazoa > Chordata > Mammalia > Rodentia > Cricetidae > Microtus > Microtus ochrogaster. Next base: position 29,862,198 of record NC_022011.1, on the reverse strand, counting down.
GCCCTAGGGCTAGGAATCTTATGAACTAAAAAAAAAAAAGAAAAAGAAAGGAAGGAAGGAAGGAAGGAAGGAAGAAAGGAAGGAAGGAAGGAAGGAAGGAAGGAAGGAAGGAAGGAAGGAAGGAAGGAAGAAAGAAA
>NC_022011.1:29846806-29861880 GCF_000317375.1 Microtus ochrogaster | reverse complement strand
AGAGAGAGAGAGAGAGAGGGAGGGAGAGAGGGAGAGAGAGAGAGAGAGAGAGAGAGAGAGAGAGAGAGAGAGAGACTTATGTAGCTATTCCCTCTTAATTGAAACATTCTCTTCTGAAGGGAAAAGAAAGGCTCATAAAGACACTAGAGGAAGCTGGAAAAAGTCATGAGATCCCAAGAGCCATGTGCCTCCCCCCTTGTCCCCCGCCCCCATTATATAAGCAGGACCAGTTGTTGGGAAGCTGAGTCTCTGCAGGGCGCTGTCTGTCTGCAAGATGTGGAGCTCTGGCGACGCGGCTTTTGGGACCTGTGCTTTCCCTGTGTCATTCTTGCCTTTGAGTCACCCATGGTCCTGTAAGTGACCCCAGCAAACTCCTGACTAGTTCACCAAACTGGACTTGGGGTGGACTCATTTCTTTGGTCTACAAAGTCTGTTCCTATCTGGATCTGGGGTAAAGAGATGTTTATGTCTCCCTAGGAAAAGTCACACAATACCTGCATGGAGGTTAGTGGCTTTCCCAGTTAGTACAGCCCATCCATGTGCCCTCTGGCTCACAGACTGGTTCTATACAGGCCAGCAGAGCAGCCTGCCGTGGACAGCTTACACGGGAGGTATCCAATGCTCAGGTAGACATCAGTGGTAAGGATCCCAAACCACAGCTGTAGCCAAAAATCCACAGCTTCCAAGGCTCCAGTGGTCCTACTCACTCGCTGAGTCCCACCAGGACCAGCAGGACCCTGGAATATCAGGAAACCCCACTGACAGGGACACACGGCTGCAGTCTATTTCAGGGAGGTGTTTTTCCAGCCCCAAAGTCCATCTCAGGGACAAAGTGTGTGCTCTGAGCAAAGCAGGGCCCGGGGCAGAACTTCGGTCACACACACTTTCTGGTGGAGATAGTAAGAGGAACCCTTCCAATTGCTATAGATCTCAGAACTGTTTCTCCACCAATCTTCTGATACCTCCCCTCTGCCGAGGCCGTAACTCCAGCTACCACCTCCACAGTGTTCTGCTGGGTTCACCCCACACGCCACCCTGAGAGTCTGGAAGGCCTGAAGCTCTGTGAGAATTGGTTCTCCAACACATATCCCCACCACAAAGCTTCCATGAACTAGGTAAACCATGCCTGAGTCCCCAGTTTTCCACAAGGTCCCCTGAAGCACTCTGTGGGCATGCTTTAGCCGTGACTGGCTCATGGCTATCTTGATAAGGTGCTTAAAAAAAAAAATCTGTCAGAGCCGGGCGGTGGTGGCGCATGCCTTTAATCCCAGCACTCGGGAGGCAGAGGCAGGTGGATCTCTGTGAGTTCGAGACCAGCCTGGTCTACAAGAGCTAGTTCCAGGACAGGCTCCAAAACCACAGAGAAACCCTGTCTCGAAAAACCACAAAAAAAAAAATCTGTCAGTATAGCTTGCCTTGCATGAGGATCCAAGGCTGGTCCATTCCCACGACCTGTAGAAACGTCAGCCATGTGCTTATAATCCCAGCACTGGGGAAACAGGGACAGGCACATCCCTGGGACATGGGGCCAGCCAGGCTAGGCCAGTCTGTGGGTCCTAGGTCCTAATGAGAGCTCCTGCCTCAAAAAACAAGGTGGGTGGCACCTGAGAAAAATGTCCTCTGGCCTCCACATGTACACACACACACACACACACACACACACACACACACACACACACCACACACTTACACAGGAGCACCTGGACTTTCAAGCTTCATTGTCTTGTGGCCTTTGTTTTGCAGATTGGTCATGGACGAATGAGGATTATCCTTAAAACAGGTCAAGCTTTGGGGACTGTCCCCTGAAAATCGAGGGAGGCAAAGACTGCTTCAGGTGCCCATTGCTGGCTTTGGATTTAAAGGTCATGTCAAGTGAATTAAGCTAGCTACAGAAAAACAAATGTTCCATTTTGTTCCCATTTGTTCCCACCTAGATTTTATACAGATCCATAAAATCTTATATGCAGTTAAATGCTCCATGACTGAGCTATCTCCATGCAATCATACCACATGCCACATGCCAATCATGCTTCATGCACTACCGTCATGTGGGGCCACCCACTGAACAGAGGCCTGGTTACCACTCTGAGTATGAGAACCCATCTGGGGGAAGAGAGCCTCGGCTACCTACATCTTTCAAGCTGTGGCTGGCTCTGAGTCCATTAAACAGAACAGCCCATGGTGGATGCTCCTTCTTCCAAAGGCTGCAGTTGCCCCAGGAAGGCAGAGACCCACCCCGACAGAGTCGCTAGCTCATTGTACAATTAATTCATCATATTCCAGATCACCACACGCCTACTTAAAGTTGATCTGGTCTTAACCCCGAACCTTCCCAACCGTGAGAGTTTACAGAAGCCTCTGGGTTCCAGAAGAGACCCATAAACCCAGCCTTGCTTTACGACCTGAGAAGGAATGACCACCCAGGCAGCTGCGGAAGAACCTAGCCAGAGCAGCAAGTCACAGCCCTGCCAGATGCCTGCGGCTCCCCACTCTCCAAGGCCCAAAGTTGGGATCTCTCCCTGGAGATGTCACTACCATGCTGTAAAACACAGCTTCCCGCAGGATAAGGTGCTACCTCTACCTCTAAGACACTGCTCCACCAGGTCACCAAGGTCCAGTCAGCGGCAACCCAGGCCCTCCTCCTTCAACATCAGAGGAGTGGGTGAAGAGATGGGCACTGGATCTTACAAAACAAAAACACACGTGAGGCCAGGACTGGGCAGGAGCCTATGCCAGGCAGATAGCACATCCCGAGGTTGTTCTAGAATGTTCCTTTCCTAGTTCTGCTCTGTATTCAGGTGAAGAGAACGAGAGCACTCAAAACAGACCCCCAGGAGCCAACAGATGGCTCCCATCTATTGCAGAGCCATCACGAGGACCTGAGTTAGGAACCTAGCACTTTCACAAAAAGCCAGCTGTGGTATCATGCATTTGTAATCCCAGCTGGTGGGCAGAGACAGGCAGATGCCTGGTCTCTGGCAAGTTCCAAGCCAATGAAAGACCCTGTCTCCGAACACCACAGTAGACAAAGCTGAGGGATGACATCTGAGATCGGCTGTCCTCTGTCCCCCACCAGTGGGTGGCTACCCCTCTTCACCTTGAGGCTAGATATGTGAACGGGGCTGATAGGATTTGTATGAGGTGAAGGCATTTATGGACCAAGTCTATGTCCTATCTTTTCAGCAGGAGCCTGGCACCATGAGAGGGAAAGGGGCCTGAGGCTCAAACTGGGGCAGAGGCTTAAGACCCCAGCATGGACATCTCGGGGAGCCACTAGAGGCAAGAGGGATTTGGAAATCTGTCTTCTTGGTATCATTGGTCTGAGCACAGGATGCAGCCATGTGTGACTTCATCCAATTACTTCCTGAACTGCAGCCCACAAAGGGCAGAGCCCAGCACTGGAAAGAGCTGGTGGTTAGCCTTCCATGCTTGGAAAGAGCAGAACAGGGCAAAAGGGAGAGGCCTGCGGGTGATAAGTAGTATCTGCCAAGATAGACACGCCAGGCAGAGATCACAGGTTTTCCATGAAAACGAGCCCTTGACTCTCGAAGACGTAGCCCAGGCCAATGAGATTATCTCTAGTCCAAAGGGCAGGCACTCGCAGGGAGGTCCAGAGACCAGGCAGGATTCCTTCCAGGAACAGCTGAGAGATACAGCCTGGCTGGAGATGCCTTCGGTGACAAGGAGCGGCGAGGCCAAGATGTGGCTGTCAGGAGGCCTTGGGTGACCCCGGGGAGAACTTTCCTGTGAATGAGCTCAGCTTCCATCTCTGAGAAATGGCAGGAGGATCACGTCTGGCCCTTTCTGACCTTACTGAGAAACAATCGGGCCTGATTTAAGTGTTGAGCAAACCACGGAAGGCTCTAGAAAGGGCTTGCCCTTGCTGGAGGGACCTCAGAGCCTGGCAGCAAGGTTCCCCACCCACCACCATGGGAATTTGCCATGCACTAGGCACTGTGCAAGTTTAGAGACCTGGAGAAGTTTGAAGATTCTTCTCCAACTCAAGCAGGCCTACAAAGAAGGGAATTGAAGCCTAATGCTGGAAGATAGTTCCTGCACCATGCCTGGCATGAATCTGCATCTCAAAGAGGATGGAAGTGGCTAAAGCCTGCAGTAGCCAATGGTCAAAGGCTAGTTCTCCAACAGGGCACTTGCCTCAGACAGCAGGGCCAAGGCTGAGACACAGGAGATGGTATTGTAGGTGAGGTAGGGTACGTGGGAATCACAGCCAACCCTCCAAACTTCTTTGCTAGAAGGTTTAACCCACAGGAGACAGCCTTCCTGTCAGTTATGGGACAATTTGAAGACTGGTATGGGCAAGATACAGGCAGAGGTGTTGAAGGAAGCCAGAATCTTAAGCCCCAAGGAACCCTAAAGAAAACAAGCCGTGAAAGTCCCAACCCTGCCTCATGGAGACAGCGTGGTGGTAACCAGTGTGCACCACAGTGGACGCGGCAGGAGTGAAGGCAAGTGACCATGTGTTCACACGTGACCAGGAAGGGAACCGTGGCCACAGCAGCCCTAGGACCCTGTCTGCAGCTGATCCTCAACATGTGTGCTATCTTGGTGTAGAATATTCCATGGACATGTCCCCATGGCCATCTGAACACAGTCAAGGACAAGGTCACAGGTCTATAATGGTCACCACTGAGGTTTGGAAGCTGTGGGGAACCAGGATCCCTGAGGGCTCCATTGAGGAACCAGGATCCCACGTCAGGGCCTGAAGAGCCCCTAATACCCCGGCCCAAGAGGTCAGGCAGCTGTGTTCATACATGGTCTTTCTGGGAGGCCTGTTTTTCCATGCTGTTCACCCCAGAGCCCAGGGTTCCTTTGGCCTGAACTCACAGCCGACCTGATGCCAAAGGAACCAGGACCTGCTCCCACCCACGAGTATCTCACATCAGCTGTGCCGTGACCCAGAGCTTAGCAGCTTAGACAATCAGAGTCGTCCTCCCAACCCACTGTTTAAAATCAAATTTCAGGGCCCGAGGAAAGAGTTTCATGGGAAAAAAAGCTCTTGCCACCACAAGTATGAGGATATAAGCATGAATCCCCAGAACCCATACTGATGCTGGTGGCATGGCGTGAACATCTGTAATCTCAGTGCTCCCCTGGAAAGATGGGAGAGACAGACAGATCCCTGGTAGGCAGCAGAAAAACAGCCAAGATGCCCTGTCTCAAAATAAGACAGTAGGTGAGCATCAGCCGGAGCTTGTCCTCTGACCTCCACTCATGTGCATATTCATACTTAAATATGCACACATGCACACACATGCACACACAACCTTTGTCTCACACCTACCAAGGCCATGTGTTGGGCACAGTACAGATCTGTAAATGACACACAAGGAGTAGGGAATGGCAGCCCCCACCCTGGCTCAGGGTGAACGGGAACCCTAAATGGCAGTTGATGTTCATGAACCCAGACGTCACATAGACCCCGCTCCAGCATCAAGGCCAGCAGGAGGACCCTGGCTTATTCACATTTTCTAAGAGCAGCCCTTCAAGTGCTGGCCTGAAGGCTCCATTAGGACACCTGGCACCCCAATGCCCCACATCTGCAACGATCCTCAAAAGTCTCTGGGCCACACGGGTGCCAGCCTCCAGCCCTTGGGAGAATTTCTGTCTCCCCAGCATCCTGGCATAAGAATTTGGCTCCTGGAGGCTGTTCAGGACCTTAATTAGTAGCTAGGTCTCAAGAGGGCCCCAGGAGGATTCTGGGACAGGGACACTGTCCACACTGGGTGCCGAGGAGCCTGTAGTATGAGGACTCATCAGAAGCAAGAGTGGCTCTACCTGAGACCAAGCAGTCTGTGCCACCACAGGGCCTGTCCTAGGCACTCTGAGGACAGCTCACCCACAAGTCACCCAGGAGCCATGCTGCGGTTTCCACAAGTCTCTTGAGACAGGCCGATGGATTTGCCTCCAAATGACCCAACGGGACAAGCCAGGGACTTCACACACAACAGCACAAGAGGAGACTCTGCCTTCAGGCCGCAGTACGCATGGGCTGGCTGTGTCTGTGTGTGCGAATTGATTGAGCGTTCCTATTTGAACCTTTCCAAAAGAACTGTAATTGTTTTTCTGAATCCCAGTTGGTTTGCCTGCGAAGTAACAAAGCTCCCTACAGCATGATTCATCCCCCTCCCTCCCTGTGACTTAAGGTCACCTAAGGCTCCAGATTTTCCCCCAGTCTTCACAGAGGCAGTGCCGGCCTTTCCTGTGGGTCTGATGAGGTTCCAGGTTGGAGCAGGGACACAAGGGAGGTGCCTGCCAAGGGTCTAACGTGACAGATTTGTTTCCTTGTTGGAGGTTGAAAGATGCGGCAGTGCTTTGCTGTCTTTGGGTTTTTTAGGCACTTGCCAGCCACGCAGATGACCACAGAGAACCAGAAAACACACTTCTTAATGAGTCGTCGAGATGGAGGGCCAGGCTCAGCCAGGGACATTTCAAACACAGCACGCATCACATACAATCATCACAGTCAGAACTTCAAACGTGGCGTGGGAAGCATAGAGGTGGTGGAGGGATGAGCTGCACCTCCCCGTCTCCGTCCCTCCCTCCCACAAGGAGACAGCTGGCTTCAATCGTATACAGCCCCTTATCTCCTGCCTGCCTCTCGGTAGGACATCAGAGAGTTGTTCCACACCAAACAAATATTTGGCCGTATTTTTCCCCTATGACATCTCATGGCCAAGGCTATGTATAGCTACTGGAGTTAGGTGTGATCCAATTCACACCTGGCTACATCTGGCAGAGCAAGTACGGCTCCCCAGGGAACGCCCATCCTGAACCAACCCAAAGAGCACACCAAAGAGTAGGGGATTTCTGACTGTATTAGGGGGCACAGCAGATACAGACTCAGAACACAGGGTTTCTGGGTCAGAACTGGAAAGGAATTTAAGAGATCCAGTCTGTCTTCCCAGACACAGTCAGCCCTGTGGCCCACCTCATTTGGGACTTGCAAACTGGGTCACCCCACTTTACGTCCAACTCCCTTCCCACCCTGGGCCAATGGTTGGCATTGACACAAGGACCACAGAACTTAAATTCCATATCAGACTCCCTGAAGCTAGTGTACCAAGTAAAGACACTTTTCCATCAACCCTCCCAGGGTTTCCCCCGTCCAGGCTGTCCCCTCCACCTCTCACCTGTGTCTCGTGCTGAAATGTCACTTCTTTCCTCCCCAGCCAGTGCCTGATGCCAGCAGCCTGTCCTCCCCTCTGCTGTTCAGGCCGCTGGGCTGGGCCAGGCGTCTCCTTTCAGTTCCACAGATAGTGCACCCAGCACCCATGCCCAGGTGTGATCCCTGGCTCCAAATGATGACTGTGTTTCTGACCGTGGCCAGTTGTCCAGCACACGGCTGACTCTCAGGGGGGCTCATCAGTGACAGAGGCAGGGTGATGGGAGAGGCTGGGGGCCTTGAGAAGAGAAAGTGAAGGAGCGCACCCCAGAATCCCAAAGCCACCGAGTCAATCACTGCAGCCACTAATGTAGACTCTTTTCGCCACATGTCCTTCATTCAGCAGCAGCTTATGAGGGCCTCGGGACCATCTGGGGTTCCAATCCCTTACTGTTAGCATCTTTCTGTTTTGAAGCATCCTCTGGGGTAGGAACTGTTAAATCCCCATTTTTCTGCACATGGAAACTGAGGCTCAGGCGATTAAGAATTTGTCCATCGTCTTTTGACTTGTGAGATCACAGGTGGATGTCATATAAGCAAAGTGTGTCCCTTCAACCGCTCTGAGCTTTGAGCCCCAGGGCTTTCCCTGGTGGCTGACCTCCCCAGACGCAGATTATCTCAACACGTGGAGTATGGGCCACTACCACAAACCCTGCTCGGCTTACAGCAGTCGGCTAAAACCAGGTCTAACAACAGTCTCAGACTGTTTTCTCCCGTTCTGACCATGGCTGGGGATAAGATGGAGTCTGTGCTATCCTTTTAGAGGTGCTTTACTCTCAGAATTCTGATTATGCCCTGGGGCTCTTCCTGTGAGCTCCCCAAGCTTGCAATCCGTGAGTGTGAAGGTTAACAGTATGAGGCCATCCAATCATGACTGGCCAATTAAGCTCTTGCCAGGATGGGACCAGCCATACCAACCGTACCAGGCACCAGCATGCAGACACTAGCAGACCAGATGGCCACCAGCTCGGCCTCTTCCCCCTTCCCAGCCCTGCAGCTCAGGGCAGGCATATCTGCTGGCTCTGCTTGCAACCCCTTTAGAGAAGAGGTCTCTTCCATGTTTATACTGTAGAATAAACAGAGCTTCCTGATCAAAGGCGGCCCAGCCCAAAGACGATTTCCAGGAGTGTTTTTCCAGCTGAAGCCGCACTTGCATTTGAGGAACTGACCCTGGCTGTGTTTGCGCCTGAGACTGACACCAGCTCGTTTCAGAGAGGGACGAGACTCCATGTGTCTTCAGGCCAGCATCTCCTGGCTTAAAAGATGACAGAGCCCAGGTGGTGAGAGGCAGAGCCGTCTGGAGCAGTAGCCGTCTGCAGTAGCCGCGACCACCCACCCATCTCAGAAACAGGCCTCGGCCGTGCCTGGGAAACACTCCGAGCCTCAAGGGAAGAAGCAGGCTTCAGAGCCCTCTGGAGAGATAGCCAGCCCTGCTTTCCATCACCAGGTGACCTTATGAGACTAGTCGACAGACCAGTCACGTGGGGGCAAGTTTCCAGAACGTCCACTGGTAACGAGACTGTAGTGCAAGGAACGTAGCAGCTAAGGCGGTGCAGGTGTTCCCAGCACGCGAAGAACGCGAGGGGCGGGGCAAAGCAGGGGAGGGGGCCTCCGCCCTACAGAAGCAAATCACTTACACACCAGAGACACCTTTGCTGGCCCGTGGTGGAGCCTCCCCCTGAGCTATGCACACCGGACAGTCTTCTGGGCTTTGCAAAATACTGCCTTCGGTATTCACTTTCAAGTCTCAGAGCCCACGGAGGACAGCCTCCCGGGCAGAGACAGCCAGGGACATGAAATAGTGGGCACCGTGGGAACAATACAGTGGGGCCAGGGCTGTGCCAGACTGCCCCTTAGTCTCTGCAGTGAAGGCCTCCTGTCATTCCTCACACTCCTTCCCCAGACTGTTTTCTTCCTGAATCCTCTAATTCAGCTGGCATTGCTTCTTTGGGACACTGTCCGTCCCGGTTCCTGGATGGATGGGTCATGTTCTTAGCGGCGACAAAATTCTGAAGCTGGACGTCCACTACCTGTAGGTCCAGCTCCACCCAAATAGTCTGTCTTTGTGAGTTTTCCCACATTACTGTAACAAATAATCGCAGCCACATAGATTGTCACTCTTGACAGTCTCTGGGCTGGCATCAGGGATGCTCAAGAGACTGCTTTTTAAAATGCCTAGCTTCGGGGCTGGAGAGATGGCTCAGAGGTTAAGAGCACTGATTGCTCTTCCAGAGGTCCTGAGTTCAATTCCCAGCAACCACATGGTGGCTCACAACCATCTATAAGGAGATCTGGTGCCCTCTTCTGGCATACAAACATACATGGAAGGAATGTTGTATACATAATAAATAAATAAATCTTAAAAAAAAATGCCTAGCTTCTAGATGCTTCCAAGTGACTTGACTCAGGCCCCTTCCTCACTCTACTCTGCCCTACCTCATCCTGTAAATCCCTCTGCTGTATGAAGAGTGTCCGTGTGCTTCAGGAAGGGGGACTAGCTAGTTCCTGGGCCATTCTGTTAGTCACGCTGCTTCTGATGCCACCGTGTGGTCTTCTGTCCTGACACTGAAAGCTTTACTGGTCTGGTCTTCTCGTGAATAGTCAATCTGATGCTGATATGGCCAGAGTGCTGGGGTGTGGCTTGGGTGGGTGTGTCCACTGTGATTTCTGTTGATTTACAGTAGGAATAGGAAGATGGTCCCTGCACCTCAGCTATGAAAGCCAGTCTCTCTTCTAGTGCTTGGGCACTTTGGCTTGCTATTAGCTCTTTGAGTCACATAGGACTTACTTTAACATGAATCAAGTGTTTCCCGAAGTGAATTCCTGATCCCATACTTCTTCATGACCCTCTCTCCCCTTGAAAACATCACCCATCTCCCACATCATGGCAAATCTGCCACTCTCCTCAGTTACTAATCCACTTAGGGGCTCCTGTCCCACACTGGTACATCAATGCAGTTTCAAAGTCTACTGCAGTAGCGCAAGCTGGCCTTGAACCTAATTATACAGCTGAGGATGCTCTGCTCCTCTGGTCCTCTTGCCTTTACCTCCCAAGTGCTGGAGTTACAATCATAAAGCACCTGCCTAGTTTACATGATGCTGAGGGTGGAGCCCAGGGTTGCATGCGTGCTAGGGAAGGGCCCTACCACCTGAGCTACAGTCCCAGCACCTTCACGAGTAGCTTCAATGGCCTCTCTGACAGCCTTCCACCCTGCTGAAGTGGCCCACAGCAGTCCCTAAATCACTCCATCCCATCCTCTGAGTTTGAAGGAGACCCATGTTCTCTCCCCACCCTATCTCTGCTTCCCAGTCAGCTGCTTCCGTCTCTGTTGGAACTCGGGTTTAGCTCAGCCACTGAGGTAGTTTTTTGTTTTGTTTGGTTTTTTTTTTTTTTGCCATTACATTTTTCATTTCTAAGTTCTGCCAGTTCAATTCCAAATGCATTTATCTTGATATCATCTCCAGTGAGGAGTGCTTGTCTTATGATTAATAATTTAAATAGACACATTAGTTCCTATTAGTCCTGGAAAGTGATCCTGTGTTTGTCACCCTTGGTAATTATTCCTGGTGACAACTCTTCCTAATGCGTTTTCATACGCACTGAATCCCACAGGCTCTGCTCTCAGAAGGTCCCTGGAGCCCTGAGCTAAGAAAGGAAGTGTCAGCTCTTATCAGATCCAGGATTCTTCTCCTGGGCAGATAGTTTAATGCAGCCCAACCAAGCACAGCAAAGGCCCATGCTTCATTTTCACAGCAAACTCTAGCCCTAACCCTATCTGCAAAACCCTGACAAACATGTTTGTCATTTCTGTAGGTCAGTAACCAAAAGGCTTCTCACCTGCCTCTTCAGTGTGAGCAGCTCTCAGCTCCATGCCAGGCTCAATCTCTATTCCCAGTTGGTGGGATGCACGGCACTCTCCCCTCAAGCCCTTAGGACAATTCCTGGGTCTCATAGTTTTCCTTTTTCCTTTTATCCATGACGCTAGGAATGGAACCCAGAGCCTTGAATAAACACAAAAGCACTCTGCCACTTGTTGTAAGGAGCCACTTGTTGGTTCCTGGCTGCTCAGCCCCAAAGTAATCACACAGAAACTATATTATTTAAGACAATGCTTGGCCCATTAGCTCTAGATTCTTATTTGTCAACTCTTACATTTTAATTTAACCCATCTCCATTAATCTGTGCATCACCACGAGGTTATAGCCTACCAGCAAAGTTTCAGCACATCTGTCTCCAACGGCAGCTCCATGGCTTCTCTCTAACTCCTCCCTCTTTCTTCCAGCATTCAGTTTAGTTTTAGTTTTCCCTGCCTACTTCTATTCCCTGTGCAGGCCCAAGGCAGTGTCTTTATCAACCAATGGTATTCACAGCATACAGAGGGTAATCCCACATCAGCCACTGAACCACACCCTGGCTCTGACACACTCTCATTTCACATCTCACTCCTGACCCTAAGTGGCTTTCTACGTCTCTTTCACACCCTCTATGACCCTAAACAGCTGTTCAATGCACGGCATTCTTGCTCAGTGTGGTTGTGCAAGATTTTAATCTCCAGAGGCGCAGGCAGGAGAATCTCTGTGAGTTTGAGGCCAGCTTGGTCTATAATGCAAGCTCCAGGTCAGCCAAAGCTACATAGTGAGACCGTGTCTCAAAAACAAAAGCAAAAAAAGTCAAGGTGTGGCTAAGTGTTCCATTGTCTAGAGGCCTCCACATGACCTACAGCTCCCAGGCAGCCAGACACAGACCACCATCCCCTGGTGCCTGCCTACTGCCTTGGGTAAAAGACAGTGTTCAGGGATGCACGCAGCTCTGCCTCTTTTTCTCCTCTTCCTTTGGCGAGGACTTCAGATCCCACTCAGCAGGAATAGCAAGGCAGACCTTGTTTTACCCTGAGCTTTAGGGCGGCCATGAGAGCATTTCCAGGTGGAACTGAGTGAGCAGCAACCTTGTTCCCACTGCTAGTTTAGTTAAATCAGCTGAGGTCTGGCAAGGGCCTGTGGTGGGGGTTGTGGGCCCTATAGAGAGGCATAAACCCCTGCATGCTGCCCTCACCCAAGGTCCATGACACTCGGGGGCAAAGTCACACTGAGAAGGTGATTTTCTGCCACTCGGTCAATAGTCAACACCCACAATGGAAGACAATGATACTGGGAAGCCTGTGTGACATTGACGTGGGAAGAACTGTGGCTGAGGCTTCCTCTCATCATCTGTAACAGCCCCTGGCACCCTTGGGCTCACCCAGCCTCTACCAAGATTCACAGCTGCATTTTGTAAAGGGCTTGCGGTGGAGAGACAGTCCCAGCAGCGAGACAGAGGTCATACAGGTTCGTGGGAGGAAGGAAAAGTCAACAACCCAGGTCAGTGAATGAAGGTTCTCAGGAAGTCCTGAGAGTGCACAGAATATTCTAGCCTGTCTACTTCACCTTAAATGCTGTATAACTGCCATCCTCAGATGGATGCGGGGGATGTGGGTGAGAACTAGGAAACACACCCTGTCAGCCTAGCCATCTCTTCTCCAGGCTGTCACTGTTAGCCCTGCTCCACAGCCTTGAGCAAGACAGCTGACTCCACCAGAGTTTTCCAGCCAATCCTCCTCTTCCCGTCTATGTCCTCTGAAGCAGCCTGCATCTCCCAAGCAGCTCTGCAAATCCAGCAGCCATGACTGTGCCTCTCATCAAACTGAGCTGTCTTCCCAACTTCTGCTAGAAAGAATGGCTCCCTCCAACAACCAGCGGAGCCCCTCGGTTGTCCTCCCCCTCACAGTGAGCCCCCTATGACTACTTACACAGAGTGATAGCTAACCATAGTGCACACATGTATGGTTATACACATATATGGCTGCCTGCTCACACACATCCATGAGAAAATACAGTTGCATGCATGCACAGGTGCACAGCTGTAGGCTGACATAGCTGAACGCATCTACAGGCGCACGCACCATTGCATGCATTTAAGAGTGCACATTCACATCTGTATATATTCACACGTGTGTGCGTATCACACAGTCTCGCATACGCTTGCGACATACCTAGCTGCATATATATCCCCCATCTAGATTATCTTTAGACACAGAGGACAGGCCATATTTTCACGCCACACCTTCCCAACAGGCAAGCTCTGGGCCAAACTCTGTACACCTGTATCAATCTGACCACTCTCTGAGCCCTGCCTGAGGGTTCCATTCTGCATGAAGTATGCACAATACATGAATACCACTTAATCCTCTCCACAGAGACACAAGACTAAGGGCGTGCTGTCAGGGAGGCCATCACTTTAGAGACTGAACAAGCTCCACACTATCACACAGGCAGAGGATCAGTCAAGCGCTGACAGGTCCTCCACTGAGTCATTAGGAATATGCGACTGGCCGGGCAATGGTGGTGCATGCCTTTAATCCCAGCACTCGGGAGGCAGAGGCAGGTGCATCTCTGTAAGTTTGAGGCCAGCCTGGTCTACAAGAGCTAGTTCCAGGACAGGCTCTAAGGCTATGAGAAACCCTGTCTCGAAAAACAACACACACAAAAAAGGACTATGTGACTGGGTGCCAGTGGGCAACGGCACCTGAGCTCTCACGGGCTTAGAGCGGTACACAGCTGTGTTCTCAGCTCCCTGCATGACTCCCAAGCCTCTGAGTGGCTGAGAAAACTCTGACAGAACTGGCCAGTGAGTGGGGAGAGAGCACTGTCAACTTTCCCTATGGATTCTGCTTTCCCCCAAATAAGTTTGTCAAGGTGACTACCTCGTGTAGATGGGAAAGCAGGCTCTCCGGCCCTATTGGACACAGGCTGGACAGACTTCTGGGAGGTCCCTTGGAAAGATCACAGGCCCTGTGATCCCATGTCCTTGTCCACTCTTGATCAAGGCTTGGCAAAAAACAGTCCCTAGTGGGAGTCTGGCAGCCATCCAGGTCCCTCTGCCCACGGAGCATCTCTGGAAGTCCACTGAGTGGGCAGGGAACATCTGACGGGATCCTCCCCATTCCCTGCCCTCAGGAGGATATCGAGTTATTGTTTTCCCATAAACCAAGACCTCTAGCACCCTCAACTGACCGGCTGACAGACCTTCCAGGAGCTGAGCACGTCATACGACGCCCAACACTTGCAGCCTTTTCCTAGCACAGAACCAGCTCACCCTTCCCGGAACCAGAAGGACAGACGGGGGTTAGGAAAGGGACATGCAGAAACCAGCTCCTCCCCACACTGGCTGCCACCCGCCTTCCATCCAAACTTCACGCAGCATCTGGGATGAGCAGGTGAGAACCAAGAACTGATCCCACAAAGGCCAAACCAGAGCTGGTCCCCAAGGCTGCTCCAGAACAGCAGCGTACCTCAAAAACGGGTATAGCCTGAAAACGGTATGCAAAAGTAGGGTACCCGTAGCTATAGAGTAAGACTGTAAGGGCTGAAGAGAACGCAGAGCAGATATGCAGCCGGCCCCAGGACAGCACTGCCTACCACCCCCAGGTCTGCAGCCGGGTGCCCTCTCCAAGAGTTAAGAAGATGTTACAATAGTTACTTTCCTTGTAGCTGTGACAAAAGACCTAACCAAAGGGATTTAAGAAAGGGTTTAAACTGGGTAGTGGTGGCCCACGCCTTTCATCTCAGCACTCAGGAAGCAGAGGCAGGCAGATCTCTGTGAGTTCCAGGCCAGCCTGGTCTACAGAGTGAGTTCCAGGACAGCCAAAGCTATACAGAGAAACCCAATTTTGAAAAGCAAAAGAAAGGCAAGAAAGAAGAAAGAAAGAAAGAAAGAAAGAAAGAAAGAAAGAAAGAAAGAAAGGCAGGGAGGGAGGAAGGTAGGCAGGGAAGGAGGGAGGAAGGAAGGAAGGAAGGAAGGAAGGAAGGAAGGAAGGAAGGAAGGAAGGAAGGAGAGAGGGAGGGAGGGAGAGAG
>NC_022011.1:29825287-29846706 GCF_000317375.1 Microtus ochrogaster | reverse complement strand
AAGGAAGGAAGGAAGGAAGGAAGGAAAGAAAGAAAGAAAGAAAGAAAGAAAGAAAGAAAGAAAGAAAGAAAGAAAGAAAGGCAGGCATGATGATAGGAGCTTGAGGCAGCTGATCACTTGGCATCTACAGTCAGGAAGCAGAGGGCAATGACCATTGGTGCCCAGGTCACTTTCTTCTTTTCACCAGTTCTAGAGTCCAATCCGTGGGCTGGTGCCACCCACCTACCTCAGCTAACCCAATCTAGACAATCCCTTACAGACCCGCTCAGAGGCTGGTCCCTGAGGTGACCCCAGAGCCTCTCAGGCTGACAGTATTAACCGTCACAACGTGAACAACTGATGTTCAGCTGACCACACAGGATAAAAGTGTCACTGTTCCCCCCACAGAGAGATCCCTGAATCTCATCCATCAATCGTAGGCTCCCAGAGCCTCGTCAGGACGAAGTAAGGGATACCACAAGCAATAACAAGGTCCCCTGGTGGGGCGGGCCTTACCAGCAGCTGCCCAACAAGACAGCTCCTCAGACCCACAACCCAAGGCAAGTGTCCCAAGCATTCAGTTCCTCAACCATTCCCAGGATAGCCCTGTTCTGCTACCAGTCTCCCCAGCCCAGCTGGTTCCATTCACCTTCAACCTCGTGCCACCTGGAATGAACCCTGATGGAGTGTTGCTGACGACCCAATCAGGCCGGCCTTAAGATCCGCCCCGGATGACTCTGGGGGAGCCTGAATGCCAGACATTGAGCAACAGAACAAAGCGGATGACAAACGACCGTGCCAGAGAAAATTCCTCAGTGATGTTGGACTCGGGATGAGAAGCCTTTCAGAGATAAAGGAAGAGAGAGATGAGGACACTGGGAACTAGCTGGAAGATTCTTCTGCAGCCCCACCCCAAAATAAACGCTCTGCCCCTCGGCAGACCAGCCGCATCTGTCATGCGGGGAGAACCACAAAAGTTAACTTCCGTAGCCAACTTGATTGGATTAAGAAACACCTGCTGAGCCATGTGGTGGTGCACGCCTCTAACCCCAGCTCTCGGGAGGCAGAGGCATGCGAATCTCGGGGAGTTCGAGGCCAGCCTGGTAGATAGAGTGAGTTCCAGGCCAGCCAGAGCTACATAATGAGACCCTGGTTCATAAAAAGAGAAAGAAATGCCTGCCACTAGGAGGGGAACGGAGGACGGGGAATGAGGAGTGAGGGACTTAAGGGGAGAGCATGCACAGAAGACACATGAAAACCTACGACCTTAAAACCACGTTTAAACTGTGTAATTACAGTGGACGGTGGAAAGTAGGAGACAAGAAAGAACGGGAGGGGCATAATCTGGGTTAAAGGTTAAGTGGAGATGGGGGCAGGGAGGCAGGGGAGAGCAGGGATGGGGTGAGTTACTAACTAAGGATATACAAAGAAGCTTTACGGATATCTATTAGTTCCCAAACTAGTTTTTATAATATTACATGGAAAAGGGGAAATTGATCAAAGATATACCACATAGGTGGGCAATACTGTTCCTAGAAGATATGGGTTATTCAATGAAAATCTACATGTCAGGCACAAGACACCTCCATGTGAGTTAATGGTCACAAGAGGCCTCAGAAGCACCCAAAACAAGGCAGCTTCCTATCGTTGCTCTTGGCTGCCCACAGACCTAACTGATAAGCCCCAGTTGCTGAAGACACCACAGGCTCTGGTTTCAGGACACTGAGAAACCAGTCTCAAACTGACCAGTAAACCTCCCTGCTAGCTAGCTTCCGTGCTGCTGGGGGTAAAAAGACATCAAGAGTTTTGCCTGGTGCTGGCCTCTGCCAGGAAGGATGTGTCACCGGTACAACTGTGGCATCATAGGTACAGCGG
This sequence comes from Microtus ochrogaster, assembly GCF_000317375.1. Lineage (NCBI taxonomy): Eukaryota > Metazoa > Chordata > Mammalia > Rodentia > Cricetidae > Microtus > Microtus ochrogaster. The sequence continues at coordinate 29,844,852 of NC_022011.1, read as the reverse complement.
TAACCAACTGCTTTCTGATTGGATCTGAGGCTTGCTCTACAGGGGGGGTTTCATAACTGGTACTGTACACCTGCTCAAAAGCCCATGACTGGGGGAGCTGATAGGTGCTGGGGGAGGGAGGGAATTAATGGTGGCGCTTTAAATATTTATGTTTATACCCACAGATCTGTATTGTCCTTCATGCTGTCCAGAGAAGCTACCTTTCGCTGTGAGCAGTGGTTAACGCAGAGACTCAGAACTAGATGCAGGACTGAGTATGAGCAGCTCTGAGTGGCCAGCTGTGGATGGGTCGTTTGTATAAACCTCCTGAGTGTGGGGATGTCACAGACGAAGAGGAAAGAATAGAAGAGCCAGAGGATGGGGAGGAGAGCTATGAAACTCTTCCCTGGGCGTGACATGGTCAATGCACACATAGCTCGTAGGAGCTGGGGCTGCCCCGGCAAGACCTGAGGAAGATCAATTCGGTTAACATTCCAGTATGCAGGGGAGAGGCTCCAGAGGCCCCACCAAGCCACTCTTCTCTGGGTGTGTGCTGCTGAGGTGGCCCATGCCACCGTGGGTGGTCCCACACCTGTGCACATGTGGGCAGCACTAACTGGACTCGAGGGTCTATTAATAGTAACAAAGAGCCCATGGAGCCAGGAGAGAAAGAGAATGGAAGGCCCGGGCAGAGTTGGGGGAGGGGGAAGTAGGCAGTCAGTAAGATCAAAATACATTGTATACATGTGTTACATTTTCAAAGAGGAGATAAAGCTATTTTTAAAAGAAAGAAATACATGTGTGTGAATGGAAAACCCTTCTGGAGTGAGCCGAGGGCTTTTCCAGAGAGGACTGACGGAGAAAGAGCTGCCCTGAGCATGGGCAGTGCCACACTACATTCCGGGGTTCTGGACTGAATAGAAAGGGGGAAAAGAAAAAGAGAAGTGTGTCCTAGCTTCCCACCCAAGTGTGAGCAAGCATCTAGTGTTCCTGCTGCTGCCACACGTTCCCCTCCAGGACAGACTGCGCCTCAACCCATACATGATAGCCCTCTTTCCTCAAGTCGCGTCTTGTGAGGCATTTGGTCACAGCAATGAAAAAAAGAAGTCTCTAATACAGGAAGCTTTTCTCTCAGTTCTCAAACCATCTGCCACCTGGGCCATCCCAGCTGTGGTGAGCAGGTGCAGCACAGCTGCATTGACCACTGCACAGGAGCAGGCTTAGGAGCTGAAGACCCCAAGAAGAGACTTACTGCCTAGTGGAGAGGGCAAGGACAAAGGATCAGTAGCCACAATACATAAAGAGCTTCTATAAGACAACAAGGAGACAAGTAGTTAGGAATGCTTAAAGGATACACTCAATGCACACTCAAGAGACACACCCATCTCTCCATCCTCACTGACAGCCAATAGCACCACCATGGGGCAGTTTACTAAGATGGCAACGCTCTCTGAAAAGGGTGCAGCTCATCAGGATAACCAACACAGAAATTGGCACAAGTTTTTAAGGGGATCCTGGGATAACTGTGCAATTTGTAAAGAATTTATTATTATGCCTGTGTATCTGTGTCTATGTGCACCTGCATGCAGTTGCCCTCAGAGGCCAGAAGAGGGCATCAGACTCCCTCCTCTCCCCATCCAAAACTGGAATTACAGGTGATTGGGAGCTACCCATTTCCATGTTGTTTGTAGCCAAAAAGAAAAAGGAAACTAAATTACCTAAACTCATCAGCTAAGGGATTCTATAAGTTAGCATTGATGTACCTGCCCTGAGCTCTGTTCCTTCCCTGTGTCCCTGGGTCCCACAAGTGTGTGGGCCATAGTACACATGGCAAAGACTTTGCAGGGGAAAAAATGAATGAAACTACATACTTTGTAGCTTTTAAAAGGAGGAGAAAGAAGAAGAAGATACATGGATATGTCCTGCACAGGAGGATGATCATGACATGTGGCACCAAAAATGGCAGCGGGTGATAGAAGGAAGATGAAGAGTGGCTTATTTCCATGACAACAAATATCAGACAGTACACTCAAAGCATCACCAGGACCACTGTGATGCTCCCCTTCTGGTAAGAGTACCCACCACCGAGTCAGAGGAAGCATTTCCAATGCTGAAGATACACTGAGTCTTGCCTTGAATATCCCAGAACAATGGGGAACTAGCTTCCTATGAGGACACAGGCCACACAGGTATCCTCACCCACTCTGGACCACAGTCTGCTCCCTTCTTACCTGGCAGCCCTCTCCCTCAAGGTTGAGGTCAAAAACATAACTGCAGTAGACACAGTCAAGCCTGTAGGGTGCTGGGCAGGTCACTAGCAGTCACGATTCCTGAAATAAAATAGCTGCCCCCGGTAAGGAAGGGCCTGTGTGGCTGTGTTGCTGTTTAAGCTTTCCTGTGTGGCTGTGAACTGCCACTGGGGAGGGTGACGCCTCACCGAAGCCACAGCACACTAGGTATAACCATATCAGACCCTCTTGATGGACTTGAACCTGGGACCTACAGACATCTTCCCCTGGGGCGGGGGGGGGGGGGGGAGGATGCCCCTACCTTTATGCAAATGCACACTCTACAGTGCCACCCAAAAGTTGCTCTGCAGCGCCCCCTGCAGATGTGCTCCCAAGCCTAACATTGTTTTTTATGCCCTTCGATCACTGCTGCAAAGTGGGCTTAAGAGGAAACCCGGGCTCACGGGCCACCTTGTCATCTAGTCACAGATACCTAAGTTGTCCTTGTAACCTGCCCATAGCAACCATTCTGGATGTTTCTATTTCATCCAGCCAGAGAGGCATCCACAGCTGCTGCAAGCATTCACAGAGTGAGACGCAGATTCCTTATGCAACTATCAAGGTGCTCCATCACTGGTGGCAGAGCTAGAGAGTGGGCTCTGGTCGTTCGAATACCCATGAGGATGTGATGCTGGGAAGCCGTGTTTCCCACCGTGGGAAAGATCTAAATCACTCAGTGTCACAAGGAGACAGACTGATAAGGCCAGTCAGCCACCCTGTGTCCTGGGTGACACAGTGCAGCCACATACCCAGTGGAGGGACAGATGCCCAGGCTCCCTGGTGCCTGGGTACAGAGGGATGGTCCAGCTGCCCTCGGGCTTCAGGCAGGCACAGGCCTGCCATGAGGCCGAGTCCTGCCCCAAGAGCGAACGGCCGCCAACTTCAGCCAACTGAGGTCATTGTGAGGCTGGGCTGCGGAGGGTGATTTCCAAAACATGTGGACACGAGCGGCTATAGCGCATCAGCACCCCAGGCCGTGATTCAAAGCAGATGGAGAGGCTGGGAGTGTCCCCACAGATGACGGCCTTCCCAGGGATGGTAAGCGTGGGCCCTGTCCTTAGCTCCCCTGAAGGTGTGGCTGGGTCTGGTCTAGCATGTGTGTCCTACCTGGCACTGTTGTGATTTGTGGAAGCAGCAAGGGCCCAAGCTACCCACTAGAAAGCTGTATAGGTGAAATCAAACAGGGGCCAAGCCCGAGGCAACAGGCTAATGTCTGTCAGCAGAATAGAAGAGGACACAACCAAACCCAAGCCCCTATGCCCGTCACCCAGAGGAGGTATCCACCAAACACCAGTGGGCTTCACTCTGTTCAGCTAGCACCTACCTCCACCTCCCATGTCCCACAAACACACAGTGAACCCCAGTCAACAGGACACTGGAGCCCAGGGAATTTCTGGTGCTTTCAGAATTGTAGGAAGACAAATTTCTTCCCAAGCGGGGATGCTAGAAGACCCAGGAGGGAACTGAAAAGGGAGACTCACCTTTGGGAGGGAGCAGATGATGTCCCCAGACCAACCTGGCTGCCTGGCCTTGGGGTCATGCACAGACAGATGCCCCAGCCTCTGGTCTGGTTTGCCGTGTTTTGTTTTGTTTTTCGTTTGCAACAGTGATGGCTGAGAAAAGCTGACATTAAAAAAAAATTAATGGGATGTGATATAGATATGAATTCCTCACTCTAGCAGAGGACAGAGCCTCGGGCAGTGACAGCAGGCTGCAGTCACACTTGCTTTAGTTCCAAAGCATTAGGCTTATAAAGAAGCAATTTGAACGCAGCACAAACTTGTATAGAAGTGTGGGATGTGGGATGTCACTCCCCAGAAAACCGGGTGACTCCAGCCCTGCAGGAAGACAACAATAGGCATACACACAAGCCCCAGCTCCATTCAGTTCTGGGCGGCCCTTTCCGGTCTTAGCAGCCGCCCAGCCCCTTCGCATCAGTTCACCAGCAACCACAGCAAACTTTGAGTGCTCAGTGTGTGGTCATTTGATGTTTCTTGACCACGGCTGAGACTGTGCCACACTTTCTTCAGGGTGTCAGTCACTGGTGACGGATGTATGCTGATTTGTTTTTAATTCTATTGTGTATGCATGTGTGCACGGGTGTGCATGCATGCATGTACACCCCTTTAGAGGTCAGAGGGCAACCTGCAGGAGTCAGCTTTTTTCTTCCTCTTTGTGGGTTCTAGAACTTGACATTGGGCATCAGACTCGGCAGCAAGTGCTTTTTTTTAAATTTATTTATTTATTTATTTATTTTTGCTTTTTCGAGACAGGGTTTCTCTGTGGCTTTGGAGCCTGTCCTGGAACTAGCTTTGTAGACCAGGCTGGTCTCGAACTCACAGAGATCCGCCTGCCTCTGCCTCCCAAGTGCTGGGATTAAAGGTGTGCGCCACCACCGCCCGGCTTTTGCTTTAACCCATTGTCCAATCTCACTGAGCAGTTGATAAAGTTTTGGGGCTTGATACCCCACAACCCTTCCTTTACTCCCATAAGCCTGTGGTCTCTAATCATGCCGCTTCACATACAACATAAATGTCATGATTTAACAGAGCCAATCACACTGCATATGACATGTGGCGTGTGGCTTCTCTGAGAGCTCCTTGCATAAGTCACTGGGCTTCCACTATCCTGCAGAGGGCCCTAAACTCCTAGCCAGGTGGACCTAGACTCCTGTCTCTTCCAGAAAAGCTCTGCTGACCTGTGGCTTCCACACCCACAAGGCAAGCTTACACCCTGACCTGGGAGCTGGGCTTCTTATGTTTTCTATGGCACAATGGCACCAATTCCTGAAGGAGCCACAGTATTCAAGGTTTGGAGGGTGGGAATGGTGAAAGAAAGAAAGAAAGAAAGAAAGAAAGAAAGAAAGAAAGAAAGAAAGAAAGAAAGGAAGGAAGGAAGAATCCAATTACTCAGTTATTTTTAAATCATTCTCATGTTTGCAAAAGTGGGAATCTGTCCTAATTAGGGCTACTAGAGCTGTGATGAACTACCAAGACCAAATGCAAGCTGGGGTCAGGGAAGGGTTTATTTGGCTTGTGCATCCAAATCACTGTTTACCCTGAAGGAAGTCAGGACAGGAACTCAAACAGGGCAGGAACCTGGAGACAGGAGATGATGCAGAGACCACGGAGGAGTGCTGCTTACAGGCTTGCACCCCATGGCTTGCTCAGTCTGCTTTGTTATAGAACCCAGGTCCACCGGCCCAGGGAAGGTACCACTCATGGTGGGCTGGGCCTCCCCCATTCATCACTAACTGAGAAAATGCCCTTCAGGCTTGCCTGCAGCCCAGCCTGGAAGCATTTTCTCAGCTGAGGCTCCCTCTTCTCTGATAACTCTAGCTAGCTGTGTCAAGTTGACGACCAAAAAAAAAACCAGAACAGAATCAGTGAAATATAAAACAGTGAGAGATGAGAGATGTCATCTTGTAGGTAGCTGCACGGGCCTGTGCTCCTTAGTGGCCCAGGTCACCCACTCCTCCCACCTGTCCCAGAGACAGTTTCTATTCAGACATATTCTCGGGCATAGCTAGGTGAGGACCATGCAGGCAAATCTGGCTTAGACTGGTTTGGGGTGCTTACACAAGGTAAACTGTACCCATTAAGTGAGTCTTTAGAGAGAATCCCCTATTTACCACCATGTCTCTGCGTTCAGTTGGGCATGCATATCAGTAAAATCAGATGCACCCTGGGAAGAGACAAGCTCACAAGACAATGAGAAAAGGCTTGCATAATCCAAACCTGTCAATCAAAATAGAGACCATGCAAATTAAGCCCCTTATCAGCCCCTCCTTCTCCTAAAACCACATAAAACAGCCCCAGTCAATAGCTGAGGCCTGAGGGCTCTTCTCTTCTTACATTTATTTATTCCTAACAATAAGCTTCTTTTCACGTATGCTCTGCCTCACGTGTGCCTGTGCTCCAGGATGCCAGAAGAGGGAGCCTGCAATCCCAGAGAGCTGTGAGCCACCACGCGGGTGCTGAGAACTGAATCCAGGTTCTCTGGAAGAACAGCCAGGGCTTTTAACCACTGTGCCATTTCTCCAATCCCTATTTATTCTTATTACATTTATTTCCTTAGAGGGAGAAAGAGAAAGAGAGCATACGGTCGTGTATACACACACACACACACACACACACACACACACACACACACAAGGGCATGCATATGAAGGTCTAAAGACAACTTACTAGAGTTAGTTCTCTCTGTCCTCCATGAGGGTCCTAGGAATCAAACTCAAGTTGTCAGACTTGACAACGAACACCTCCCACTGAGCCACCTCACCAGAACAACAAAATCACAAGGTAAGAAAAGATATCAACAGAGTAGCCCTCCTGAACAGAAAGATGCACGGTCCCTAAAGTGTCACTCCAGAAATCCAGAAATGGAGTCACTGTTGCCATGGGGGAGGGTTTCACCCTAAGAATTGGTTCAACGCAAAAATCAACCAGCACAGCTCACCAAAGAAACAGTGAGGTCATCTCAGAGAGGCGGTGAGCACTCTTGACAAACACCATCCGCTGACGACAGACTTTTAGAAAAGACCAGTAAGCAGGAGAGAAGAGAAGACCCAAGGTCTGATGAAGGGCTGTGAGGTGTGGACACCAGACTCTCCCATAAGGTCAGGTCCAAAGCCAGAAGGTCTGTGTTCCTGGTTTCTGCTCAACACCACCTGGAGGCTCCAGCCAACACAGCAGGAAGGAAGCCAGCCTGGAAGGCAGAAGTCTGCAGGGCACAGATAATCCTAAGGAATGTTTTCAAGCTAGAGCAGTGCACAGCACCGGCCCAAGACCAAGGTCCATTCCCAAACATCCATTGCCTTCCTCCAGGTAGAACCGGCAACTGGAAACTGAAGGTGGTCTGGTTTTTTAAAATAATATTTGTTATTATATCAGGATGCTTAAGGATGAGATTAACAAAGGAGCCAGTAACTAAAAACTGCAGCCTATGGCTGGTATGTGCTCCATGGAGAGCGCTTGCTTAGCTTTTGTGAACCTCTGCATTCCAATCCCAGCACCTCAGAAACAAAGAAAGGAGGAAAAGGAAAGGCAGAAGGGAAAGAGGGAGAGGAGGCCATAAAACCAAAAAAGCTTTGGGGAAAAAAAAAAAAGAGCAATTTAGAAGGCAATTATTTTAAGGCATATTCTAAAGTGATGGTGAGCAAGCCACAGAGGCCAAAAATGACACCCACAGTGGTCCCAGGAAATCAGGGAGGGGGCTAGTCATCTCTTTTGCACAGCGCCCAAGTTCCCATCTGTATGGAAAAAAGCAGGAACTTTGGCCCTGACTTCAGAGCACATTATCCTGAAGAGGATTATGGAACTGAATGTACAAAGACCCCAATCTATACAACTCCTGGAAGAAAACAGACAAATCATTCACGATCTTGGGAGAGACAAATATTTCTTGGAGAGAGTACAGAAGGCATGAGGCACTTAGAAAAAGATAGATAAAATGAACATCAAAACCCACCATGCTTCAAAAGAATAAGCTGGATACGGAGTGTGATCCTGTAACCCCAACACTTGGGAAGTGGAGGCAGGAAGATTAGGAGTCCAAGGTCAACCTGAGCTACACAGACATCTGCCCCCCCCAAAAAAAAACATTATTTCAAAAAGCAAACCTCAAACTGGGAGGAATTGTTTGTTTTGTTTTATTTTTAAATTTTTTTAAATGATCTTTTCTCCTTTTACATACCTATCCCAGTTCCCACTCCCTCCCCTCCTCCCACCCCACCCCACCCCATCCAGTCCTCAAAGAGGGTGAGGCTTCCCATGGGGAGTCAACAAAGTCTGATGCTTCACCTTGAGGCAGGACCAAGGCCTTCCTCCCCATCTTTAGGCTGAGCAAGGTACCCCTCCAAAGAGAATGGGCTCCAAAAAGCCAGTTCAAGCACTGGGAATAAATCCTGGCCCCACTGCCAGTAGCCCCATAGACTGCCCCGGTCACACAACTGTCACCCACATTCAGAGGGCCTAGTGTGGTCTTATTCAGTCCCCCTGCTGTCAGTCTGGAGTCAGTGAGCTCCCACTAGCTCAGGTCAGCTGTTTCTGTGGGTGTTCCCATCATGGTCTTGACCCCTTTGTTTATATTATTGCTCCTCCCTCTCTTAGACTAAAGCTGCAGGATCTCCATGACATAGGGCAATGACAGGATATCCAAGGGAATTCCTGGTAAGGACCCAGTTATGAGGGCCTGGCATTGCTAGCGTAGCAGAAGCCAGAGGCCTCGGGCCAGACCAATGACTCATTCCAATGAACACGTGCAAGTGAAGATGCATGCACTAAGGGGTGACTGTGTGACTCACTGTGTCGCACAACAGCTGCCACAATGACATGTTTTTTTCTTTTAAATTTTATTTTATTGGGGGCGTTGCAAGGGCAGAGGACAGATATGAAGAGATAGGGAGACAAATGGGATCGGGATGCATGATGTGAAATCCATAAAAGAATCAATAAAAAGTTTTTTTAAAAAAAAATGAGGCCATGTATTCAAAGCTATGGAAAGTCTATCTACCCCAAAGCCAAAATAGGCAGGCAGAGTCACAGCAAGAGGGGGTGCGGTTTTCTGCCATGATGAGAAAGATCATTGCAACTTAGTGTGTGCCCAGCTCACCACATGATACAGACATGAGAAGTATTTAATATGAACACTCCAGGCAGGGCAGGTTCTGAAGCAGGGTCTTCCTATGTAGCCCAGACTAGCTCAGAACTTGTGATCTTCTATTTATTTATTTATTTATTTATTTATTTATTTATTTATTATGTATACAATATTCTGTCTGTGTGTATGTCTACAGGCCAGAAGAGGGCACCAGACCTCATTCCAGATGGTTGTGAGCCACCATGTGGTTGCCGGGAATTGAACTCAGGACCTTTGGAAGAGCAGGCAATGCTCTTAACCACTGAGCCATCTCTCCAGCCCCCACTTGTGATCTTCTTGCCTTGGCCTAATGCTGGAATGGCAGGCATGCACAACCGCTCCTGTCTCGCATCACAAGTATGTAAAATAAAAACGATGGCCAACAGAGGGGAAATACATTAAAGGCATAACCTTAGTGAGCTCACAGGAATGCGCGCCGCCTTGCACCCGACCCTGAGTGACTCCGCAGGGCAAATGTCTTTGGAGGCTGCTGGTTCGCACAGGTCACTGGGCCTGCTCCACCCCCTATCTGATCCACCAGGTTTTGAAAATGAGATGTTCATCATCCTAAGAGAACTTGAGGTCGGATCAGCCTAGCATCAGAGGAAGAACATGTCTTCACAAAGGCCCCGGGCTGGCTGGTCTATGTCAAATTGACACAGGTAGAGTGACCTGAAAGAAGGAACCTCAACTGAGAAAATGTCTCTGTAGGATCCAGTGAGAAGGCATTTGCTTAATTAGTGATTGATGGGGGAGGGCCCAGTCCATGGTATGCGGTGCCATCCCTGGGCTGGTGAGCAAGCCATGAGGAGCAAGCCAGTAAGCGGCATTCCTCCACATCTTCTTCATCAATTCCTGCCTCCAGGTTCCTGCCCTGTTTGAGTTTTGGTCCTGACTTCCATCAGTGATGGACTTCAGTGTGAAGCCGAAGTCCAATACACTCTTTCCTCCCGACATTGCTTTTGGGCCACGGTGTTTTGTTGTAGCAACAGAAACTAAGACAGACTCACAGCTGATACATACACCAGGGACAGCAGAGAGAAGACTCCAGAATGGGATACCATCATATCAGGACCCAGTAACGAGGTCATTAAATGTCAGAGAAGAGATCAAAGTCACTGATCCCAAGAAAGGTGAAGGCTTATGCTGTGGTCTGATCAGGCCAGATACCAGCAACCAATGAACAGGAGCCCCAGCTGAGCACAGCGGCACACTTATGTCTTCCTAGCAAGTCAGGAGGCAGAGGCAAGAGGATAAAGTCCTGGATTTCTGTTGCTCGGGTGTCCACACTAAGTTAAGCATCGGTATGGTGATCTCCTGGGTGCCAGGGACCAGTAGGTTAGCGAAGGAGGGTTGAACCAACCCAGACTAGAAAATGGAGCATGTCATAACTTCCAGACTGATCAAACAGAACCTCAGAGCCATCCTGGTGAGACACGCCTGGGCTACAGAGCCACCTACCTGTGACATCTTCTGACCAAACTCTAATCCACCCTTTATCTTGACTGAGAGATGAAAGGACACACACAGGGAACAAGGACTGTATTAAAGGCTGAAGTTGGGTTTGATCAGCCAACCAAGATGGCGGGCAGCTTCATTAAATCCAGAATGTGACAGTCTGAGGGACACGGTACAGCTGAAGGACATCCATTCACGGAGAACGCACAATCAGCTGATGGGAGGGACCGATACTACCTGGATGAGATGTGCTGCCGTTTTCAGCAGTAATCTGTAAATATTCATAGGCAAGTGACTTGAAGGCTTACCGGCTGTGCCACACTGGGAAGCAAGAATCACTGGGCTGGCAGGCATGCACCTGGCATTGCTCTCCTGTTTTTTCTTGGAGGAGATGTCCTCACTTGCATCCCTACCCCAGGTCCACTGTGACACAGCTCTGTCCATGGCCAGGAGGACAGAAAGACACAGACTGACATCAGGATCCCGACCCTAAAGAGCAAACCTGCTCTCGGAGGCCCTGTCCTGGACACGTCACAGCAGTGCAATGTGGTCTGGCAACTGCTTTGCCAACTCGGGATTAGCAAGACAGGACGGGGAGGTTACGGAGAAACCAGAGGGTGATTTATCGTCCTTAGGTCATTGGAATCAATTATAGATGCACTGAAGTATGTGTGGCATTTCACCTACTCAACTCTCCCGGAGGCCCAGGGCTGAGTTTCAACATGGGAGCCAAGAGTCCAGTGTTGAGGCCAAACTTTCGAGGGCTGCGGGCCAAACTGAACCCCCTTCAGAGTTAATGTTATAGCTTCATAATTGATGACATTCTGATGTTGAATCCCTCAGCCTGACCAGGGCTCGGGACCAACATGAGTTTTCAGCTTATGGTGTGGTAAGAGCCCCACTGCCCTGGTTTCTGTCTTCCAATAAATCCAGCCCATCCCTCCAACCCCTGGAGCCAAATCCCAACACCAGGCCCAAGTGAGAGATCACACTACCCGCCCCCCAAGGGGAAGCCGGGGGATGCAGTATCCCCACACTGGCCTTCATGCTGCGGTAGCCTGACCCGTCCCCCCCCCAGAATCAGAGCTGGGCACCCATCAGCATCTTTCAGCCAGGGTTTCTGGTCTTCCCCAGTGGGGAGCTGAGGTGCAACGGATCCCTGCTTGCTCCAGGACACCAGAGGTGTGGTGGCTCAGGTTTGCTGGCCTTTCGTAGCTCCTCGTCCAGCTGAGGACTCTCTCTTCTCTTTGCTGCTATCCTGAGCTCAGGCCACAGTCCAGCCACTGAGGCCCAGGGTGCCTGGCTCCTGCCCATCATTGTGTGTCCAGATGATATGCCACAGGCCACTTCCTCCCGTTTCCCTTAAGTAAAGCCAGCAGCTTTGCCACCAAGCCCTGTACAATTGCTCCCCTCTGACACCTGATGATGTCCCTCTGGGAAATGAGAACAAAGGTGATGCACAGAGCACCTTGTCAGCTCTGTCCTGTCCTGTACGGAGCAGGGAGAAGCCAGGCTCCCGCCCACAGCAGGGGGAGCCAGCTCCTGCCCACAGCAGGGGAGCCAGCTCCTGCCTGCTGCTGTGGAGAGCACCTGGGCTTCTGGCTCCCTTTGAAGACCACATCCTACCTCAGAGTGGAGCTGAGCCTAGTCTGGGTTTCCCCGCAAACAGGCCAGACTGGGAACAGAGCCAGGGCAAAGGTCTCCTCCTCACAGGTTTAGTTCTCCTAGCCCATGTGGACTGTGTTCTCTCTGTCCTGTTTCTGGGTAAGTTCCCAAGCTGCTTCATGGAATTTGGCTTCCCCTACCCTATTCTTTCCAGAAGAGCCTGATCAATGGGTGAGGCAAAGCTTCACTTTGCAAACTAGGCTGGCCACAGTCAGAACAAAACCCCACTCTCACCCCCATCGTGCACGCGTGTACACACACACACACACACACACACACACACACACACACACTTACCCATAACTCTCTCAGTTAACCAGGAGCAGGGTAAGTAACTGAGGATCCCCTCCAGGTCAGTCAACTGCCCTCACTTCCCTGAGACAGGGCTCAAAGAGCAAGGGACAGCAAGCTGCGAGACTAAGGTAGTCCACAGCTGTTGCCACAAGACTTGCCCAAAGGGCTGATCTTATAGTATCACCCCATCTGCCTCCCTTACCCTCAGCCCAAGCCCAGCAGGAACAATCCCCTCCCCTTCTGGAACATGCACCAAACCATAGACCCTGGGTCCCACAGCAGGTGTGCCCGTGGCCACACCTGCAGCAAGGGATCCCAATGAAAGCCGCACTGTTTGGCTGCTCTAAGCAACTGGCCGGAAGGGGAATTGGTGACCCAGAGAAGAGCTGAATGCTTCCAGAAGCACAAGGTCAAGCTCATTGAAACAGCTGATGATGATGGATGCAAGCAAGGCTGGAGGGGCTCCTGAGGATGCCCCAGGGATATCAGTGGGCGAGGCCTCTGAGCCCTGGGATCTGCCCTTAAAGGAACAGTGGGGCAGTGAGGGAAGGAGAGAACCTCACCCAAGCCCAGAGGTGACTCTCAGAAGAGCTTCCCAGGCCAGTTTCATGACCCCTCAGCTTATACTTGCTTTCCTCTCCGTCCGAGCTCCATAGAAGCTCAGCAAGCAGAGATGGGAGAGGGGATGCATGCAGCACAACCACGCCGAGTTCCTGCCTCATCTATCCCTCCAGGACGCGCTTACAACTCTGTAAATCACAGGGGGAAATGAGCCCTGCATAGGACTGCTGGGAGCAGAGTGCCAGGGGCACTGCATCCGGTCTCTTGCTCCGTGACTGCTTCTTCAGTCTCTATCTGTAAACTGACAGGGCTTTCCCCACGGCTTGTCGGCTTGGCTCTCAGGCTCTCTGAGTTGCTGGCAGCATCTTCCCAGCTCCCTTGCAGATGAAGGCGCTAAGACTGCTGACATGTATGCCTTTGGTATGTGTGTGCTTTAGGACATTGTCTTTTTAAACTAGCCCTTTATACAGGGGGTCACATTGCTAGGAAATTGCGGAGCAGCAGTCTGAGCCCAGATCGGCCTCCTCTGCCCAGAAAGGAAAAGCAGCCCCACATCTGCATGTCATTGAGGCTTCGCTCTGCTCTATGGGGGAGGAAGTTCAAGTTCAGCTTGGGGAGAGAGAGCAGAAGCCAAGAATACTGCCAGGAGGCCCCAGGTGCTGTCTGCATCCTGTTGCCCTCCTCCAGAAAGCAGGCAGCTGACCTCATGGAAGACACCACCTTAGGACAAGAGAGGGAGGCCCTGGTGTCCAGGAAGCCCTAACGAAGGGGCAAGCATTACAGGAGGATTGGACTGGGGAGGAATGGCTGCTGCCGGGGCTCTGGGCCTTGTCTGGGCACAGAAGAACAGGTGGCTGCTAAGCAGCTGCTGGGAGGAGGATTCCCACAGCAGGGTACTAAAAAAGAAAAAGGCTCCCCTGTCTGTCCAAGGCCCTGGACAGTTTTGTCCTTCCTCCATCTTGTCCTGGTTTGTGAATAACAATGATTACTCCCCATGCCCTCCAGACAGCCTTAAATCTAGCATATGAACATCACCTGGTAGCTCTTTAAAACATAGGTGTCCAGGCTCTTCCCTAGCAGATCCTGGATTTGAGCACTCGAGACTCTGACAGTCTCTGACCTCTACTCACGCCTAAGCTGGCATCGGACTATGGGTCTCAGCCAAGGTCATAAGAATCTCGGAAGGGCATTGAACTTAAAGGAGAGAACTCGCTATCCTGTCATTCCACAGCGTTTCTTCACACCCTGCCCTGCGTGACCACACAGAGATGGGTAGGGTGCCAAGCTGTCCCATGGATCTCAGCTTCATCCTGCTCGATATTCCCACGGCACAGGCTCCTGTGCAGGTCTGGAAGGACGGGCCTCTCAGATGGCTTCACCAAGCCACCTGGGGTCATGGCACCCCAGCATGTGGCAGCATCCTTCTCAGTCCGACCACAGCAGGACACTGCACAGGTGAAGAAATTGCTCCCCTTGCTCACCCTCCTAGGCGGCAGTGAGAACAGAGCTCTGTCTCCTGTTTGAGGTGAGCCCAACCTTTAAAAGGGACCATTCTACCTATCTCCATCCCCACAATTCCAGAAGGGTGAGTCCCTCACCCCCATAAACGCACATGTGGGCAGAAACCTGGGAGAGGCAAACTCTGAAGCCCAGCATAAGCCTGTGGGCTTCCCTCCAGCCTCGCTGTCCACACTCAGTCATGGGGCAGTGAGAGTTGACCATGGGGACTAAGACTCTCCAGAAGCCTCAAGCTACTCAAAGTGGCAAGAAATGAACTCACTGTCCATGGCTGGAAGCAATAAACCCAGGCAGGCAATAAGAACGCAGAGGCCTGAGGTCTACAGTCCTGCATTCAAACACACAGCTGGCCTGTACTCCAAATATACAGCCTGGTATCCTAAACATGTAGTCAGCACTGCCCCCCAATCACACAGCCCATACCCTAAACATGGTCAGTGCTACTATACCTCAAACACAGTCAGCATATATATGCTGAATAAGAAGTCAGTACTACACCCAAAAAATAAAGTCAGCCTTGTATCCCAAATACAGTTAGCCCTGTACCCTAAACACATTCAGTCCTGTACCCTAAAATGTAGCTCTGTACCTCAAACATAGTACTATAATCCAAACATAGTCCTGTATTCTAGACATGCAGTCAGCTCGACATCCCAGACATACCATCACCCTTGAACCTTAAATCTACAGCCACCCCCCAATACACAGTCTACCCTACACTGGGAGACTGGTTAAGAAAGAGACAGATTGGCCTTCACCCCAAACACACAGCCTATACCCTAAATATGGTTAGTGCTATTGTATCTCAAAACATACAGCGTATGTATGCTGAACAAGAAGCCAGTATTACACCCCAAACATGCAGTTAGCCCTGTACCCCCAAATACCTACGAAATTAGGTTCTTGCTCACCCAGAGATCACCTGTAGATCCTGGGATCTACAGGAACACACACGCAACACAGTTCACTTCAAATGTGTGTGTATGCACGCACATGCTTGTGTGCACATGTGCAGAGGCCAGAGGTCACAATGCTGGCTGTCTTCCTCAAACCCTCTCTTACGTTCTGAGATGCATTCTCTCACTGAGTCTGGAGCTCACCATTTCTGTTAGGCCAGCCCACCTGGGGATCCACTGCCTCTGCATCTTCAGCACTGGGCTTACAGATGTGTCCTACCATCCCAGCTTTCACAATGGTGCTGGGAACCCACACTGGTCCCCAACTCCTCAAACGCTTACGTTAAGAAGTGGAAGATAAAACCCGAGGGAGAATTCTGCAGACACAGACATGCTTGCCCCAAGCACGCCCTTAAGCTGTGGGCTGCGATCCCTCACTGGGTCATGTAAGTGAACGCGGGATCATGAAAAATCTGGCAGCAGAAAAAGGCTTCTGAACAACAACAATCATAGATTAACTCAAAATTAAACACAGGGAATCTGAGGTGTTTCTGGCAGTGCTCTCCACGTGTCACGAGACTTCACGGCAGCCTGGGGTCTGAATACACATGCGCACTCTGCCCTGCACATGCCATCACTCAAGGCTAACCAGTGTTGCATGAGGAACCTCGCTCAGATTATTACCGTGTGTCATGAACAGCAGCATTTTAACGGTGCATTGTTTTCTGTTCTTACAGAAATAAAGGAATACAGAAAACAGAGGCCTTGACTGAGTTCTTGTATCATTCATTTCTCTGCATGTGAGCACAGTCTAGGAGATCTTTCATTGTATTGCACTAAAATGCTTCGTTTTAAAAGACTATTGTTTAAATTGCTGGCTTGAGTTTCATAACTAAGTAGTTATTAAATGAATTTTGGCTTGAAATGAGGACAGACTCTCCAACAGTTTCTGAAGTGGCTGCAGATACACGTCTGCCATTTTGTATGATGTGATTTTAGGAGGTAGCTCAGTGCTGATGATTACAAAATCAAAATATCAATCAACTATGAAAACCCATCAGAGATCTCTGTGTCCTGTAGTATCAAACATTCAGCCAAAATTTAACCCTGTCTGTAAAACTAAACATGCATATGCATCTCATTAGCGTGCAAATTGGTTTTGGTCTTTAATAAGTGGCAAAAGTTTATGTCCATGAAGGTGAGATAAACCTGTGAGCCAGTGAGATGCGCAGTGGGCAACAGAGCCTGTCAACATGCCTGAAGACCTGAGTTCAATCCCTGGGACCCACACGACGGTCGAGGGAGAGAACAGACTCACGCAAGTTATCATCTGACCTCCACGCGGGAGCTGTGACTTTCATGTATCCCACATACACAATAAATAAATAAAATGGTTTTTTTTTTTGGGGGGGGGATTTTTCGAGACAGGGTTTCTCCATAGCTTTTGGTTCCTGTCCTGGAACTAGCTCTTGTAGACCAGGCTGGCCTCGAACTCACAGAGATCCACCTGCCTCTGCCTCCCGAGTGCTGGGATTAAAGGCGTGCGCCACCACCGCCCGGCTTAAATAAATAAAATGTAAAAAATACATTTATTTAGCAAATATTTTGTTACAGATTCTGTATATGGGGGTTGTACAAAAGTTTCTCCAGAGGATAGGGGGTATTGGTGAAAAGGGCAAACGGCCCTGGGAAATGTCCGACAGCCTCTGCCCAGCACAATCCCACAGGCTCCACCAGCATCGCCAGTCCACTACCCATGGACACAGCATGGGGACAGATGGGACAGAAAGGAACGCCCAGCAATGGAGCTACGGAGCATCTCACAGGCTTCTGAGGAAAGGGCCTCCACAGCTCAGTGGTCTGTGGCCAGGCTCACCCACCAGAATGGAGCGGACATGAAGACAAAACAGAAAACCGCCCTCCATCCAACTCCCAGTGCAGACAGGCATCAACATAGGGACCAGCACATAACTGAAATTTTGGAACCTGGGGGTCAGGAGAAAATATTTGGACCTAGGGTCACACGAAGAGTCTTTTTGCTAGATCCAAACCATGGTTCATAAAAGGGAAAATTGGTGAACTGATCTGCATTAAAATGAGGATTGCTCCATGAGTGACCCGGTTAGAAGGACGACAAGAGGACACAGTGGGAGGGGACATTTGCAGAGGTCCCTTCTGAGGAGCTTCCAATCTAGAACATACCAAGAAGTCTCAGAACTCAAGAGCAACAGCAATGGGTAAGCCAACTGGAGAACACAAAGGGTGTGAACAGCCCTTCCCTGAAGAGGGCGGAAGCTGGTGATGAACGGCCATGAACAATGTCTAGGCTGTGGGGGAAGCACAAATCATTGCCACAACAGGTCATCACTGCTCAGCCACCAGAGCAGTCGAAATGAGATGGTGGCCATCAATGCTGCCCTCTCCACTGCTTGGGACACAGATGAGATGGAGACGCCATCACAGGACAGTGCTACCATGCCTCCTGAAACCACATGCACAGCTGGCACCAAGCCCAGTGTGTGCACACATGGGAATTTATCCCAAAGAAAGGCAGACCCATCTTCACACAAAAGCTACAAGAGTGTCCCCATATTAGTTAGTCTTCTCGTTGTCATGGCAAAGCACCAGACAGGAAGCTACTTATGGAAGGAAGGGTTTCATTTGGCTGACAGCTTGCGGGTACAGTCCATCTTGGTGGGGAGGGCATGGCAGCGGGAGCAGAAGGCAGCTAGTCACATGACATTCACAGTCAGGAAGCAGAAAGAGATAGAGGCCAGTGCTGAGCTTGCCTCATCCTTTGTATTTGGTCTGAGACTCCTACAATGCAATGGTGTCACCCACAATTACAGTAGGTCATCCCATCTCAAGTGACACAATCTAAACTCCTTGGGAGATATTCCCAGAAGTCTGTCTCTTAGATGACTCTACAGACTGTCAAGCCGACAATCGATATAGTCCATCACAAGCCCCAAACTGGAAACAGCCCAAATGTCCTCAATAGACAAGCAGTCTCCACAGCTATTGATGCTTCAACCCACCTCCCTCTTCAATGGGTCAACACTCAGCACCCCACATTCCAGAGGACTCTGGGTGAGCCTGGACAGGGACTACTGAAGAGATGTAGGTCTGACTGCACCCACTTCCAACTATAAAAATGCCACCGATGCCACACTCAAGCTGAGAGCCCTAGGGAGCTGACAAAGGAATCATCCCAGAACATCTCTGGGACCAGAAATGTGGTCCCCAAGATCTAACACTGAAAAACCTTTTGCTGCGGTCCTCTGCTCCTTTGTCTATGTCTTCTGTGCCTGGAGAGCAGCCATGACCACACAGAACACATGTTCTGTCCTCCTCCCCGGGTCATGTCTGGCAGACCTATGTGAAATACATTCCAGAACGGCGCAGTGATCCATCAACAGCCAGTCCCAGGGGTGCCAGGCCCACCCAGAGAGTCAAGCACTGTTGACTATGGAACAGGAGAATGCCAAATCCCAGCGCGAGAATCCTCATATCATAGCAGGGGTTGTCCCCAACCCTGCATCTTGGGCTGCTTCCATAGACACGGTCACTATGAGAAACACCAAGTGCTACTAGACCAAGAGCCCTAAAGGTAAGAGAATCCTAGGGGTTCCTGCTACATGAATGAGTCTGCCAGACATTCTGCAGGACACAGAAGAAAGTGACTGACACACTGCCAATACAGGCAGAACTGTCTTTGAAATTTCCTGCTTTGTGGGAAAGTGCTGGATACTATGGGCCTGTAGGCTGAAGATGGATGCCCTAATGGTACAGAAGAACCTTGGGTGACTGTCCAGGTAGTGAGATGTCTCTGTCAATTCTAGAGTTTTGGAAGTTGCTTACAATGCACTTCCTGTTTACTTAGGTAATATTGTATCCTTCTGGGGTCTTTGATGGAGTTGAAGAATAGATAGAAAGTAGATACAAATATTGTAACTGTAATTCTTGCTTGATATCTGTTTCGTTATATGTAATTTTTCTATGTTAAAGTTAAGACCTTCCTTTTGATTGAAACAGAAAAGGGGAGGTGATGTGAGATTCCCCTCTGTCCCAGGCTTCACTGCACTGCCAAACCCATGTAGGCATAGGCCAAGCCCAAATATCCCATCAACCTGGTATAGCAAAGCAGAGGAGCTGAGGTCTTCTGCCCATGGGTTCTGGTCTTTGGAAAGACTTTGCAGTTTATATATATTCGTGTGTGTGTGTGTGTGTGTGTGTGTGTGTGTGTGTGTGTGTGTGTGTGTGTGTA
>NC_022011.1:29755097-29825187 GCF_000317375.1 Microtus ochrogaster | reverse complement strand
TGTGTGTGTGTGTGTGTGTGTGTGTGTGTGTGTGTGTGTGTGTGTGTGTAGGAATGTTGCCCTATTTCAAAGTTGAACAGAAGGAAGCTTCAGGCACAGAGCCCCTCATTTAAAGTCACATAGCAGCACCAGGGCAGATTCTGTCATTCAGTCTCAGGACCTCGCACCAAAACAAACAGAGTCCTCGGCTAAACAGAGCAAGTGCCACCTCCAGCCCAAGGAGGGAACAACCCCAGAATGTTTCAGCCCCTTCCTAAAATGTCTGGAGCCCCAAAGACCTGAGGTGAGAGATACACTCCTCCCTGCAGTGTTAGGTATGAAGTGCTTCCAGACAGACTTGGTGGTGCTGTGGATGGTAACTGGTTTATCAACAGTCGGTCCACTGGCGGTTCCCTACAGGGATGCTCCATTAGGATAAAGCCTGGGTGGAAGATGTGGATCACTGCAGGAGATGTCTTGTCCCTGGATCCTCCCTCTCTGTTCTGTTTCTCCGCTTCCTGGCAACCCTGAGGTAGCCGATTTCCAGGGCCACACACTTCCACCACGCTTCAGTCTTTCCACAGACCTCGAAGCAATGGATCCCCAGCCATGGATGGAAACCTCTGAAGTCATGAGCCAAAATAAACCTTTCCTTTTTTCTGTTGATTTTTCTTGGGTGTTTTGTCACGGTGACAGAAACTAATATACCCTCCAGGACAGGCTACCACTTACCCCTGACAACCATGTGGTTGGCCAGCCACGGCTGGACCTACAGCCCACAGGGTCCCCTGACTCAGGCAGTGTCTGCATCATGAGTACCCAGGCCGTGTGTTTATTTACTTTCCCGCCTTCAGAGGAAGCAGGGGGGGTCACCCAGTAATGTCTCCCCATTTTCTATTCTGGGCTGTCTCTTTTCCTAATTATAATCACAAACCCTGGTGTGGCACAGGCGGTAACAGGCTCCCTATTCATTATACACGGGGCTGGCTAGGGCTCCTGAGTCTCCTGTGGCAGCCAGTGGTCCCCTGTGTGCCAAACAAGCAGATGAAGAGGACATGGAAGCCAAGACTGCCTGAGCTGTCATTCTGGCCAGTGGACACAGGGAAGTCTCATGCCATACCTGACAGGAATGATCTGTAAAAGGGGGTGGAGCGAAGGAAGCAGTCTTAGGCCAAAGAAATAGCCATGTTTCTTCTTAAGAGACAGAGGATACAGAACACCAAAGAAGCTTTGGCATCTGCAGTGGCATCCCTGGCCTTTGTGCAGATCTTAGATGGTCACTTTGACTTCTGCCTGAGTCACTGGGATTCCAAGGTTGTTCCAGCTTCTCAGAGCATCAGAAACGTGTTGAGACTCCACATCACAGACATGAGATAAGGAGTGGCAAATACCAGGTCTCTCAGAGGCTCTGAAAGCTCCCTGCCTCCTCCAGGCAGCTCTGGCAACCCTTGGTGTGTGACCAAGTCTCATCGGTCTCTGTCTAACCACTGCATGGCCACTCCCTATTTGCCTCAGTTGCCCTTCAGGAAGGACACTTTCTGTTATGCTGTGTGTGTGTGTATGTTATGTGGCTTGGACCCTCCAGAAAGATCTATATCTATCCTGAATCATACCTGCAAAACGATTTGCTACCAAAGGGGAGGTCACTATTTGAGGGGGTCACAGGGTATCTTTGGGGTCCATGGTCAGTTTACCATCATCATCATCTTTTCTCAAAACAGGGAGGTCACAGTGCTACCCTGGTGAGTGGACAGAGCAGGCCCCATGCTTGGCAGAGCTGGAAATGAAGCCAAGCTGTGCCAGATGATACTGAGATCGGGCTACTGCCCCTGCTCTGCTCTCTCCACTGTGGCATTGGGTAGGTCGGTTCTGCTCTGAAATCTAGGGGTTCCAGAGCCATCAAACCAGTGTCTCTCACTGGGGCAGACACGCTGACCATACCCCCCCCCAAAAAAAAACAGTTAAATGGGCCTCCTCTCTAGATATAATGACTCTGGCCAGATGCTGCTTAGGGTCAGTGGGGCCATCTCTGGTGATGCAGCTCTGCTCAGCCACCGCCATGCCAAGAACAAAGTCCTGCCAAGCATTCACACAAATGCCCTACCTAGCACACAGCACACCTCAGTGTCTGTCCCTTGGAAATAAGAGCAACCAAGGACAGGCCAGCCCAACTTTGCCTTCACAGGGAAAGGAAGACCACTGAGGCCAGGGGTGGAGGTGAGGGCAGATGACCTTTAGGAGCGACACTGTTAGAAGAGGCTCCTGTCACCTTCCGTGGGAAGGGACTGGTCTTTTAGCCCTTTTGTAGTCAAATAAAAAGATTTCTTTTTTTATTACATGTGTAGGTGTTTGTCTGTGTAAAGGTATATACATGTCTGAGTGCTTGCCCACAGAGGCCAGGAGAGGGCGCTGGATACTCTGGTACTGGAGTCACAGGCAATTGTGAACCATATAATGTGGGCACTAAGACCCAAACACTGGTCCTATAGAAGAACAGTACAAGAGCCAGGGGGTGGTGGCACACACCTTCAATCCCAGCACTCAGAAGGCAGAGACAGGCAGATCTCTGTGAGTTTGAGGCCAGCCTGGTCTACAAAGTTCCAGGACAGCCAGAGATACACAGAGAAACCCTGTCTTAAAAAACAAAACAAAAAGAAGAGCAGCACATTCTCCTAACCATAGAGCTTTTGTTGTTCTTCTGTTCTACTGTTCCTACTGAATTGAAAACCAGGCCTTCCGACAGAAATGGATTAGAAGACTATAAACGAAGACAGAGGAGAAACAGCACTGAACTGCCAGACCGACTCTCTGCTCCATCGAAAGCACAAGGATTTTGCCCCATTACATGGTCAACTGCAGCTGTGGGGTTCTGAGAACTCTTTCCCATGGAGCTCCTCTGAGCTCTGGCGAGCACAGTGCAGTAATTGCCCACAGTGGGACATGAAGGTGGAGCGTACAGGAAGGGAAAGACACAGGTCCTCTGCTGCCCCACTTCAGAGGAGGGACTCTGGCACCCATCCATCCTGTCTCCCTCCACAGGGATCCAGCCAGCAAGAAGAAAACACACTGTGCCTGCCAAAGTTGTCTGACGCTGCTGGCAGGGGAGTGGTTTTAGATCCTCGATCACAATGGGGTAGCTGACCTGAGGCAGGAGCGGCCTTTCAGCTCCCTAGAAGCAGGACCTTGGATCTTGCCAAGACTGTGACCTCAAATTTCAGGGAGTTTCTGAGGCCTGGTGATATAGCTTGTCCAAGAATTTATCTTTCTGTCCTCACACACGAGTTGGTGTGAGCACTGGTCTCAGGAGGCGGCCCAGCCACTCGTGACTTTTGGGGTCATTTCATTTTATTAAGACAGGGTCTCACCATGTGTCCCTGGCTGGCCTGGTACTTACTATGTAGACCAGCCTGGCCTCAAACTCATAGAGATCTCTGCGTCCTGCATGCTAGGATTAAAGGCACATGCTACCATGTCTGTTCCACAGGATTTCTCGCTGACTGCGCTTATATACTTGCTATAACTGGTTCTCTTCCTATCCCAGGGCAGGCTTTAGCACCCAGTCACTGAAGCACAGATGGGGAGGGCTCAGAACTTGCACACAGCACCTCCAGCGCTCTTTCCCTGCCTGTTGATAACCATCTGCCAACCTTGCCTGAGATGCTTGCCTCGGGCACTATATTTAAATGCCCCCAGGTTGGGACTGAGGCTCAGTTGGTAGAATGCTCAGCTACCTACCATTCAAGAAGCCATGAGTTTCTCCCCAGAACCCCATACACTTGGTGTGGTGCCCCATACCTGTAATCCTAGGGCTCAGGAGGTAGATGCAGAGAGAACACAAAAGTTTAAGGCCATACCCAACTCCATCATGGGTTTGTCCAACATGGGATACACGAAAGGAAAATGCTACCAGAATATGCATAGGCGACAGAAATGTTTTATGGTTTCAAGGGTCAAATCCCTCTTAATGACCATGTGGCTCCTCTCCAGAAGAAAACTAGCCAGAGGCCACACTTTGAACATAAGCAGCAGCTCAGGCCTGGAGAAAACAAAGCGGAAGCTCCCAGTGGGCACACTATTCTGATTATCTGGCGAGGATTTAACTGTAGCATTTTGGCAGAGCAAGGTGTATGTACATGGTAGACAATGGGGTCATCTACTGGAGAATAGAACTGGCCACACCAGTCGAAGCCACTGAAGCTGACTTTCCTTCAAGACAATCCTCAAGTCTAGTGGGCTGAGAGCAGAATATTCAGACCTCATCCGCAGTGATGTGGGTGAACCTCAGAGCTGGACACCACGAGAACAGCCAGGTGTGGGGGCAGACAGCCAGGCGACTCCTCACAAGAAGTGTACAAACAGACACAGATAAGACAGGCAAGGGACGGCCAGGGCTGGGGACATGGGCTGACTGTTTAATGAAAATGGGGCCCTGCTTGGAGTGAGGGAAACACTCTAAAGTTAAAGTGGTAACGGGTGCCACAGAAACCCAGAGAGCTATACACTTCAACAGGGAGAACTGGACACTACGTGGGTTGTATCTCAATAAATCCTTTTTGAAGATTCCATCTGGAAGGCAGATGCTTCTCAGTGGGACAGCCCCGAGCTGCAGGCGGGGCTCACGGCTTCCTGGCCAGGTGGCTCTGGCCAGTATCCACACCTCTCTGAGGTCCAAATTTCACTGACCGCAAAGGAAGGTTACAACTGTTTGCCTTGCTCGCTTGTTTGGGGCTCTGTGAGGATGGGAAGCTACCACTCAAGCTGCCCAGCATACAGAAGACAGCACAGCAGGAGGCCTCAAAGAGCAGCCTGGCACTGCCACATGCACAGAGGCTGAGAGCCTTACGGGTGATCCGTATCCATGCACCTGAGCCAGGACCAGCTGTCATTGGCTGGGAGGACCAGGGCTAGAAGGAGCCACATGGCAGCTAGACACTGGGGAATGACACGGGACAATAAACACCTCCTAGTCCAGCATCTGACATGATCATCATACAGGCCTGGGGACACTCAGACAGCCCGGCATTCTTTTTTTTTATTACTTAATTTTTTTTTTATTTATTTTACACACCAACCAGTTTCTCCTCCCTCCTCTCCTCCCCTCCCCTCCCCTTTCCCATCTCCCCAACTCTCCATCCACTCCTCCTTCATCTCCATTCAGAAAGAACAGGTTTCCCATGGGGCTTGCACAAAGCATGGCACAGCAAGTTGAGGCAGGACCGAGTTCCTCCCCAGACATCCAGGCAGGGCCAAGTAATCCAGCATGGGGAGCAGGTTACCAAAAGCCAGCTAAGTGCCAGGGAGAGGTCCTATCACAGTTAGAAAGCTTACTAAGAGGCCAAGCGCCGGGCGGCGGTGGTGCACGCCTTTAATCCCAGCACTCAGGAGGCGGAGGCAGCAGATCTCTGTGAGTTCGAGGCCAGCCTGGTCTACAAGAGCTAGTTCCAGGACAGAAAAACCTTGTCTCAAAAAACAAAACAAACTAAACAAAAACCCTAAGAGACCAAGCTACACGACTGTCACGCACATAGAGGGCCTAGGTCGGTCCCATTCAGGTTCCCTTATTATTGGTCCAGTGTCCATGAGCTCCCACAGTTCAGGTCAGCTGTCTCTGTGGGTTCCCCATCATGACCCACCCCCTGGCTGGTACAATTCCCTCCTCCCTTTCTTCCACAGTGCTTATCCGTGGACCTCTGCCTCTGCTGCTATCAGTTACTGGATAGAGTAGCTCTGATCAGCCCAGCATTCTTTTTTATATATACTTTATTGCTTTTAATTGAACCATACATTTCCCCCCACTCCCTCTTCTTCCTCCCCTCTCCCCCTTCAGCCCTCCAACCTTGTCCCCCCCCCCATGCTCCCAATTCACTCAGGAGATTTTGTCTCTTTCTCCTTCCTAGGCGGATCCATGTATGCCTCTCTTCGGGCCTTCTTTGTTGTCTATGCTCTCTGGGGCCATGGACTGTAACCAGCCCAGCGTTCTTAACTGCACTGGAAAGGCAACTGGTGATCTGGGCCCGTTTTTAAAAAAAGTCACCTGTGTCCTGGGGATACCAGAGGACACGTGGAACCACGGCACATGGGCACCACTCACACATGTATCCATCCCAGGATTCTGCACAAAGTGTGACCAGACTTTAGCGGGAGGCAGGGCTGGTGCGGCAGGCAGCCTCAGGTGAGCCCCATCCACTTTCTCCCGCTTTGAGGCTCCTACCCCTTGCTGCTCCTACCACCCTGCTGAGAAATACTGAGGCTGACCCCATGCAGGGACTCTGGCTCCGGCTGTGCCCACGGAGGAGCCTTCCGAGAGAGTTCCAGGAAGTTTATGCTTGGAAACCGCCGTTGTCACTTTCGTTCATGGCCCAGCTTCTTAATGGGAAGCAGACACATCAAATAACTACCAGAAGGGGCCTGCTTTGAGTCCCGTCCAAGGGAAAGGGTCGTGAAGAGCCCGGTACTTAGAAATATCGTAAAAACGGGTGTCTGACAGAATGTACAGCTAAAGTAGATCGTATGTGGCTGTAAACTGTCTGGTCTGGTCGGCAGGTTAGCGTGGTGGGAGAACCCAACCCGCCTGCCCCCCCTACTTTGTCAAAACAAAAAATTAAAAAAATGAAACAAAAAAAAAATAGCCTGTGACCACAGGCACATGGAATATAATGTCTGGCTAACCAAGTCTGTTTGTGACATCCATACCCAGTCCTGACAGATAATCCTGACACCTGGAAAGCCACACAGAAGAATCAAAGCAGCCATCAGTGAGGCCCTCGCAATGCCAGACCCAAGGTGTGCCCAGAACTTTCTTCCTTCCTATTGAGCAAGTCTGCCTTCTGAGTCCCCAGACTTTGATCCAGCGACTGGAATCTTCAACAGGAAAACAAAACACTGTTTTGCCTTGAAGATGTTTCCAGATTTCGAGCTCACATGACTGGCTTGTAAGTCTGAATGTATTAATAATAAGAAACACAGATTGCCCTGCCCGCACCAGGTCCGAACCCCTCACAAACGGCAGCCCGCAGTCCCCACTGCCCCTGAAGTTGGTGTCCGTCGTTCCGCTTACCAGAGGAGGAGCTGTGGCATGGCTGTTGTGGGGCTGTGGTGGCAGCGATCATCAAGGCCGATATTCACAACCTCGGTGCCCGCTCTAGCACGTCTGGGTCTGCCTCTCGCTCACTTGAGCTGGCTCTCAGCTGGGAAGTCTCAAGTTCCAGGCGGCCTGGGATTCCCTCTCTGTGCACACACGCTTAACCCTGCTGTGTCTGGGGGAAGGGGGTCTGGACTGAGCTATCTTCTCCGTTAGGACTCCAAGGCGGCTGCCCTCACAGGCTGAGCATCTGTCTGGCTTTCCTTCTTGCTCGCTCCTCAGGAACTCGAACACGTGGCTAAGATGCTGGGAGGCGCTGCTCAAGAGTGGGTGGCTTCACAAAGGCTGGCTCTCCTCTCCAGGGAAGCAGGGGGCTATGCACCTGCGGGCAGAGACACTGAAAGGCCCTGACTGGGAGACGGGGGAAGCCGTACCTGTGTCTATCTGTCAGCTGCAGGGGGTATTCCCAGCAGAGTCAATGCTCAGATCCCACCTCAGGCTCAGGAAAGCTATGGGGGACCCCAGCCTATTCCTCACTTCTTCATGAGGTCCTCAGCCTGCTGTGACAATTCCAGAGACTGCATTACAGAAGCAGAGCCCATCTGACCGCAAAACTGTACTGGCTACTGGCAACCCAAGCATGGGGCAGAGGCCACACTGGCTTCCTCTGAGCTGAGCAGCCCATTCTGTCCGCTTACAGTCTCTCTGGTGCTCATGAACTACTAGGGAAACTGAGTCAGCAGCTTTAATTCATCTGGATTATGCACATCTACCACAGGTTAGGACAGGGTAAGAAGGGAGCAAGCGGCCCTCAGGCTTCTACCCTTCGGCCACATCTCCAAGGCAGAGCCACGCCTTCACCTTTTACTGTTTTTGAAGTTTGTCTTTAGAGAGCAGTTAAGGCTTTACAGTCTGGGAAAGGAAATGCGGCCCTGGCTCCCCCCTCCCGCCCCCTCCCACCCCACCCCTTGCTTCTTCTGGCTTCTTGCTGTAGTTCTTCCTCTGAAATTCCTTTCGTAGTTTCCACCCTTATCTTCCCATTGGGGTTTTTTCCAAGCCCCCTCTATCTGCCTGCAGCTTCCCAACAACTGTGGCCCCAGAGCTGTGGCCTCCGAACACAGCAGCCCTAGGTGTGCCACGTGAGTAGGCTCTGCCAGCTCCACGCTCCACACAGGTGCAAGGGCAGACCAGGGAAAGCCTGCCCTAGTCCGAGCTGAGAAACCATAGTGTGTGAATGCAAAAAAAAAAAAAAAATGCTCTGAATTCTAGAAGTTTGTAGGAAAGTAACCTGTGCTTAGGGACAAAAATCAACCAGCAGCCAGCCAGAAGGAGAGATCTGGGATGGAGGGGGGGGGAGTATCTGCGGAGCAGCACGACGTACCTGGCGTGTGTACTGTGAAGCGGGACCTACTCATTTGAATCTCATGCTTCAGGTGCCGACTGTTGTGACGTCAGCCCCCAACAAGGGTAGGAACAGCCACAGCCAAGGCAAAAACACACTCACAAAATACACACGTGACACATATCCCCTGACA
Organism: Microtus ochrogaster; assembly: GCF_000317375.1. Classification (NCBI taxonomy): domain Eukaryota; kingdom Metazoa; phylum Chordata; class Mammalia; order Rodentia; family Cricetidae; genus Microtus; species Microtus ochrogaster. The sequence continues at coordinate 29,816,592 of NC_022011.1, read as the reverse complement.
TGCCTCTTCTAAGTTTTTAGGTGAAATTTAGCATAAAATTGACTTTTTAAAAGTATCATTGCTGGCATTTAGCCCACTTCCTTTTAACGGTTCCAAAGTATTTTTGTCTCCTCGAAGATTCCATATTCTCTAAGCTCCTCCAACCCAGGCAGCAAACAATCTGCTCCCCACCCATGTGGAATGTCCTGCATGGTTAGCAGGTCACATATGCAGTGTGTAGCTTCTGTACCCCTGCACCAAGTTCTCAGGGTTCGCCCTTTTCCTGCCTGAGTCTTGCTCCACGCTGCAGCCAGGCCACAGTTTGTTTGTCTGCTGTTGGTACAACTGGCAACTCCACAATGCTTCCAATTTTGGTGCTTTGTAGAGCGCTGGCCTCCCGGGGTCCCCCCTCAGCTGTGTGCTGCAGTCCCCTTAAGTTCCGGCTCAAGCTGGCCTGCTCTCTGGCACATTCCTAATGGTTCTATTCACCCAACACTTCCAAATCCTGATGGTCCCTGAGAGAATTCTCTCGCCCCCACTGTCCCTGGTCCTAGCGGTTGAGTGACAGGTGAACCTATACCCTCTGTGTGTATTGCTTAAGAGGGAATTGTGTGAGAAGAATCCAACCACTACCCTTCCGGAGGGTGAGTTGTCCTGACACTCAAAACATAAATCCTCGTGCTGAGGAGCCACTACGGATGCAGAGCTTCAGTGGTTCATGTCCTTGGGTCAAGACATGTCCCCAGGCTGCCTTCTGTGGTGCCCGTGAGGCCAGGGCATTGCAGGGTTTTCCTGTAGCACCCTCTCATCACACAGACACCCAAAGTATGTGAAGGAAAGCCTACAGGACAAGGGAGCAGCCAGAGAGAAGGAGAAGAATGCTTATCCACCAGGGCAAATGGACTCGTGGTGTGACCAATATTTCCACGGGTGAGCCCAAAAGGGTGTCTTAGTTAGTTTTCTATTGCTGTGAAGAGACACCATGACCAAGGCAACGTATAAAAGTGTTTAATGGGGACTTGCTTACAGCTTCAGTGGGTCCAGGGCTATCAGGGCAGAGAGCATGCCAAGATGCAGGCAGGCATGGTGTTGGAGAAGTAGCTGAGAGCTCACATCTGATCCACATGCGGGAAGTAGAAAGAGAGACTGGGTCTAGCATGGGCTTTTGAAACCTCAAACCTCCCCTCAACAAGGCCACACCTCTTAGACCTTCTTATAAAGTCCACCAACTAGGAACCAAATATTTGAATGTATGAGCCCATGGGGCCATTCTCATTCAGACCACCACAGGGGGATGAGAGGCTGGACCCCACACTGCCCACACTGCCCACAGGCCCTCCTGGGGTGCACCTGCTCAATGCAGACACTTTGTAGATTCCTGTCTAAAGGGAGCGGTGGGCCCAGCTGACACCGGCCGCCTTATTTCTTGGGGATACCAATGGCTAGGACTCCTACAAGGCCAATGGAAGGACAACCTGCTGCAGGCCGGGGGTGTGAAGTTCTATGCCTGTAACCGGCATATCAAGTTGACAATTGATATTACCTGTCACAGAAGAGCGGCCTCTGATGTCATGGCTTCAGCCCACTGTGGTGAAGCAGAGCTGCTCACATCATGGTGTCCAGGAAGGGGAGAGAACATGCCTGCGCTCCGGGACTGCCCCTCCTGAATCCCCTTTTGTTAGACTCCGTGCAGCTCAGACTACCTTCCGATCTACTGCTATTTCCCATGTGCTAGGGTTACAGGCCTGGCCACCACACTGTCTCACCTCTGTGACCCCTCTTATTCCATCCTGGTCTTCAGGGAAGGGAGTCCCGGGTTAGCTGATGCTTTCTGGTCCCATCCACTCAAACCCAGGCCAGAGGTGTGTGCCTTACTCATCTTCTAGGGTCTACTCTTTACTTTGTGGGACAGAGGCCTGTGGGCTGAGCTTTGCTCTGATTGGCAATGTAGGTAAGGACAGCGGGGTGTCCCTGAGGCTGTCAAGGCTGCCAGTTGCTGCTCATTCGACTGTTCACATTTGAGTCCGCCTCTCTGGAATGGAACCCATCTTACCCACAGCAGACCTCGCCAGCAGGGAGCATTGGTGACCACTTAGAAAGACACAGAGCAGAGAGATAGGGATGACTGTGACCCTGAAGTCAGGACGCGCTGGCCACCCTCAGACAAGAGGCCCCAGGCTCTCTCAGATGTTTTGCCAAAGCAGCCTTCCCTTCCCCTCACTGCAGCCCAAGCCTCCCAGCCACCGAGTCTGCCACTGTCTGAAAGCTGGTAATGAAGAACCCTGACGCTGTGAGCCACCATGGTAACTGAAGCAAGACTCTCTGTTTAGTCTTGTGAGTATCTAGATTCTTGGTCTAAACAGCCTTGCAAACCACAGAAGGCAGTCCTTCCTAGGTGGGAGGACACTCTCTGGGTCTTGTCCTACCTAGGGCTTCAGCAGGCCGTGCCCTTCCCCTGACACTGCAGGCGAAAAGCGGCTGCCTCCAGAGCCAAGGCTATGGCACTGGGTAAGGACCCTGGATAACCAATAGATGCAAAGTGACATTTGCAGAGAGGAAAGCCAGCCCAGGTCCTGGTGGACGCTTGCTGGTGGGTAACCATGGTAACCATGGACACACCCATGCATGAGTACTCACACAGAGTGGGTCACAGCCCCTTCTAGTTCCATCTGCTACAGTCAGGCTTTGACATGCTGTCTCGATGGTTACCAGTACTGTGGAGTGTGAAAAGGGGCAGGCTTGGTGGAGAGTGGATGGAGGTCTGGAAAATGACATGGAGGTGTGTTGTGGAGTATCAGTTTAAGATGTGTTTCGTTCAGTTATGCCGTGGAACATTTGTTTAATGAGCAAAGATGTGTTGCATTCGCTTGTGTTGCATTTGTTTAACTCTGTGAAGCTGTGTTACTTTGCCTGCCTAAAACACCTGATTGGTCTAATAAAGAGCTGAATGGCTAATAGCAAGGCAGGAGAAGGATAGGCTGGGCTGCTGGGCAGAGAGAATACATAGGAGTAGAAATCTGAGCTCAAGAAGAGAGAGGAGCGAGAAAAGGAGGAGGACGAGGACGCCAGGGGCCAGCCAGTCCCAGAGTAAGAAGTAAAGAAAGATTTACAGACTAAAGAAAGGGAAAAGTCCAGAGACGGATGCAGTGGAGGAGAAATGGGATAATTTAGGTTAGAAAAGCTGGATAGAGCTGGGTGGTGGTGGCGCACGCCTTTAATCCCAGCACTTGGGAGGCAGAGGCAGGAGGATCTTTGTGAGTTCGAGACCAGGCTGGTCTACAAGAGCTAGTTCCAGGACAGGCTCCAAAACCACAGAGAAACCCTGTCTCGAAAAACAAAAAAAAACAAAAAAAAACAAAAAAAAAAAGCAAAAAAAAAAAAAAAAAAAAAAAAAAAAAAAAAAAAAAAAAAAAAAAAAAGAAAAGCTAGATAGAAACAAGCCAGGCTAAGGTTGGACATTTATAGGACAGACTAAGTCTCCGCGCATTTATTTGGGAGATGGATGGCAGGCCCTGAAAGAGTAAAACAATAAAATAAAATAAAAAACAACTACAGAGGTGTGGCTCACACACAGAGACAGCAGAAGCTTGAAGGGGAGCAGAAAACGTCAACAGCCTTCATGTGTGCCACCAGATGCTAATCAGTAGAGAGAGAGAGAGAGAGGCTGCTGGTGGGTGAGGGGCTGGCAGGCAGCAGCCCAGCTCAGCCCAGCATTCCCTTTGCCAGTAACAAGCTAAAGTTTCAGCTGCCCACAGAGACAGGGAGAGAGCTTTATCCTGATTCATCCAGAGAGAAGATGGCAGCCTCAGTCTCGCTTGCCCAGATGGAGATGAGGGACAGGATGATCAGTGCAGTGATTGACAGTGGGCCCTCAAGTCCCCAGGGCTCTAATAGCCCCGCTGGACTGTGTGGACACCCTGGCTGTGATGGTTTATCCTCACTGTCTACTGGATTTAGAATTAACATGAAAATACACCTGTGGGAATGTCTAGGAGGGTGCAGCTATAAAGATCCAACTGCAGAGGGAAGATGTAAGCCGGATCAGAGTGGCACCACCCCTAGGAGGCAGGCCGCTGGCCATGTTACTGGGAGATTGTGTTAACGTGTGTGAGAAGACTCCTAACTGTGCCTGGGCCCATTCCCTGAGCAGGGGGCCTTGGGCTGTGTAAGGTGGAAAAAACAGCTAAATGCCAGCGTGGATTTGCCATTCTCTGCTTAACAATGTGACCAGTCACCCTCAAGTTCCTGCCGCCACGCCTCCTCTATATGAAGGGCTGCAACCGTGAACTGTGAATAAAAACTCTTCCTTCCTTTAGTTGCGTTGGACATTGATTTTCTCACAGCCATGAGAAAAGTAGCACCCGGCAGATGGGGCCAAGTTTGAGCAGGACACCGCAACATCCATGGCTCTGTGGATGAAAGTGTCACCGCTGTCTGTGTTTCCTTCAGCCTGGTTGGCAGCCACTGCCCATGGGTCCCGCCTCTGCTGAGCTGCCTTTTTGCAGATCCTTCGCCTGCAACCAGGTCAGCGCAGCCTCTAGGTGTGTCTTGGCCTAGCCTGGGCAACTCTGGGAATCTGGAGAGGCTGATCTACCACAGACCCTCCTGATGTACCATTGAGCTATGCCTAGTAACCAGGGCCAAACCCAGCTATTGAGGAGGGGGCCTCTCAGGGCCATGGTTTCTGAATGACAGACAGGCTCTCTGTATTCTGGGCCTTCGTGTTAGTTCCTAAGGACCCAGTGCAGGACAAAAGCTCTTCTCGGAAGGCCCCAGCTGGGCATCCCCTGGGCTCTTCCGACCCTATTGCCTCAAGTCTTCACTAAGGAGGACATGGATGCAGTGTGGTTGGGGGGCCCCGGTTTCTCCGAGGGAATGGAGAGTCTAGTTTTTCCTTCTCCTCTTCACTCTCTGCTTCTCTCTTCCCCCATCTCTCCTACACTCAGACTCCATGTCCCTCCCACACTAGATGCCTGCCACAACACCTCTCCAGCTGTGACAAGTGGAACCATCTTTAGACGCAGGCCACCGTCACCCTGGTCCTGGCCAAGAACAAGATCATCTTATGCCTCTCGCCCAACAGCAAAAACTAGTCCTTTGCCTTGGTCTGACCCTCATTGGCTTCACAGGCTCTGGTACCCATGGCTGGTTAACTCTATGGCTTGGCCTGGGGGTCAGAGGGAAGGGTGGCCTCTGGCTGAGGAGAAGCATGAGAAAAAGGGCCCTTTCAGAGCTTGCCATAAAATTCAGTAAGGAGCAGAGTGGGGCTCTGGCCTATACCCACGCCCACCAAGCTGAGATCATTCTTTAAAATCCCTCTCTTCCAGGGAGAAGGCAGAGGCGGGAACAGGGTGCCCTCAGGGACTTCTGGAACTTCTGGCCTCCCAAGATGCTGCTCCCCCAAGCTGCCGCTCCCCCAAGCTCTCCCCCGCCCCCACATAGAGTTTAGCAGGCCTAAGCAGCCTCTCTGGCCCCTGGACCACCGAGATGCTGTGCCCACTCAGCCTGAGTGGGAGCTAGTCGATTTGTATGTCCACACCCGGAGGTACTCACAGGTCAGCCAGAGGACCAGGTCCTGTGAGCCCCTCAGCCTACAGCCTCACTGCCTCAGGCAGGGAGGAGAGAGGGAGAGAGAGAGAGGGAGTGTTCATGTAGGGTCTGAGTGGAGCAACCCAGCTGAGCATGTTCCATGATGCTAACCTGAGACTCAGCAGCCAGAAGGGCCCCATTGTCACAGAGCAGGAGATGTGCTGTCTCTTCATCAGGCTCGGGATCCATATCCAACATCTGCTCGTCCCAACCCCTGTGCCTGAAAGCCCAGTAGGGCTGAACTCCTAGAAACTCCTGATCTGAGAGTTCCATGGCTGGTCCAGACTTAGACAACCAGATTCTATAGGCTTCAGGGATCAGGGCTATTCTCCAACATGAGCGTCCGAACCATGAATAGCACCCTCAACTAGGGGGGAGTGTGAAGCTTCATTCTGTCAGTCAGTGCTCTGGTGGACATCAACCCAGTCTTCTGTCAAGTGTGTCAACTATGGCTAGCTGGGACCTGCTGGAAGCTGTCTCTGGACTTGGGTAGCAGCCTTCCTGCTGGACACACCCACCAACCCAACCACACGTGTCCCCAGCTTGCTGCCCTGGCAAATTCCAGACATACTGAAGCCGCAGCTACGCCAGGAATGGGAAGGCCAGGGTGATGGAGGAAAGAGAAGGAAGTTTGCCTGAGCAGGTGGCCCACAGGGAGACTCCAAGTAGTGCCAAGCGATTCCTGACGCTGTGGCAGGGCTGCCTCCTGGCCCCGAGCTCCACAATACTGGCTAGGAGGAGGCAGGCACAAGGGTCTGGAACATCTAGAATTAGGATCCCACCTCTGTATCCTGCAGAAAGGGGCTCTGAAGACAGTTGAGGCCCCCAGAACCTGTGGCTGGAACCTTCTTGGACCCAGCTCACTTCCTGCTGCTTTGGAAAACATCAGTCTATCTGGCTTTGCAAGGTAACGTCTTCCTGTCCACTAACTACTGGTCCAGCCTGTGCCAGCCCTCAGAAGCTAAGTCCCTCTGAGCTCTAAGGTTTATACAGCCAGGCTTGTTTGTTTGTTTTTGGCAGGGGCAAAAAAAAGAGCCATAACCAAACTGACCAGCAGAAGCTAGACACTCCCATGCCAAGCGTGTGGCCTCTGTGGCAGGCAGCCCACTCCTTGGCAGGCACATGAAGCGCATGATCATCCTGCCACCTCCACACATCTAGGAGGAAGGCCCTACTGGTTCCACAAGTGGTATTTATCTGAGCTGCAGACTCTAACAGGAATGAAGCCTTACCAAAAAAATGAGGCTCAAAGAAGCAGAAGAAGGCTCACCCAGATGAGGCGGCTCAGCTCTGAGCACCCGCCGGACCAAGAGGCAGCCTCAGAATTTCCTGGCATCTGCTCACTGGTGTTGCAATGGTGGAGGGCGAGAGTCAGGAAGAAATGGAAGATTATTAAGTGGTTTTCCTCCTGAGTCAGAGGGCCAACTGGGCACACTGAGACCATCTGCAAAACTGCTTGAGCTGACTGGTAGGAAGTGTCTGCCTGAGAATTAACCCCTCTGGGACCTGGTAGCACTTCCTGGGGAGCCAACTGGGAATGGCAGCTGTGAGCACCTCTGCAGGATGGATTACAGAACAAAGGGTTGAAGGTGCGGAGGGCGGGGGTTTGCACACATTTCCTGGCCTCTCTGTGCCTCCCTCTCCTCTCGCAGCTGTTAAGATGGGGTGTCCACGAACGCAGAATTAGAGAAGTGTGGCACTGAAGACAGCACCGTTCCCAGCTCAGAGCCAGGCGTGACAGGGCAGAGACAGCAACTGGCCTCTCTGAGCCAGGTGGGACTTTGTCCTTGTTTGTTTGCCTTATAGCAAGGCCACCAGACTTAGGACCATCTGAGACTTGGAAAGGACCCTAGGGAGCCAAGCAGGGCCTGGGGCAGGGGTGTCAGCACTCTGAACACCAAACAGATGGACCTGAAAACATTAGGCTGAGGCATATTTCTCAGAGAACAAGGACACCACGAGACCCACCCCAGCCCCCAGCCATGGGCATTGAGGGTGCTGCTGTGTTCTAGCAGGTGGCAGCTGAGGCAGCTGACGTGGCAACTGCCCGCCATCAAAACCATTTCCTTTGCACAAGCAGATGGTAAGATGCAGGAACACAGGCATGCAGTCCCCTGGCCACCTGGCAGGCAGAGGCTTCCTGTGTGCCGTGTTGGGACCAAGGCGGTGGTGGGGTTCAAATGCTGAGCTGCCTCTGAAGTCATTTTGTTTCTTTTACAGCTGAGATGAGTGATGCCCGTGTGAGAAGCTCCCACTGAGAACAGCTCTCTTGCCAGGTATCAAAGAGTCAAAGTCAACTAATGTTGGCATCTTACAAATACCCGGGTATAGATGCAGGAGGAGGCACGCCATGCACACAACACAGGGCCAGGAGAGTACGGCATCCCTGAGGATGAGCCTTCCCAGTGACAAAACTCTGTGAGTGCCAGAGTGATGGAGGAAGGTCATTGGTTAATTAAATAAAGAAACTGCTTGCCCTGATAGGTTAGAACATAGGTGGGTGGAGTAAACAGAACAGAATGCTGGGAGGAAGAGGAAGTGAGCTCAGAGATGCCATGCTCCCCTCTCCCGGGCAGACGCTATAGCTCTGCTCTCTGAGGCAGACGCATGCGATGAAGCAAGCCGCCAGATCAGACATACTGAATCTTTCCCGGTAAGACTGGTGCTACACAGTTTATTAGAGATGAGTTGATCGGGATATCAGAATTAGCCAGTAAGGGCTAAAGCTAATGGGCCAAGCAGTGTTTAAATGAATACAGTTTGTATGTTGTTATTTCGGGGTATAAGCTAGCTGGCGGCCGGGGTGCCGGGGACGCAGCCCTGCCGCTCCTATTACTACACCAGAGGTCCAACCAGGTCCAGGGCCCCACTGGCCTGGGCATTCTAATGCCGTCTATTTCACCCATGACGGCCTGAAGGGCCAGAGGACCTGGTTACAGAAGACCCAGGTTCAAACCAGCTCACAACTGTCTATAACTGCAGTTACAGGTAATCTGACACCTTTGCATCATACACACCAAAATAAAGTTAAATAATTTTTTTAAAAAAGATGGGGTCTGAAATATATATATACATATACATATATGTGTGTGTGTGTGTGTGTGTGTGTGTGTGTGTGTCTGATCTCTATGTCTCTATTCTAACTCTTTTCTGACCCCCTGCTTCCTGACTACTTTCAGGGAGTGCCGCTAGCCTGTCTCAGGGCTGACCTTCGAGAGAGTTCCAGATTCTGGAAGCACAGTGGGTCCTTGGGTCTCCAGGTTAAGTGGCTTCTTTCTAGGCAAGCAGAGCTAGCCATGAAGGGACCTCATGTGTGAGTCGAGAAGACACCTATCTAAGGCTCCGGGATCCAAGATGCAGAGCTGTGAGGTCAGACAGAGGCTCAGAGAAACCACAGCAGGGCTATCACACGCCCTGGGGCTGCAGAGCAGTCTCCTCTCCTGTGTCAGCCCCAACTTGTAAGCTCACCAGTCATGTTCTCTGAACCCCTTCTCTAAGTACTTGGTTCTGCCTACCTGCCTACAGGTAGCTGCCTCTGCTGTTGTGTGTCTGGGTTCATGTTTGTGTATGGACACCAGGGGTCAACACTGGGCATCTTCCTAAGTCATTCTCCATCTTACTCTTTTGAGACAGGGTCTCTTGTTAAACCTGGAACTCTCTGATTCAGCTAGACGGTGGCCAGCAAGTTTCAAGGATCCTTTCGGTCAGCTCAGGGCTGCAGACATGTGCTGCCATGCCTAGCTTTTAATATGGTTGCTGGGAACCAAACTCAGCCCCTTGTATGGAGTACACTTACTGACTGAACCATTCCTCCAGACCCAATAGGTATGCTCTGCGGGGTTGTTCTTGTCCTGTTTTGTCATTTGCGACCCAGCCTCATGATCTGCTTAGATTTTAAATGTCGCCTGAGTAAGGAAAGACAGTGACCACAAATCCAATGAGCAGTCACAGGCCTAATCTGATTATCCATGAAACCTCCATGCACAAGGAACATGCATGGGACCCACATCCAGCTCAGGAAGACTTTAAGGTACCATTGAACCTACACATCCCTGGGACATACGAATGGGCAGCAACCTGAAGGAGCCTAGAGACAGCAAGGGTAACAGTCCTGGGTCAGGACCTGGCACGGCCAGGCTGTAAGGTGAGGCTTATGGAAAGGACAGGAAAAGCAGCGAATCCCCAGCTTTCCTGGGAAGGTACACTCGTCACCATGTGACACTTGGGCCAGGGCCTCATCTCCAGCTCTTTGGAGCCACTTATGGACAAAGAGGCCCCACTGCACCTAGGGTTTGTGACCTCAGTCTTGAAAGTATGAAAGTTGGGCAGTTTTCCTCCCATCATGCAGCAACGTTCCTTCCTCCGGGGTAATCATGACCTTGGCTCGCTTGCTTCCTCAGCTGCTATCCCGGCCCATCCATCATCTCCTGTCTGCTGGGTGTGATGGTCTCAGATAAAACTCGATGGGGCTACATTGCCAGCAATCCATCATCCATCCTATCCTCCTGGGTGCCAGATATATGTTGACAGTCTGATCTGACTCCAGGGGACAAGAGATTGAGATGGGTGCTGATGCAGCCCTCGGGCTTCTACTGGCAGCTCCCCATCTTCTCCCCTGCCCGGTGCAGGGCCCTCAGCTCTATGCCCTCCCCATTCCCCTTGTCTGATTGACCCATGTCCAGGCTGTGGCCCGTGCCTGCTGTCTGCTAGAGGGAACGGGGTGGGCAGGCAGCTGTGGGGGCAGAGGGAGGGAGATGGCATGGTGAGGCGGAATGGCATTTTTTTTTTCTGATTCGGTAGAATGTGTTGGCACTGTGATGGAGTGAGGTTGGAGATGGTGGAGCAACCTAGGGCAAGAGAACAGCAGTAGACACGTAGCCAGTTAGTGTGTTTCCCTCCCAGCTCACAGGGGCGGGATAGGTAAGAGTCTCCTTTTTCTAAGCTGACAGTATTAGCCCGGTAGGGTATAAACCAAGGGTCTGGGGTCAAGGCTACACATGACTGGAGGTCACTGTGCCTAGGCCAACAATTTCCTGTAGCACCTTATGTGCCTTCAATGACATTCATTTCTTGGCACTCTGATTCAAAGATACTTTATGTTTTACAGACAGGGTCTTGCTGTATAGCCCAGCAGTCTCAAATGCCCAATCCCCCTGCCTCAACCTGAGAGCTGCAATAGCAGAAAGCACTAGCACACCAGCTAAGGCTATCTTAAGGATGGCTTTTATTTTGAAATGCCCACTGACAGAAGGTAGAAACAGTAATATTGAGAATGTTGACTTCTGAGCGATTAATTTATCTCTGGGAGTTACTGATACTCTAGATTTCATCTTTGGCAACGACCTGGAATTTTCTAGAATTGTCTACAAATGAGTTCTGCTTTTCCCTGGGCCTGTTGGTTTTCTTCTCCTGCACACACCTGCACACAGATGCTACCAGACCTGTCTCTGATCAAAGAGTAAGGTTCCCATGCTGTGAGCGCCAGGTTTTGGTGAAAACCCTCAGCGAAGTAAAGGAAGTTCTTTCTGCTTCTAGAATGTCTGGGTTTCTCTAGTGTTTTAAGTGGATGCTATTTTTTTTTTTTAAAGCAGCTTCTGCTGAGGGGCTCTCATGACCTGTCCATGATCTAACACCGGATACCAAGCCAAGTCAAATCAGAATGCACTTGTGATCAGGGGACACCACGTGGCTGTGATGAGCACCCGGAGGGCTGAGTCACTCTGCTCATCTGACTTAGATAATGAGTTAGGACGCTCATCGGGACAGCAAACAACACATACAGAACCCCCATGAGTGTCTTCCACCTGGTAGAATTTGATTCGCTAACCGCTGGCTGTGTCTTGCAGTTGTAAATGAGGACGATTACTCTAGTTTCTTTCTTTGCTGACCTCAGGTCTGCAAGTCAAAGATGTACCTGCCTCCAAAATGTGGGGCGTGCACTGTCTCCTACCTACTTTCTGCTAGACAGAGAACAGGACGTCCCCACGTCATCCACTCGGGAGAACACACTTCCTGCTGGGTATTTTCTTCCCCGCTCAGCAATCCCCCCTCCTCTGCCAGGCTGGCTCACCTGCCACTACAGCGGTTAGCTGTGCGTCTGTCCTTCGGTTGTCTAGCTGCAGAATCACCACTTGGTTTTCATTGCTTAAATCCTCCACAAGGCCTTGATCTCTGCAGAGTTATTTTAAGGCCTCCTGGGGTGACCTCTCTGGTCTGTTTCTGTTGTCTACCGCTGCCTGGGGCTTTCCTTTGCCCTTCACTTCTTGTCTTCAAAAGTGCCTGTGGATAGAACCTGACATTCTCCTCCTCCCAAAAGGATTGGCACTCGTTCCCACCAGGCTGCTGGGGACATCAGCAGTCTCGGCCACACGGGCCAGACTATTATCAGCAACTGAGACAATACAAGTTAGCTGAGGGGCTGCCCTGAAAGCCAGGTGTGCCCCACCAGAACCCACCCAGGGGAAACGGGTCCACTGGGACCTGGACATTTTGCTGTCTGGTCCCAATGCTTGCTCAACGAGCTGTGCAGGTGGTGAGGCCCCCCCATCCACTTAGGCCTGAGAGGCCGCCCAGCCCCACAGAAAAGTGACTTCCATCGGGACCAACTCCCAAGTGTCCCTTCCTCACTGGAGCCTCCCTGCCTCCAGTGCTTCAACTGTCCCTTCAGGGGCTCCACTATCACCATGCCACTCCCTGTGCCCTGTCCCTTCTTGGGACTGGCTGGGAATTTCTCCTGGTTGTAATTATCTCTACCCTATCTGTTTGGAAGTGATACTCTAGGCTATTTCCACTTCAGGCTGTCATGAACAGGGCCATCGTGAACGTGCACAATAGGTGTATGTAAACAGAGGGTACTCCTGGGATTACAATTGTGGGGTCATGTGGTACACTGTCACTAGTTTTCAGAACACGTTTTCTGGATATCTGACTCTGCTGAAAGCAATTACCTCCCAGCACTCTGGCTTCAAGGATTCAAGTCTGCTGCCATCTTACATTCTGCATGTCTGGGTGTATAGCACGCTTCTCACGGCGGGTGCTTTCCTCCCTGGATCCTTCTGGAGGCATTCTTCTGTTCTCCATTCTTGTCTGGGATCCTGCCCAGATATGTTACATAGGTGTGTAACCTCCAGCCTCCACGCCTTTACCTATATTCCCCACACAGGGCCATCTTCAGCAGTGGCCAGTCTCCTATGAGGATGGTCACAAACCACGTCAAATTGTCTATTCCAGAGAGCTGCTCACCTCTGTTACATCAGCATGATTAACCAGCCCAAGAATTCAGAATGCGGTGGTGTGAGACAGAGGCATGGTCATTTGGGACAGAAACTTTAGAGTCTTCCCAGGAACGGCATGAGCGTGGCACTGTCAGTCAGTAAGGACAACTCTACTGGCGTTCACAAGCCACTGGCGTGACTCTTTGGAACTGCTTTCTCTGCAGAGGCATGGCCTTTTCCACAGAGCATTCTCCCAGGACCCCTGGGGTTGCACCGTCTGGAGCCTAAGCATTCGAAGAGGACGGGCTGGAGTGACCTTGCCTTAGACGGCTCCACCATGATAAAATGGGAGCCAGCTGCCCCAAGGGGTACCCACAGCTCTTGCTCCCTAGCAGTGAGGGCCAGAGCAGGAATTCCCTGGTAGCATGGACCTAGAAATGAGTAAGCTTCCCAGTACCCATCCTGGGAATGGGCAACCTGTAGACATCCTCTCATGGTGCAAGCACACTGAGCCTCTGTGACCATAAATACACTTTATTTCATTAGAAATGCATAATTACACTGTGGAGCACTCCCCTAGCAGCGGGTCCGCAGGGCTCCAGCATTGGCAGCTGGCTCCAACACCTACGTCGGGACCCTGGAGGGAGCACACGGCCAAGGCTTCTGCTACTCCACAGTTGTGTTTCTGTTGTGTGTGGTTTGGGGTTTTTTTTTTTTCCATTTTCTTTTTTGTTATAAACACCATAGCAAATTAAAAAAAGCTGTTTAAACAAAATATTGTAGTTCTTGTTTTTCTGAATGTACTCAACACGTTTTGCACTATGCTTCTCCTCCAGAGACCAGCAGTGGGACTCAATCCTGAGGCGCCTTCCAGCAGGGGGGGCCAGGACCCTTCCCCAGGAGGAGGAGCTCTCTTGTGCCCTGCAGGATCCAGTTACCCTGCTGCCGCAGAAGAGCAGGGCACAGGGAGGATTAGTGAGCAGCTGTGGGGTGGGGCTCCTACAGCGCCAGGTCTCACTGGATCTGGATGGCTCCATGCTCAAGCTGCATTTCGGGCTGCAGAGTAGGCTGCAACGCTTCAGCCGTCTGCAAGGCGGGGGGACAAAAGAAAGCTGTTCTAGAAAAACACAGCAGCACATTGTGTCAGCAAGCTACTTGTTTGTTAGCAGGACCACAACTTCACATACAAGCAGAAAACACACGCGTGTCAGAAGCTCCATGTGTGCCAGTCGACCCCTGGCCTGATGGGAAACAAGCAGACCTGCCCAGGAGAACGTGGGCTACTGGGGCCAGACTGCTGCCAACTTTCCACCCTTACCTCAAGGTGCCCAGAGAAACAACTTGGATTAGCCACGCCATGTTCCTAACCCAACATATTTGCCTAGAATTTCAGGGTCACACTGACTTCCTACAGAAACTGCCCCAGTGTTCTAAAGGGACATCTTGGGACAGCTTAAAAACATGGCACCGGTCAGTGATGTACATTAGAAAAACTATGCAGTCACCCTTTCAAGGTGCGAACTTGAACTCTGGAATGAGTCACTGATCTTCCATCTCAGCCGAACTGCAGGGACACAGAAGGGTAAGTTCCCTGGGCTTTGACGCTAAGTCAGGAATAGGGTCTGCACCACATGAGGCAGAAGTCTCACAGCTACATCCCCACAGCACTGGCACCTGACAGCTCTTACTGTACATCTAAGTCTCTGGTTTGTAAAGACAAAAGACTTAACATACTGTCTCCTTTAAGAAGGGAGGAGAGAGCAGGGCGGTGGTGGTGCACACCTTTAATCCCAGCACTTGGGAGGCAGAGGCAGGCGGATCTCTGTGAATTCGAGGCCAGCCTGGTCTACAAGAGCTAGTTCCAGGACAGGAACCAAAAAGCTACGGAGAAACCCTGTCTTGAAAAAATCAAAAAAAATAAAAAAAATAAAAAAAAAAGAAGGGAGGAGAGGAGCTGGGTGCAGTGGCGCACACCTTTAGTTCCTGTACTCAGGGGGCAGAGGCAGGCAGATCTCTGTGAGTTCAAGGCCAGCCTGGTCTACATAGGGAGACCTTGTCTTGGAAGGAAAAAAGATGGTTTGTTTCCTCTCCCCAATGGGGACGGCATGGCTGAGACTGTGTTCAGCTCACTTCTTTAAAAAACTAAATAAATACTTTGAGACAGAAATCTTTAATAAATAAATTAAAAAAATAAAAAGTTGCAGTAACCTTGAAAAAAAAACTAAATAAATAAACAGAAAAGGGAGGAGAGGAAGAAGATTACAGTCCGAGAGGAAGGCTCTGGACTGCAGGAGCCTTCTATGAAGCTCTGTGCTCAGGAGGCAGTAGAGACCCTGCAGCAAGTGAAATCAAGTGGGAATCTGTGTGTCGGGCTGAAGGGAGCAGTCTCTTGAGGCTTGACAGGGATTATGGCTGAGGCCTACAGACTGGGAGGCCTTCACCTTGGCCCAAGTTCCTTCTCTGAGAACCTGGAAGAGTCATTCCTAGGCTTTCAGGGAAGAAACCCCACAGTGCCCTCTCCTAGGATGCCTGGTCTGGCAGCTCCATAAGCCCTACCAATTCCTGAGGCAAACGGGCCTCAACAGCTCCTGGAAGAAGTAAAATCATGATCGACCTACGACCAAGGCCCGTCTCTCAGGCCTGGGGGACCAGAAACTTCTGTGAAAGACTACACCAGGCCCATAGCACACCAAGGAAGAAGGCACTGCCAGAGCCAGCTGGAGGTAGACAGAGGAAGGCAGGAGACTTGGGCACATGACGCAGACTCAGACTGTGTGAGCCTTCTGCCCCCTACCACTGGCACCTATCCCAGCTGGACTGAGATCACATGAACTCATAGCTTCTGGCCTGTGGGATGATCTGCCTGGCAGAGGACTGTGACCTTCAATAGAAGGGGCAATGAGTTCACAGGAAACAGAAGCCCTGACTCTCGGGACCTCCAGAAGAGGCTCTGGGGGGGGGGGGGGGGCAGGGCAAGACAGAGCAGGGCTTTGGTCTAGTTTTAGATCTAGATAAACATTTCCAGACAGGTATCTCAGGTAAGACACTGCAAACTGCCTTCACATCATGATTTCAGGAGTTTAGAGTTAAAAGAAGACCCACACCTGAGCTGGACCTGTGTGCCTCCCTTCAAGGAAGGGTTCCTACCTAGAGGAATAACAGACACAGCCAAGGGCAGCATCTGCTAGGGAGGCTTATGGAACTGTGCCTAGGAGGGACAGAGGACTCACCTGTGCTGCAGTTGTGTGGTCGCTCACAGGTGCCAGCTGGACGTACTGAACCTGAATGTCACTGCCCTGGAGAGGCGACCCATCTACTCCTGTAGCAGCAGGGTCCGAAGAGGCCACGGCTATGAGCTGAGCACCCTGCAATACCTGGGGTGGGGGACAAAGCCAGGCTGGTCAGTGCAGCTTGGGTCAGCCGACCCCCATTCTCTTCTGGTCCAGAAGCAGCAGGAGGCCCCAGGCCCACAGCGTGGATTTAAGTGCAATGTAGCCTCACTGCCCACTGCAGAGAGACACCTGGTTAAGTGAGTGTTGAGTTTTTGACTGCCATGAAATCTGCCACATCCACATACAGCCTTCTCGAAACATCCTTGTTACACACAGACATTAGTCTTTTAAAGCCTGTGTAAAAACAAAGAAGCTAAAACTTGAAAAGAGCTGCCCAGAGAAAACTGCACAGGCTCTGAAGACAGCAGGAGAGCTTAGCAAACCCCCAGGTGGTGCTTTAAATAGAAAACAAAGGGAGAAGGGAGGGCTGCAGACAGGGCTCAATGGTGCACTGCTTGTGTGCAAGCACGAGGAACTTGAGTTTGGACCGTCAGCATCCACGCACAAGTCACGAATAGCTGCGTATGTCTGTAACCCCCAGCAGGAAGACCGCTGGAGCTAACTCATCAGCCAGCCTAGTCAAGACAGTGGGCTCCAGGTTCAGTGAGAGACCTTATCTCAGAGAAAAGCTGAATACAGATGAGGACACCAACATCCACCTCTGCACATGCAAGCCCAGGCACACACACCCATGCACGCACGCAAAGAAAAGAAAGAAGAGAAGAGCTACACTATGGCAGGGAGACTGGAGGAGTGACCAGGCTCCTAGGGGGGGTGTGACCCAAGAGGACAAGACACCCAGGAGCAAGTCACTACAGATCATAACCTTCCATCCTTTTAGCTGTTTCCTTCCATCATTCTGACCCTGGTTGACCAAGGACCCTGCCTCAGAATGGATCTGGAGGAGGGGACAGGTCTGGGGTGACTCCATTTATGGCTACCCTTCCTACTGGCTTACTTCCCACAAAGTCCACTTGGTGCTCACACAACTGGTCAGGTGGCTCTAGCAAGGCAATGCAAAGCCTCTGTCTGGTCATTCATAGTTGCCAGGAACCAAGGAGTCCTTCATCGGGGCTGTGTACTATTCTAGGAGGGAAGGCCAGAAGTCCCAGACATGAAACTCCAACAAGAAACACAACTGTCTATAGCAGAGACACCTTTGGCAAGATGGCACACCCATTCTGAAGAACAAAGAAGACAGTATGAGACATGGTTCCCTACAACCAGAGACAACAGTACAAACTAGCCCAGTGAACATCTAAGAAGAGCTGTACTTGAAGACAGTGCTGGCTTGTCTGTCAGGTAACATGTGCCTTTTTAAAGGACACGTGCCAGCCACATAAGATCAGGGTGTTTTATGCTAATGAGGGTCTGCCACATCAAAATCAACTCCGCTGTCCCCTCAGAAAGCCATGCTGGGTGCCACAGTGGCAGTGGCAGGAAGGGGGTCTTTCATAAGGGGAGCACCTAGTACTCCTCTGGGAGGCGGCCCACCTCCTCCTTGGAGAACACAGTGGCTGCTGGGCCCATCTCAATTCCAGTTTGATTCTGTTCACCTACAGAGGCCCTAAATGACTCTGCTCGGGGGGAGCCAAGAGACAACACAGTGACAACCTAACTGGTCTCTGCACAGATCTGGCCCTCATGACCCACCTCTCTGGACCTGCCTTTATGTCAACATTTGGGGACAGGAGGACAGTTTCCTTGGCCTCACAGGAGCCACACATCCTGGTCAGCCACTCCGTGGGCCACGGTAACAGGCAGCAGGATGTGCAAAATGAGGAAAAGCAGGCCTTCAGCCCTCTCCAGATGCTCAAGGTCAGGCTAATTGAAAGGAAAAGGAGTGTGCAAACACACATCTGTATAACTGGTTTCCAGGCAAGTTCAAACTTCAACATAAACACTTGCTTGGTACTTTAACCAAAAATACCTCAGCGCTGGCACATCTCACATGCCTGCCCTGGCACAGCTCCTGCACAATGTTACTGCACTCCCGCCCTCTTCAGAGCGAAGCAGGGCAACAGGTGCTCAGTGCCCAACAGCGGACTGACGGTAAACATACCTTCTTTTAGACAAAGCTTGGCCCCTTTCAGGGGGAAGCCTGAATAGAGTAAAACGATCGGGTTTCTCCAGAGTCACTGACAGAAACCTCGGGCTTCCTCCTTCCACTCTGACTTACGGTCGGGCTCATTATTCCTGCTCAGAACTACGTTTCTCCAGCACTGTGCTTTGCTTCACTGGATCAAGCAGGTGAACTTAAAACAAAAGCAACAACTTTATATTTAGGGGAAGAGCAGATGGAGCTGTGTTCTGGGGACAGCCTTTGGTGGTAGACCCCCACTGTGTGAGCTGTCCTTGACCTCTACTGGGCAGCCAGGGTAGCTCGGGACCTCACTTCCTCTGCATTTATTTACTCACCCACAGTATCTCCTGCCCTCCCCACTCAGCAGCTCTTGTGGATCTCAGTGGGTCCCGGATGCTCCTGTACCAACCCCGTACCCCAACAAAACCATGTTCTGCAGAAGGGTGGACTATTTCCATGCACGTCTGGTCACAGGAGCTTCCTGCTCTGACTGCAGGAGCATGGGGCCAGACAAAGAGGACAATATCTATGGCCCACTTGTGCCTGGCTGTCTCCCCTGCACTGCCCTAGGTCATCCAGTAGGGTACCCCAGTGAGAGGCAAGGGGTGGCTCCCCATGTGTCCCTTGCACAGCAGAAGCAGCAGGCCTCAGAAGGAAGGAAGGGACACTGACAACAGAACTGCTGCAATAGCAGCATGACCCTGCTCTGTGGGCTGAGGGCTCCGGGCTCATTGATTAATGGCCTGTTTTACTGGCCATTAATCAATCTATAAGCTTTTATATCCCATCAATAGTTTCAAGTATACCTGTACACATGTCTTCATACACATGTGGTCATGCATGTGCACATGCACGCATGTTCATATAAGACATTTACCTGTTCACAGACACCTCATCAGCTCTGCTAAACCCCTAACATGCCCCTCCCCTATGGTTCTTATCCTCAGGCCTCTGTAGGCATGGGCAATAACAGTTATGCGGCAGCCTCTGCAAACCCGGGCTCATAGTGTGTGGCATTGTCTAACTTGCTGTAGGTTCTCAAAGGGCCAGATACCTGTGGTAAGCAGGTCCCGCCTGCTGTCCAGGGCTCTAACCTGACCCTTCTTTTCATGGTCCCTGGAAAACATTGGTCAGGCCACCCACATCTCCCAACAAGAAACACTTACAAACCTGGATCATCTCATTTCCAGCAGGCAGATCAAGTGTGTCTCCTCCCAGAGGCCAAAGCTGGGAGGGATTAGCCTGGGCCACTGAGTCACCGCTGACAGGAATGGGATTCTGGCACAGGCCCCACGACTGGAAGAGATCAGAATGGGGGCTATAGGCTTGGCAGTGACTTGTCAAGCCACAGACCCCACCTTGTGGGGAAGAGGTAGGAAAAGGGGA
This sequence comes from Microtus ochrogaster, assembly GCF_000317375.1. NCBI lineage: Eukaryota > Metazoa > Chordata > Mammalia > Rodentia > Cricetidae > Microtus > Microtus ochrogaster. The sequence goes on along the minus strand of NC_022011.1, from coordinate 29,797,009 downwards.
AGGTGCTAGCACACTGTGGCTGCCTGGTTTGTATCTCCTGGGAACTCAGAAGCCAGGCCACTCTTGAAACCCCAAGTCAGGAGTTATAACATAACCAGTTTCCCCATCATGTTACACTTTTACAAATTCCTCCATAGTGAGTCTAAGGTAACTATAGCTGCTTTTAATTATGGAGCCTGTTTCAAGAAGGCTCTGCCTGTGTTCACTGCAACAAAGCAGCACCTTCCCTGCTCAGCACCCCAACAGTGCTGTCCTGCCAGCACTGCCAATAAAACCACCTTCTATATGAAACAAGAGGCTGGTCAAATCTGAGGTGCTGTACTGTAAGAAAACATGAATTCACAATATTAAGACAAAGGTGTAACTTCATCAATCAACCAATTAATGGAAGCAAGATTCTCATCTGGAAAAAGTTTAGAAAGTTATGGCTTTCAAAGACTAGAGCTACCAGGCCTGACTTGCAAACTGTCTCCCAGTGAGAAGCGGTGGGACTGGACCCTGGCTATGGGAGCTGACCGTGTCTGTTTGAATTGTGGGGAAGAACTGGTGAGCTGTCACCTTGGCTGGCTGCTGTGAAGAAGAAACTTGAAGACCAAGATCATGTCAAGGGTGCCATCACCATGCTCACAGGGAGGGCACTTGCCTGGGAAGGCCTGGTCATAACTGAACTGTCCAGTTCTGGCCATGTTTCTTAGGCCTGCTCCTGTGTGTCTCTGGTTCACACTCAGGACTTATCATTCTAGTGACCAGTTCTCATTCAGCAACAGGAGCAGGCCTGCACCTGCCTCCAGCACCAAAAGAGGGAAAGCTCCAAGGCACGTTCCGGGCAGTTACCAAAACAAGCACCTTTCAGCATTATTAACATGATGGCTAATAATCCTAGCACTCAGCAGGGAGAAGCAGGAGATCAGGAGTTCAAAGCCAGTCTTGGCTACTTTAAGGGAGTTGGACGTCAGCCAGAAAGCTATATGAGACCACAACAACCCAAGTATGGTTTCACTGGAAATGCTGCTCCGGGTGAAGGGTGACAGCCACGAGGACTGACGCAGGAAAAGTCAGCTGGTGAGCATGGCATGTTCATCCCAAGAGCTTCTTTGAAACACTGTAGCCTGAGCTAGCAGCCAGGGCAGGGAAAATGACATCTGGCATCTCTCCTTACAAAGGAGGCTGAGGAAGGTCCCAACAACAGCAGAACCCTTGCTCTGTGCGCGACACAGTAATGGTGACTCAAGCACCCAGCAGGTACCTACTACAGTGTTAGAAATGTGTGGTGCATGTGTTCAGCCCTGTTTAGAGCTCCCCCACCCCCGCCCCATCACAGCACTGTGCAGAGTAGCGCGGGTGTACTGCAGTGAGCACAGGAAGGCTTGCTGCGCCCCTGATCAACAGCGACCTGGTCTCTGGCATGTCCTGGCAGTGCTTCAAGAGGGCAGTGCAGCTGGAGGTTTGGCTTTAATGTTAATGGTTAATTTAATGATGAATGAGAACTGAAAGTCAACTCCCAGCTGCAGGATAGCAAAGATGAGCTTTTGTTGGGTGCCCAGGGTACATTTTGGCTGCCCAAGAAGACTGACGACTCAGTCTGTTCTGGGGAATCCTTGCTGTGGTAGGCAAGAGTCTGACAGGCAGCAAGGCAGGTCACCACGGCATGGCACACGGCACATTTCCACTCTTCTCCCAATAATGAACTTTCGGATCCTTCACTCTTCCTGCTCACTTTGCTGGACCAGAGCCCTGACCTGCAGGTTCTCCGAACAGGCTCTGGAATGTGGAGGTGTCTGACTGCAACGAAGTCAGAGCTGGGACCCAGGCCAACAGACAGACCCATCACGTCCATGCAGCCAACCTCCAGGGGACTTCCCAAGGGACAGCATAGACAGGCCAGAGACAGGATAGGGAGCAGGCATGTGCTATACTCTCAGCTTCACTGGTAGCAGCTCCCCTAACACACTTTTGAAGCAGTAACTTTTCAGACATATGGAAATGTGGCAGAGGGCACGAGTTCAGAGCAGGGCACTCAGAACAGGGAGCATTGTCCTTTGGAGCACACAGCATCTGGTTTTCCTCCATCCACTGCCAATACTGAAGCTCTACTTAAAACCCAACTGAGGTAACGCAAAACTGGTGCAAACCCTAAAATCATGCAAGAAGCCCCAGGACCTTTCAGCAGTATCTACATACGAAACTGAGTCCCACCAAGAATCTACTAGGAGGCAAAACCAAACTAAAACAAAGGGAAACAATTGTGCCAGGGTCAGACACTCACTCGTGTTGATAAGTGTGTGGCCAGCCTGCCCACAACTGCAGAAAAAGCCCAAGAAGCCTCAACTTGTTTCTCTTACTCACTTTCTCCATCCAGACAAGGGTCTTTCCCCACCTCAAAGGGTGGTTTTCTCCAGAAGAACAATGAGGAGCTAAAGGACAACTATCCAATCACTGACTGCCCAGACTGCAACCATCCACAAACTTTCCAGATATATGAGACATTCCTATGACAAAAGTCAACTTATTCTGCATTGCTGCCCCTCTTCCGTGTGTGTGTGTGTGTGTTGTGTGAGCACGTTGTATGTTGTGTGCTCACGCATGTCCACACAAATGCACACATGCTTGCCTACATTCGTACACATTTACCAGCCAAAGATCAATGTGACTTTGTTCTTCACCTTACTATACTAAGGTGAGATCTCTCATTGAGTCCGGGAACTGTTAATTCAGCAAGCCCAACTGGCCAGTAAGCTCCAGTTATCTGCCTCCCCAGGGCTGGAATCACAGATGTACACTGCCATCCCAGGCTTTTTTATGTGGGTGCCGAGGGTTGGAACCTAGGTCCTCATGTTTGTGTGGCAAGCACTTTACCAAGTGAGCCATCCCCCCAGCTAATAATAATTTTCTGGCCTCTGTTCTAGTTAAGGGTACTATTGCTATGATCAAACACCACAACCAAAAACAAGTTGAGGAGGAAGGGTTTACTTGGCTTACACTTCCACACTGTAGTCCATCGCTGAAGGAAATCAGGACAGGAAGTCAAACAGGGATGGAACCTGGAGGCAGGAGCTGACGCAGAGGCCATGGAGGGGTGCTGCTACTGGTTTGCTTCCTCTGGCTTGCTCAGCCTGCTTTCTTAAAGAACGCAGAACTACTAGTCCAAGGGCAGCACCACCCACAATGGGCTGAGCCCTCCCCCAAAAATCACTAATTAAGAAAATGCCTTACAGGCTTGTCTACAGCCTGATCTTATGGTGATTCTAGCTAGCATCAAGTTGACATAAACTTAGTAGCACAGTCATATAGGCCTGCCTGGTCTTGAGACATGGACAAAAGGGTGCTGGGATTAAAGGCATTTGTACATGCTCAGCTACGAATCCTTTAAGTCCTCTAGGGGAATTCTACCAAACACATGTCCTTGAGTTCGTGTGTGTGTGTGTGTGTGTGTGTGTGTGTGTGTACTGCACGCATGTGGGTGCACGGGAGAGGGTGGTGGCACACACATGGTGAGGCCAGAGGAGAGCATCACATGTCCTCCTCCTCCGTGGCTCTCTGTCTCACTTCACTGAGATAGGGCCTCTCATCAGATGTGAATCTTGCTGCCTTCCTCCCTGGATTTGTACACGACAGAAATGACCCATTCCAGAGACAAGAGTTCAAGTTATAGAGTCACCCACTGAGGAAGCCATGTGCACTCTTCCTTCCTGTCCAAGGCTCGCAGATAAAAGTGCCAAAAGAGTGGGCAAGAGGAATGGGTACCTCATGAATAAGGGGTCTTGGAGCAGGAGGGAGCTGCATGAAAACACACAGGAAGAGCACTCTGCTGTGGGAGCAAGTCAAAGCCTAAGACTATATATAGTGGCTTTTTCTGAAGTGTATGTGGAGTATCTCAAATGTCAGAGGATCTCACAGCCCTCCCTGTCCTTCAGCCTAACAAAAACAAAAGAATTAAGATGCCTGGGACAGGAAAGACACTAGAACAGGATTGTGTGAGAAGCAATCGGGGAGCTTGGGGCCCCAGCTCAGTAACACCTGGGGCTACCTAGGTTGGCGCCACCCAGGCCTCTGGGTACTTAGCACAGATGTTACCTTGTTTGTTATTCTGAGCTGCATTCTGCATGTTAGGAAACACAGCCCTACGCAGACTCATTTGCCCAAGTTCATAGGGCCAATAAAACTAAATGAACAGAGGAGGCCTTTAAGGCAGTGTCCCAGCCTGCTGTGCTCCATGGCTGGAACCACCACTTGCCTGTGACAGGTTCATTAGAAAAGAGCAAGGGGAATGATGGCACAACAGATGGCGGCCACCCCCAAAGTGGGAAACATTCACACCAAATTCCCTCTCCTTCAGCATTTGTTATGAAAGAAAACAGCCTTAGGGCTAGGACACCTACTGATGGCTAGCCTTTCCCCACAGCATGCTCCCCAGCTCTCTGGAGTGGCCCTTTGAGAGCTCAGATTAGGGGCCTCTCTGAATCACCCCTAAACGAGATGGTACTGCAAGAACCAGTGTTTGGGAGCTGACCTGCTCCAGCTCACCATATGGCATGCAGGTACCAGGCCAGCCCAGCGGTCGCTGGCACTGCTACCCCTCTTCCCTCTCGAGGACCCCATGCTCTTATTAGGCACATCACTATGACCTCCGTTTTCAACTGGAAATCCATGGATAATCAGACTTGCTGGTGCAGGCATACACACACACACACACACACACACACACACACACACACACAAACACACACACACACAACTCCAACTACTCAAGAGATTGGGCGAGGAAGGTCTTCCTGGACTACATGTTAAATCAAGTCCTGGGCTATAGAATGAATTCAGGGCCAGCCTGTACAATTTACTGAGATCCTGTCTCAAAATGAAAAACAAAATTAATCCTAACATTTGAGAGGTAGAGGTAGATAGATCTCTATGAGTTTCAGGCCAACCAGAATTACATAATGAGACCTTGTCTCAAATAAACAAAACAAAACCAAAACTCAAAAAGAGCCAGTTGCATACTTCAAAGTATATAACTCAGTGGTAGAGCACTTTCCTAACAAGGGCAAGACTGCAGTGTCCAGTTTCTTCCTCCCTCCCTCCCCCTCTTTCTTTCTTTCTTTCTTTCTTTCTTTTTTTTTTTTTTTTTTTTTTTTTTTTTTTTTTGGTTTTTCGAGACAGGGTTTCTCTGTGGCTTTGGAGCCTGTCCTGGAACTAGCTCTGTAGACCAGGCTGGTCTCGAACTCACAGAGATCCGCCTGCCTCTGTCTCCCGAGTGCTGGGATTAAAGGCGTGCGCCACCACCGCCCGGTCTCTTTCTTTCTTTCTTCCTTTCTTTCTTCCTTTCTTTCTTTCTTTCTTTCTTTCTTTCTTTCTTTCTTTTTTTGGTTTTTTGAGACAGGGTTTCACTGTTTAGCTCTGGCTGTCCTGGAACGCACTCTGTAGACCAGGCTGGTCTCCAACTCAGAGATCCACCTACCTTTGCCTCCCAAGTGCTGGGATTAAAGGCGTATGTCACCGCTGTCCGGCCCCAGTTTCTAGATAGATAGATAGATAGATAGATAGATAGATAGATAGATAGATAGATAGATAGATAGATAGATAGATAGATAGATAGAATTCATTTATACAGAGAGGCCCTGGCTTGTGGACTATCAGCTTTAGGGTGGAATGAAAGCGTGCCCGCATTACCACTGTTTTCCCCTTTGAGGCTGTCACTCTGTGGGTAGGGAGGTACCCATACCCTAGGATCAAACAAGATTTTTTTTCTCCTTTTTGGAGATGACCTAAATGTTCTAAATTGGAATTAGAGAAGAAGTGAGCACATGCGCATGTGTAAACGCTAACCTGCAACACTAGTGCAGGCCGCACTCCTCACAAGGAAAAGGCTGAAAAGAACGGAGTGGAGCCTGTTTCCAGTGCTACCAACAGCACCACTGCTAACATCCTGAAAGTGTGTTGTCTGGGCGGTGGTGGAGCACAGCTTTAATCCCAGCACTCAGAGGCAGAGGCAGGCTGATCTGTCAGTTTGAGGCCAGCCTGGTCTACAAGTGCTAGTTCCAGGACATCAGGAGCTATATGCACAGAGAAACTCTGTTTTATAAAAAACCAAAACCTTTTCAAAAACAGAAAAAGCAAGAACTGTACTAAAAATGATAAAAATCCATCAAAAGTGATGCTGTGATTCCAGAGTCTGCCCTTAGCCTTGGCTGACTGGAGTCCCTTAAAGAGAATGGATCGTGGGATGGAGGTGGGAACGGGGACAGCAGCAGTGTGGCCTGCCCTTGGGTATCTTTGGGATTGTTATGAATCCACATCACCTTATACAAATAACACAGCCCCTTGAAAGCCTCGGCTCTGGTGACCAGAGGCTGAGACCATAAATATGAGTGAGCATTCCTCCAAGTTATCTTTTTAAACATGTCACAACATACTTCCCAGCCACAGACTGTACCCAGTTTCTCATGGGACTCTGCCCGACTTCAAAGGCTCTTTGGTGTCGCAAGCTGTAGGACACAGTACCAAGAAAACAAGAGCCCAAAGTAACATTCGAGCCTGAAACTTCCTTTTCCCTGCCCAGGTACAGATCAACAACAGGTCTCTGTCTTTGGCACACTTGGCCAAAAGTCTGTCTGTTGTGGGAGGTTTCTACTCTGTGTGAAGATGTATTGCTGTGATTGGTGTAATAAAAAGCTGAATGGCCAATAGCTAGGCAGGAGGTAGAGGTGGGGTATCCAACCAGAGAAAGAGAGACAAAGAGAAGATGGTCCTAGGCCCTGGGAGAAGCCAGGAGACATGGAGAGGAAACAGGAGGTGCAAGATGGAAGACAGGTAAGGTCACATGATGGAAGGTAGAGCAGCATAAATGGGTTAATTTAAGTTATAAGCTCTAGTGGGGTAAACCTAAGCTAGGTTGAGCTTTCATATTAACAAGTCTCCATGTCATTATTTGTGAGATGGCGGCCCAAAGAAAACTCTGATTACATCTGTCTGTCCAATTTACACAGCAAGCTTCTGTCTGGAAGCATCCAGCCACCCCCATACTGCTAGGAATGCTCAGCTCCAGAGGACATGGAGTTTGCTCAGCTGGAGATGGGCACTTCAGAGATGTTCACAAGTTCGAGGATCACCTAGAACGAAGCCACTGGCGGTACTCCTGATACCTGTAATCAGAGAGGCCTGTGCCACCAGGCCTGGAACACAAGTTTGAGGGGTTTTGTTTGTTTTTTAAAGATTTATTTATTAAGAATGCAAGTGGTCTATCTGCATGTATGCCTACACACCAGAAGCGGATCTGATAGATCTCACTGGAGATGGTTGTGAGCCACCATGTGGTTGCTGGGAACTGAACTCAGGACCTCTGGAAAAACAGCTAAGTCCTCTTAACTGCTGAGCCATCTCTCTAGACCCACATATCCAAGTTTTTATAAAGTTCCTTTTTAGTCTTTAAAAATTATGTGTAGGCCTGTGTATCTGTACGTGAGTATGAACATATGAATACAGGTGCCCAGAGGCCAGAAGAGGACATCAGATCCCCCAGTGATGCAGTTACTGGTAATTGTGAGCCAGCCACATGACACAGAAGCTGGGAACACTGCAGAGCAGCAAGTGCTCTTAGCCAGCCCCAGTAATGTTTAAACAGGGTTCTAATATAATTCAAGAATTATCTTCTGACTTATCAAGATGAAGAACATATATTGATATTACAGCACAAATGTTATTTGTCTGAAAAACTGGAATATCTTAGAGGACTAGGCTAAGCTGACAACAGGAGTCATCTATCACACAGTGGTTCACAGAGTGAGATGTGTCAGGACCAGTATTCAGGAGCCAATGTGGAGAGGGTAGAGAAGAAAGTGAACACTACTGAAGCTATAGTGGAGCCCATGCTGCCTTGAGGAGCTAGTCTGTAGTACAGCCAGGGCTAAAAGAAGAAATCTTGTCTCAACAACAACAAAAATTAAATAAATAAATAAATAAATAAATAAGTAAAATAAGTAAGTAAATAAAATGTCATAAAATATCTTCCAGCGCTTTTACAGCTGAGGACCATGTCCTAGTAACACCCTTTCCACATACCTACAGGCAGCGCATGCAGTCAGGTTTCAGGAAAACATTCCAGCATTCACACCGGATGAAGGAAAACCTAAGACCAACTTGGAATAAAGGATCCAAGAGCCACAGGATCAATCCTCTTGTGGGCCCAGGAAGAGGACAGGTGACAGAGCTAACTGTCCCAAGCACAGGTCTGGTGACCTTAGATCCACTGAGGATTATCAAGGTGAATGGAGCATTTGTGCCTTCTGAACCATAAAAATGAAGCCATTCTGAGTAAGGTTACTGAACAGACTCGAGAACCGGCCAGATGATGAAATAAGGACAGAATCTCGGCAAGTGGGAAGCAAAGACCACTGGCGAATGGGCCTGCAGAAGACAGCTGCTTCATGAGCACAGCTGTAAGTTCCCACCAGAAGGCAAGCTGCCTCCAGGAGAGAAGAGGATGCCAGCAGTGCCCTCTGATGTGTGGTCCCGGATACAGTGACACTGGGAAGCAGGGAATGGGAAGAAAGTATGGGGTTCACACGTGGAAAGAATCAGATGTACAAGTTATTTCTCAGTGTGAGAAGTGATCAACATTGCAGCTTCTTGCTGGGAGGTTGCTTAGAGCAGAGTGGGAAGTGAATCATGGCTGGCAGCAGTGACTGGCTTTTGCAACACTGGGGACGGAGGCAGAACCAGGTGTCTGCCTTGGAAGCTCAGGCAGTGGCTCCTTCACAGCCTCACTGCCCCTGACTAGAAGCCTGTGGCTGTGGTCTAAGCTGCCAGGCCTGGGGTTAGACAGTGGGCTCTCTGCCCTCAGGTTAGGTGGAGAGGCCAAGGATCAGGCAGGCATTTCTGCCTACCATCAGGCACAAGCATCACACACTGTAAAAGCCCCCTGTACTTTTTTTCAATTCCAGGTGGAACTTTACTCATGGTAGAAACAGTGAGAAACTGATGTAACAGGCTTTTCTTTCCTTGTCTATGAAAAGGTAAGATCTTCCCATGGGGAACCACCAACAAAACAAACACAAAGCACAACATCATAAAGAGCAGAGAGAGGAACCAACTACAAGGCTGAAAACTCTTCAAGAGGAAGGATATGAGAACCAGCTTCTGCCACTTGCTCCCAACTGCACAAGCTTGGCAGAAATGAACAGGGTTCTCTTTAGCACAGGGAAGACACATGGGTCTTCCAGCACAGAGAATGCTAGTCTTACAAAACAAGGAGCAGAGCCTTGTATGACGAGTGAGTTTTGTGTGTCTCCACAACTTCTTAAGCTGGATTATACAAACAGGAACACATCCTGACTATTCATAGGGACCCAGAGTGGAAACTAACCTTCCCAAAAACCCCACAAAAAACCCACAGAAGTACAAATCCCCACTGCCACCACCAGCTTCCCTGTAGCACTTCCCCCCTGGGCACCCACAGCCTGGGACATTTCACTAAGCACAGAAGTCCTTCCAGGTATAGCCAATAAAGAACTGCTCTCCTTATTCTCAGAAGAACCAAGCCTACCTTGTCCTACCTGTGCAAATGTCATCAGACTTTCATGGAAAGTTGCAGAAAGCAATGAACTTGGCGGGAGTTTCTTCTCTGGTGCAAAAGCTAACGTGAGAGCCCACAAAGCACAAGTGCAGGCCAGAGTCCACCTGCACGCACTCCTGGACACTTCGCCGCAGCTGCCTCCTGCTGGACGCAACCCCTCTCCCACCCTCACACCAGTGTCTCATGCTGAGGAACAGACTGTGTGCAGGACATGGTGAGAAGGTGTGGATGGGGAAAGGTGAGCACTTACCTGTCCATCCTGGCCAACGTGATGGATCTGCAGATTGCCCTGCAAAGTAAAAAAAGGAGACAGAGTGAGAACTTCCCTACACTATTCAGAAATAACAAGGAAACCACTAAGTCTACAAAAACCCAACCTCTTTTAGCAATAAAAACCACGAAAATAAACCAAGTATTATAAGTTGAATCTTTTTTTTTCTTGTATTAAAAGCACAAAAGTTTAAGTCTGTTCCCAACTCTGACTCACAAATAAGAATGTCTTTATTTTTCCTTTTTATTTTAAACAACTGTAGATTCACAAGGCATGTACACAGGAGTGCAGCATGGCCCACAAAAGGCAGGAAGCTATTCCCACCACTCTGGGCCTCCAAAGTCTCTTACAGATCGCATTTCACACCATCATCAATTGTAAAAGACATCCCAGTCACCCTACTGAGGCAAACAGACTCTCTCCTAGAGCGCTCTGCTGGAATGGCATTGGGTCCACACACTGAGCACATGATTGTGTGGCCTTTTGACTTCACAGGGTGACACCTGACTCACCTCACTGTCCTGTGTGATCTGCACCTGCTCTCCTTGAGGCACCTGGGCAATGTGGAGGTGACCCTGTGGGATCCGCAGCAAGAGAAGACACCAAGAAGCATCAGAGAAAAACAAACCAAAGGAAACAACAAGCACCCTCTGCCGACTTCATGCCTATCTGCTCTCAGCCCAAGCGAGGGCAGGGCTGGCCAGCTTGGTGCAATGTGTGCACAGTCTGAGCTCATCCCACAGTCTCTTAGGGAAATGTTCATCACATGATTTATGTGATCTGCTGAACTTTAAATGTTACTTAAAAACTAAGAATGTGGGGGGTCACTGGGGGAAAGCTGGTAAGGATGGCAGGTGGGAAGGGTCACTTGTGAGCACTGGACTGAAGTGGAAACACTTCGTGTAAACAGTGACACATGTTGCTCCAAGTTTAGGGTCTGACTTCTATCAAAATCCTATGTGGAGCTGGAGAGATAGCTGAAGTCAAGAGCACTTGCTCTTGCAGAAAACCTGAGTTTAGTTCCCAGCACCTGTGGGGTGGCTCACAATACTGCACAACTCCAGCTCCAGGGCATCTGAAGCCCTCTTCTGGCCTCTGTTGTCACTCACATGCACAAATCCACCCCCCCCACACACACACGCATGCATATACATTAACTAAAACTAACTCTTTTTATTTTTTAAATCCTCTCTTAGCTCAGTCAAGGTCTTGCAGCAAAGAACCTGCTGCAGGTATTGAGCTGCTTCTGCTTCACTGTGCACACAGCCCTGTGCCAAAGGGATCTATTCCCAGTGCTCTCCCAGACTTCCCCACTGACCAGATGGCAGTTCCCGTTGATATCTAGTCAGTTACACAGATCAACAAGCCCGTGAAACCCACCACTTACAGTCACTACATTTCCTTTAAAATAGCCCCACAACCAATGGACAAAAATACCAGAGTGACCCCAGAGCTGCCCATAGAGCTCCTTGCTCTCCAGCAGTTTCTGAGGTGCATACTTCCTGTTCTGCGGCTTCCTACTGTGTGCTCAGAGTATGCAGAAGACTCTGCCTAGCCTTTGTGCTGCCTATGGCTCAGAACACAGCACCCTGGCTGAGGCCTGCCTCTTCACTGAGATGAACCACAGGAGCTAGTGAATGTCCTGCAGGGATTTTTGTCACTAGGTTGCTCCGCAGCAGCCAACAGCCACGTGCAAGGTTGTCAGGCTGCTTCTCTAAATGAACTGCTTTCACCTCAAACTATTGCCTGCTTTCTCCCCATGCCAACAACACTCCCTCAGCCACTCCCCCCACCGCCCCAGACACCTGAGTGAGAAGGTACGTACTACTTGCACCTGTCCATCCTCTCCAATCTGGTGGATCTGCACTTGCTGTGCATTGGCCAGGGCGTAGTGTAGAGCCTGGGGCTGGGACTGCTGCAGCTCACTGGCAGGTGGAGGGGTACCCATCATGGTCTCTGTGGAACACAGGAGCAGGTGTTAGTTAGGACCCTTAGGTACCACATACAGAGTGACACACAGTCATCTTGGCTTCCGAATGTCTCCCTCCCTCAGTTCCTGAAGAGGGAATGGACCTTGTTCCTAGTCTCGGGTCAGCACATCTCTGCTCTGCAGAGATGTCAACAGCAAGTCAGGGGGAACTGAGGTTTGTAGCCGAGGCAAGCATTGCTAAGATTCAATGACACTGTTGTAACAAACTCTTTTTCCTGCAAACAGCTAAACAAACTACTGACCTACTGCAGGTCTGTCCACAGATATGACCACAGGACTATGCTTCAATCAAATTGCATCTACAACACATTTTATTTCTTATGTTTAATTAAAGTAAAGCACATTTGGTTTGATATATGGTGTGGTATTTTAATTGTAATACAAACTATAATGACTTTTCTTCCAGTACTGAGTGTAAGACGTCGGCATGCTACACGTGTGTTCAGACACTGAGCACACCTCGGCTCCAACTGTAATGACACCACAAGCACAATTTCCTGAAACAGGATATTAGGGCTTAGATTTTTTTTTTCAATGTATATTATGCAGTTCCACGGCAGAGGTTTGTGGTAACTGGTCAGAACAAGCCTGCTGGGCAAACAGTGTAACGCCCTGAGCCTTAAGAAAGTGGACTGACATTACAAAGGATGTGAAGCAGACTCTAAAGAAAAGCTCAGCGTCCTTTCCACAGCAGCATCAGACTGCCATGTGGTTTTAAAAGCACCATGACACCAATTAAACCTGTGGATTCATACACATGTACAGGCAGAAGATGGAAGACACAGCTCAATGGTAGCACACCAGCCTGGTACGCATGAGGTCCAGGGGCTCATCCCTAGCACTACCAAACAAACAAACTAGCTAGCTGTCTTGATTACTTTTCTATTGCTGAAGAGCCACCATAACTAAAGCAACGAGTAAGAGAAAACATTTAATTGGGGGCTTGCTTGCAGTTTCAGAAGATGAGTCTATGACCATCAGGGAGCAAGGCAAGCAGGCAAGCAAGACATTGGAGATAAGAGCTTACATCTGAGCCACAAAAACAAGGCAGAGAGAAAGAGACTGGGCCTGGCATGAGCTTCAAAAACCTCAAAGCCCACCCCAACTGACCCATCTCCTCCAACAAGGTCACAACTTTTAATCCTTCCCAAAACAGTAGACCAGCTAGGACCCAAGCATTCAAATACAGGTGCCTATGGGGGCCATTCTCATTCAAACGACCACACTATCCTTGGCACAAAACTCATACAGGGCCAGTGAGAAGGCTCAGTAGGCACCTGTCACCAAGACTGCTAACCTGAGTTTGATCCTCAAAATCCAAACAGAAGGAGCGAACCTATTCTGGCAAGATGTTCTCTGCCCTCCGCTCACGTGCAAGTCACATATGCTCTCGCTACCACACCTACCCGACACACACACACACACACACACACACACACACACACACACGGGGCATGCACGTGAAAATACACATACAAAGTAAACAAAATGAAATAAAAGATGAAAACTTATCTACATAAATATTTTAAGGAAAAAAAAAATTATTTTGCAGTATTGTGTGGTGGTCCCTTGTCTCTCCACTAACAAGTCTAAGGTAACAAGGCAACCCAGCTGGAATCAATACCAATTCCAAATTAACAGGATTCTGGCTTAATTACATTTTACCATCACCAAAATAGCCTTGAAGACCAGAATAGCTTTGCTAAGCCAACAGCAGATGCAGACAGAACAATGACGAAGATTCCAGAAGTCCCTTTCCTAACCACCCACCCTGTTTAATCAGATCTAGGCCAAGAATGTGGCATGTAAGTAAGAACAGACAGATGTCTCATCAGTTTACAAAGCAGGGCACTGTCACAAGACCCCATGGATGCTGAGTGGTCAGAAGAGCCGAAACCCAGGCTCTCTTCTGAAAGCAATGGCCAAACCAGTCATGGCCTGAAACTGTATCTACTATATCAGAGGCAGCTCTGAGCTCGCCCCAAAGCCACAGGAAGAAGGTTACAATTAACTATGCCTCACACCCCCCCATCCCCATGAACAGCATCCTCCGAGCCACAGGTTCTTTTCTGCTCCAAACACAAAGAGCACAGAACAGGGCTGGCACTGCTCTCACTCTAACAATGTCCACTGGCAGGAGGACAGAGACCACAGGTCAAGCAGAACAAAGAACAGCCACCTGGCAGAGCCTTCTGGGAACGATGCCTCAGTCAGACCAGCACACATACTACAGGGCATGTCCATTCCCCAACAGTCACCCTGGGAGGGGGGCACTGACAGCTGCCAGGGCTTCTCAAACATGACATTCCTGGGGACCTGCCCAGATTTTGGGCACTTAATACACTCCACAGTGGCTGGCTGCCCACACAAGAAGCCAGCATTCATAGCATCTTAGAGAAATGCTAATATGTTCATAAACGGAACAGCAATAGGTAGTAAAGAAAATAGCTACCAGTGAAAAAGAAAAAAATTAAAAATTAGAAAAACGGAATATAAATATCATCATGCTAAGCCACTGTCAAGCAGTAGAAAGAAATACAAGTAACTAGAAGAGCTCAACCACTAACAAGTAAATAAGCCTGACAGTGACTAGAGCAGGAGCCACAGAAACAGGCACATGCACTGAGTCTCAATCAGGCTTGCCAGCAAAGGGGGTGCCGGTGGCTGCGGGTTAGAAATGTGGAGCTTCAGACCACTCCACTCTACCTGAATTAGCATATGATTCCAAAACAGCACACCTCCACCTGACAACCTGAGCACCTGTGGAGGGAATGCTCTAATGGCTGGGATATGTATGAATGGAGCCCCAACCTTTTCTATGCCAATCTCTTGGTGCCCACACCTCTGAAGGCAGTCCAACTCACCAATGCCCCACTCCTCAGCTCCTGCATGTACACTATCAAACGCTGTACGCTTGGAGTGTCTCATCCTTTTGCTCAAGTTCCACTGTCACCACAAACATTGATTCCTGACAGCCCTCACACTGCCCTGTGGCCATGGGTCAGACCATCACTGCGGTGGCTGAGGCAATGCGGACAGTGCCCTGTCCAGCAGCACAGGTACCAGGGCTCAGCATGCATCTGAATGCAGCCGTGGGGCCTCCAGGCTCACTTTTCTGGACTGCACATGTACCTGGCACGCTCTCTGAGCACGTGTACTGCTACAGAACTGTCTCTTTCCACCCACCCTGTGCTCGTCACTAAGTTGGCAATACAGGCCATGACATCACACTGTGTCAGATTCGGGGTGAGACCTGGCTCACTGGGAACCTGTCTAATAAGCTCTGCTTGATGTAATTCCTTTCAAGTCCTAACTAAACAGCCAGTTTCAACGGCATGAATACCTAGCAACTGCTCCTTCATGTTTCCTCTCTAACTCTGCTTGACAATTTTTTGAAACTCATTTCTTTCCTTGCTGCTACATCTCTATTCCTCTTTGAAGCCCTTGAGCACAACTTTAACAACATTTTAGTGACGTGGGCTGTTAATTCCAGACTGGGCCTCCTTAGACACTAGGTTTGTGGTTGGTTGGTTGGTTGGTTGGTTGGTTGGTTGGTTGGTTGGTTGGTTGGTTAGCTGGATCTGGGTTTTGTTTGCTTTCTGTTTTGGTCATAGGTCACATTTTCCTGTTTCTTGGTACCGTATCCGATATCTTGTAAATGTTCCCAGATTAGGTGTCTGGATTTTGTCTTCCTATTAAAGTGCTGATACCTGTGAGCCCAGTGAAATCTTCTCAGGTTGTCTTTAAGTTCTGGCTTTACATGGTTGGAGGGATGGCTAAGCAGCTAAGAGTGCTGGCTGCTCTTTCAGAGGACCTGGGTTCAGTTCCAGCACCTACATGGTGGCTCCCAACCATCCATAATTCCCAGTTCCAGGGGATCTGATGCCGTGGGGAAGTGGTCTTGTATTGTTTTAAAAGAATGCTGACTGGCCAGTAGCCAGGCAGAAAGTATAGGTGGGGTGACGAGAACAGGAGAATTCTGGGAAGAGCAAAGAGTCAGCCTGCAGTCATCATCCAGATACATATGTAGCAAGATGAGGAGAATGCCTTGCTGATAAGAGGTACCAAGCCATGTGGCTAACACAGACAAGAATTATGGGTTAATGTAAGGTGTAAGAGTTAATAAGAGCCGGGCGGTGGTGGCACACGCCTTTAATCCTAGCACTCGGGAGGCAGAGGCAGGCGGATCTATGTGAGTTCGAGACCAGCCTGGTCTACAGAGCTAGTTCCAGGACAGGCTCCAAAACCACAGAGAAACCCTGTCTCGAAAAACCAAAAAAAAAAAAAAAAGAGTTAATAAGAAGCCTGGGCTAATAGGCCAACTAGCTTATAATTAATGTAAGCCTCTGTGTGTTTCTCTGGGACTGATCGGCTGCAGGAACAAGTGGGACAGAAACCTCTGGCAACAATCTGATATGCTCTTCTGACCTCCTCCCTCTAGCACCAGACATGCATATGCTGCATAGACTTACATGCAGGCAAGAGACAATACACACACACACACACACACACACACACACACACACACACACACACACACAAATAAACAAACAAATCTTTTTTTAAAAAAACGTTTTGTCTTTACTCTGGGGAGAGCCCAGCCATGGCCTTCTAGCTCTCTCAAAAGTTGGACCAGTATTCACGGCTTTTTGCTCTGGCTGGTGGGCATGTGGACACCTGTTCCGCCCAATGGCAGCTTGGGTAAATTGGCTAAGATGTCCAGCTGCTATACACGGCAAGCATGGGAAACCAGCAAGAATCCAAGGGGACTCTGTGTGACTTGAAGCCTCACTTCTAGTTTCACCAGATTCACTACTTGGGCTCTCCCAGCACGAGTATGCTTCCTCAACTCCTAATTCAGCTGTGTACTACCCAAAAGCCCCTTGCTGCTCCACATTCCAAACTGTGCCTTGGGAGGCATGCTGACTGAGGACAGGCATGCCAGCTTCCTGCTCTTGGGTCCACAGACCTAGGCTTTCTTGTCTGCACAGCAACTTTCTATAACAAGGTTCACCCCAGTGCCCAATTCTGCAACCCGATGAAAGCAGAATCTCCTAAACTTTAAACTATCACACGTATGCAGAGCTCATGGACAATAACACGGGAGCCACAGTAAGACAGACAGAACTGATAAGCCACTGCCAGAGCTGCCACCATGAAGGTGCCATTGTTCAAGTAAGAAAGGAGCAAACCACAACCAATGTGGGTTGACAGTAATCAAGAGTTACTCATAAGATGCGTTTGTCCCATTCAACAACTACTGTGTGATACACACACATGCACATGCACACAGCCTCAGCCAGATATAACTTCACCAAACACATTCCACCCATGCCTAGAGGCTCCCTCAGGTTCCCAGGATAGAACTCAAAACTCCTCATTCTACATGGGAACAATGTGTGTGGCCCACACAGCTGCCACCTTAGGAACCTTGGCAACAGCTAGAGCCAAGTATCTGATAACCACCAAAATAAGGGAGGAAGAGCACTTTTTGGAAGATGGTCAGGGAGGGCTCCAGGTAAGCAGCTTTGTAGCCTCCAAAACAAAGTCCCTGGACAAAGCCTGTACTGAAAGCCCTGCCAGCCCCTGCCCACTGCTGCTCTGGGTCCTGAGCCAACCCCAAACAGAACTCAGCTTTCAGGAGCACTGCTAATGCCAAGAAAGCTGTGAAAAAGAGGCTAAAAGACTGTTTTAGGTGAGGACAGAGCCCAGTGCAAAGTACCAGAGCCAAGACTGCTCGAGGCCCTTGGGCACAGCCCTAGCACTAGAGAGAAGAGAGGAGGACAGGCCCATGGGCAGAGCTTGGAGAATCTGTCTCGGGGATCTTGAGGACAAGCCTGAGTCTACAGCCTCAGACTAAGACTCAAGAGCATAATGTGGCCCTCCACCCTCACCTACAGCCACTCGGCAAGCAACAGTAACTACTACTAAGGTTGCAAGACACTCAGGAGATGAGTAGCCAGACAGCACAAGGAAGGTCACACACAAATTCTTCCTGCTGGACCTACAGGGGAAAATAAGCAAGCCTCACCCTGAGTGGGGCCAGAGCTGCCCTCCTGCATGAGAACAAAGGCTTCAGGGCAGCCTTCTTCTGAGCATACCTGAGGCACTGTATGAGGATGAGGACGGCGTCCTCCGGGAGAAGCTCTTGACCGCCAGGCTCTGGCCTCGCTGTTTCCGCCGCCATGCTGTACGGCACTTGGAGTCAATGCTCTGCTTGATCCGATACCAGTCAGATTCCGTGATTCCAAATTTATAGAAGAGGTGACCTAAAAAAGAACATGTCCCAGATAAAAGCTATCAGATGCAGGCTTGACCTGGGCTCCCCTCTTGAGAGCTGAGTGCTGCAAAGAGACCTAGCTGACCTGCTGGCCTACTCCTGGAAGGCTGATTTTCTTCCAGAATTCAAGCCAGAAAATCTAACTGCATCAGGGAAGAGTCACTCAGGTCACTGGGTCTGCAGGGCCAAACGCAAATACTTGTCACTCTTCTTATTATGTAACTACGAAATAAACCAACTTCACCCCAACACCAAGGGGACTCTTTCTCCAGGCTCCCGGCTCCGCAGCCTCCAACTTCTCTTCCCCTAAACTCACAAGACAGCACACACCACCCTGACTGCCTAGGGGATCAAATGGAGACTTCATACTGTGCACACACCACCCGACTGCCTAGGGGATCAAATGGAGACTTCGCACTGTGCACACACCACCCGACTGCCTAGGGGATCAAATGGAGACTTCGCACATTACTCCTGCTAGAGCTGTAGTCCCGCCCACCCACCTCTGCCCAGACCAGTCAACAGTACTCTGTCCTCCCTCCTCATCCAAACCTCCCCTCGGCACAGCGTGCCTGCTTTCTAGAACACCCATCACTTCCCTGGATTGTAATACATGAACATGTTGTAACTCCTTCTCCCTTGTAAATGCAGGAAACTTGGTTTTGCTGTCTGTGCTGTAACTCAGCAAACACTGGTTATCTGTGCAGTGAGCAGCCATTATCTGGAGCTATTTGGCCAGTGCTCCTTGACAGATGCTTGCTCCTGTGTTCTTACCAGGCCGTCTCCCAGAACACAAGTTCCTTGAGCACAGCAACTGTTTACTCCCTGGAGTACTACCCACAACCCACCAGTGGAGGATGGAGGGGAAGCCATGCACACCCATTGGGACCCAGACTGCTGATCCTTATGTGTACAAAGCACACCAGGAGCATCACTGAACAGCATGCAGATACTGTCACTCAACAATCAGGACACCACAGACACAGAAGGCCACCAGAAACAGATGACATAATAGAGATGATAGACTATCCTAAGTCTGTCTCCATATCTCACTAGCCCATGTGACACCCCTCCCTTTTTTCTTTTTAGAACTTTTTTTTTTGTATTGCTACTTCTTGGACTTTGCCAATTAAAAAGAGTATATGTATATGCATGCATGTGCACAAATGTTCCTGTGCATGTGCACTTGAGTAGAGATGCCCAGAGAGGTCAGAGTCACTGGCTCTCCTAGAGCTGGAGCTACAGACAGTTGTGAATCACAATTGTGGAAGCTGGGAACCAAGCTCAGGTCTTCCGAAAGAGCAGTAAGAGCTCTTAACCACTGGACCATGTTTCCAGCCCATGGCCCTTTCTTATACCCAATGGCAGCAGTGGTGGTGAATGACACAAGACATTCTCTTCAACAGTAACCTCTGTAGCTGGTTCATGCAACTTCACTGATTAACAGGAAAAATTTAAAACTATAATAATAATAAAAATTCTAAGTTGGAAAATCTCCTGTTTTGACTATTAAAGCCACTGAATTTGGATCATATCTGAGAGCTAAGTTACCACACAAACTCTAAAACTGCTCCTATGGATACAAAATACAAGAGAGAATGAAAATAAAGCCTTTAAATGCTATATTACGTATCAGGCATTAGGAAATGCCTTGACTCTTCTGTGAGCACATGATCAGGAAACAGCAACAGCCACATCTGTGATCTGGAAGGAGGCTGGACTGCGGAGAAGACCACATGGGACCACTTTCCACCCTTCCTTATGAAAGGGAATCTAGGTGTGAGCTGGAGTGCTCCTAAACAGACATAGAGTTAGTATTTGATAAATCACTGAGCAATTACACGTGCTGCATGTAGCTTTAAGTACGGGTAAAGGACTGAGGCACACACTAGTTACCTGGCCCCAGTCAGTCACCACAGAACCCACTATTGACCAATTACTTTATTTGATGCACATCTGACAGCTTCATGAAATAAGAATGTCATTGTCCTTGTGACCATTTAGAAGCAAAAACTAGGGACAGGAAAGTAAGACCAGCCTCATAGTAAAGCTTCTGGCTATCCGCCTATGCATTCACTTCCATCACAAATGAGGTGAAAACCTCAGCTGAAAACAAGGAAAGCCTGCTGCTCCACCCTGCTCAGAAGGCTACCCTGAGGTCCGGCAGTAGAAACGTCGCTCAAAACTAGAAGCCCTTAGCTGAGTCCACACGCCTTTAATCCCAGCACTCAGGAGGCAGAGGCAGGTAGATTTCTCTGAGTTTGAGGTCAGCCTGGTCTACATAGCAAGTTCCAAGACAGGCTCCAAAACTACACAGAGAAATCCTGTCTCAAAACAAAACAAACAAAACAAAAAAACAAAGAAACCAGAAGCCCTCAGAAGAACAGGAACAGAAGCTTCCAGTTGGTGCCGTGTGGCTCACCTGTCGCCCAAGGAGTGAAGCACTTACTTAGTTGACAGGAAGGCTAAGGTCAAGGGCACACCTGCACCACGCTGTGGAAGGTGCCCCAGCGTGCTCACCCACTAGCAGCAGAGCCAGGAAGCTCACATCATTGCTAGTGGCCTTTCCACCCTCCAGAACTCCATTGCTGACTCTGAAAATCATAAAAGTAGCTTCCCAGCTCTCACACAGTGAGCCGACACAAGAGACTGCTAGGAGCTGTGGGAAAGGCAACAGACTAGAGGGAACAAACGGAGCTGCCCCTCAGTGGGTGGCATATTTCATTACCAGTCACAAAGGAAGGAGGACACTACCACTGCTAAAGTAATCTCAAGTCCAAGTAGAAACCCATGCAGGAAACCGCAAGCCAAGAACTCATTTTTTTCATAATAGATAACAGCAGCTCCCCCAGAAAACAACAGCCACCACCCCCATGGACAGGAAGGAGCACTGAGCTGGGGAGCACTCTAAACAGGCCCCTCCAAGTCTCCCAAGGTCTCCTGCCAGGCTTCCTTGACTCATCCTGACCCATACATACTTCCTGACAACTCCTCTTCCTCCTCTTAGTTTGCAGTCTATGATGGCCATTCTAAGCTGGGTCCACAGCACAGTGTCCAATCCCTTCTGAGAAGAGGTCTCCCACCTGTCTCTCACACAGCTACCAGCTCACACTGACCAAACTCTTCTCTGGCTCTCTGGTCAAACTAGTGCTCTCAGTATATCTCAAGACCCCTGCCCAAATGGCAGACCAACGCCACACCGATGCACATGGCCTGTATCCAAAAGACACTCAAAGTCATACTACTGCCTTTCTGCACACGCTTTCACTGAGGACTCAAATCCTGGGGAGCTAACCAATCCTTTGCAAACTCAACAGGCTGTGAAGATGGTACTTAGAGACAAGACCACAGCTAACAGGACTAGATGAATAAAGCCAGCAGCAGGAATTACCATGAGACTCTGAAGTTTAAGGCAATACTAGACAAGTTGAGGCTTGGAGATCAAAGGTGAACAATCTTTTTTTTAACACTCAATGATTCCATGTGAACGCTAACACTACTGACAGAAGGGCTGGGGGAGGAGGCTGGGTAGATATGGCCCCATCAGTAGCCTCTAAAGGTGGGTCTATACCCAAGGGAGGAGTCTGTGTGGTGCATCCAGACCTTGACGAGGGCCCACGCAGATGGAAGAATGCCAGCAATTCACCCAGTTTCTGTTCCTACAAAGCTAAGACTAGTATGGGGCCCAAGGCCATGGGCCCATGGTTCTTATTCACAGCCTACATTCCTTCCCTCACATACGGCCTACAAATTTGAACACAAGTGCAAATCATGGTTTGGGGAAGGCAAGGCAGACTCTTAGGCAGATGTCTGTAGGCTTAGCATCCTTTTCTCCCCAACTCACCACAAACCTTTGGAGCTAGGCCATGGCGTCTAGTCTAAAATATGGGGCCCACTGGCTCAACACTCTGAAGCCCCAGTGCCAGTTTCTCTGTCTAAGGAAGGTTACCTTCTGTGGGATATTTCAGAGAGCTATGGTTCCTCTGGCCCCAGTACTTCCCCATGTTGCTGACTCCTCAGTAAGGACAAAGAAGCTGCCCCCTCTGGGATGATGGAAAGGCCAAAGGTGTGGCCCCAGTGAAACTAAACACACAGCCAGCCCAGGAATCATCCTGCACATGAGCAGAGGCCACCACTTGCCAGAACAGTCTAGGAGGCTGGGTATCAGAGTGATCACTGATGAGGAGCCTGAGCTTCTTACAAGCTTTCCAAGTATCACCAGGATGACACAGACAACCAGATTGAGCAAGTAGTGTTCCTCAAGGAAAACCCACCAAGATCGTGTAGGGTGATAAAACTGGTCCTAGAGTGCTACTGGCTTCCAACACAGCCAGGTCAGCTCATGAGCAAGCACGGTGCCAAAGCCAAGTCGTCCCTGAACAGACTCCACTCATGCCACTGGGCAGCTCAGGAGCACTGTGCCAGTGGGCAGCAAGGAATCCCACCTCTGTTCTCTCTTCCAGACCAGCCTGACTGACACTGGGAGCCACAATTCCTTGGAGTATATTCCCAAGTGCTGCTCTCAGCACAGGGTGCGACACAGCCCCACCTCTGTGATAATCACTAGCGTGGCATCACCCCCAGCACTGGAAACATGGTCTAAATTCAGCTCCCTGACCACCTCAGCAGCCCCACAAGCCTGGCTGTTATTAGCTGTATAACTTACACCGGATGCCATAGATAGTGAGGGGGTCCAACTGCTTCTTCCCATGCTTGCCCTGGCCCGACAGGTTGGACACAGCCTGCACCTCCCGGTGGAACAGGTAGTCCAGCAGCGTCAGTGCCATCTTCTCAGCCGTGCGACAGTTGGTGCTGATATGCAGCATGTCGGAGGGGATGATGGCACAGCGCACCCGCATCTCAGGGTTGTTCTCATCGCCCAGCCAGGTACCATTGGGATAGTCCTCTGGAAGAAGAGAAAGGTGTCAGTTAGCAAAGCTCAGAAGCAGGTTCAGACAGCACAGCACACAGTTCAAATATAATCTCCCTGGGACTGCTAAGCCAAGCTCCCAACCTTCATCTGTTTGCCAGGAACACCTGAGCTGAGATGTAGCCAGTGCTGTTAGCCAGTAGCAGGCCAAGCCATCCTGAGTATAGACGATGATGATGAGAATACATCAGACAAGATATGGGCTCAAATAACGGGACCCTCTTGGGATAACAGAACTAAAACTGAAATCTTAAATGGGGACAAGGATGCTGCTAATGCAGAGTCCAAGCACTGCCAGTCTCCAGGATCTACAAGCCTAAGTCATCTTTGACCGTGCTCCAGTCAGTGTCATGTGTACCTCTCCCAGCCAGTTTCTGCCAGATCCCTTTATCACAATACTGTCTTAAAAACATCACGGAGACAGCAGGGCAGGGTAGCACAAGCCTTTAATCCCAGCACTCAGGAGGCAGAGGCAGGCGGATCTCTGTGAGTCCGAGGCCAGCCTGGTCTACAAAGCTAGTTCCAGGACAGCAAGGGCTGTTACCCAGAGAAACCCTGTCTCAAAAAACCTAAAAGGGAAGAGAGGGAAGGAGGAAGGGAGGTCACAGTGAGACATGCTAGCAGGATGGAGAATGGGCATGAACTTTCAGCTATAGCTAAGGATAAAAATAACTGAACTTTAGAATTTGGAACAAGATGAATAAATAATCTCTTTCTCATTGGTATCAATGGTACATAAGTGGAGAGATGGTTCTCAGAGACAGATCCTGTTCTGGAAGTCACTCAGTCACTGCTATATCCAGTATGCATATAAAAAAAGATCCAGTGGTATAGTGACACATGCCTGTAATCCCAGAACTTGCAGGGTTGAGAAAGGGAGGTTGTAAGATCCAGAACAGCATAAGCTACATAAGGAGACCCCATCTCAACAATCAACAAAAGTGGAAATGATCTGAAGATACATCACGAAACTAACAACATTCTGTGTGTACAATCCGCTCTTAAGCAGGAAGTTTAAGTGAGCTAAGCAAGAAACACCAGTGGCAGCAAGTGTGGCAGGCAAGCATAAGAGTGCTATGTGGGGTGAAGAAAGTCATCTCAGGTCAAGAGAGGCCTACGCCTGCTGTCATTCAATGATACAGGGGACAAGTAGGAGGGAGAACTGCCATGCCTGGGGCTCTGCTGGAGGCCAATGACATATGTCATTCTCCAGTAGAAGGGTAATTTAAAAAAAAAAAAAACTAGAGAAGGTGTGATCCATGGAGGCTTCAGAGCTGTCCAAATAATCCAAACCTCAGGTCAGTTGACTACCTGGGGTCAGCCTCAGCCTCCTACAGGTAAGTTCTCAGACAACAGCCTTGTAGTCATGAACTAGTGTTAAGTATATTTTCCATCCATATGAAAAATTAGTTCCCATCTTGTATTTGTAAAGCCAACCCAAACAGTCTGCCAAATTAAGGCACATGCTTCATGAGACATAAGTAGTTCCAAAAATGAAGATAACCAGAATGAAGTCCCATGAAACTTACCAGACAAGAAACAAGAGTCAGCATCCACCGTCTTCCAGGCCATACTGCCACACAAAGCCCAGAATGTTTTCAGACCCAGCCAAAAACTGATCATATTTATTTAACCCAGTTCTTCCAGCAAGTGGGCAAGAAGAGCCTCTTTGTAGTCCAGAAAACACCTTCTTGTACATTTATAAGCATCTGCCCCCCCCCAAAGAAGTCCAGAAGCACCCATGGAATATGGGCAACCTCTCCGTCCACACACCCATTTCCGATACCTGCAGCTAGACTCTGAGATGCTCTGACATAATCCCTATCCCCACGTGGGTGGCTAAGTATCTAACAAAGTTCCGCATGGGCAAGGGGAGCAGAAAGAACCAAGGGAAGACCAGCCACACGCTAGAGGATAACTATAACAGCCAGAAGCTATTTCTATGGCAGAGAAGTGAAAAATTTTTGAAATTCATTCCATAAACTACAAATTTCAATTTAAAAATGGCCTACTCCACCATTTTCTTTTCAAAAAGGTTTTTGGTATGTATGATTTTTCATTTTTCTTTCTTTAGTAGGCTATTTTAGGTCAACAATTTTATTATATAGTTGTGGTTTCTAACCAGTAATGCACGAATATTTCTTAGCATATGAAAACTAACCACAACCAAGAAGGACTCTGCTACTCTATACCACGTGGTCATTCCACAAGCAAGATCCACACATCTGCCATCAGCTTGTTTCTCTGACTGGGCATCTCAGAAGTGGGTCACAATAAAGAAGAACAAAGCAAAAATTAAGCTGCAGGCCACTTGAAGCCTGCCTAGGCTGCCATTAGCTTCACAGCACAGGAACCTACAGGGCATTTGTCACAAGAGGTTGTCACTAAGTCCTGACTGATGAGCAGAATGTGTCATGGAACCATACTCACAGAAACAGTGAGCTCCAGAGGGACTATTCTGAACCAGTGATAACTGAAACACAATACTTCCTTATTGTCATTAAGTGTTCAGCATTTTACATGGAAGATTAGCCCATCCTCTAGGAATTACCAAATGCCCACACTGTGGGAATGGAAACCCAACTAAATCTCTTAATTAACAGAATCTGTTTTGATTCATTTAGCTAATTTGTATCTGTCGCACAGCCAACTTAGCTTCTGAGTGACTAAGCCCCCTCATATTCACAAGTGTTTAAGAATGGGGTACAGGAGAACCTGACTATCCACAGAAGATATGGGCAAAAACTAGGTTTAACAATTACTGTTCCAAGTCGGGCGGTGGTGGCGCACGCCTTTATCCCAGCACTTGGGAGGCAGAGGCAGGCGGATCTCTATGAGTTCCAGGCAAGCCTGGTCTACAAGAGATAGATCCAGGACAGGCTCCAAAGCTACAGAGAAACCCTGTGGGGGTGGGGGGGTGGGGGAGGGACACAATTACTGCTTCTGCTCCAACAATTAGGAGATACCTTCTATCTCACCCAAACTAAGTTTATATCACTAACAAATTACCTATGTAAAAACTAAAATACAATGAAACAGCACAGGCCTGCCATCCCAGCTACTTCAAAGGCTAAGGCAGAAGGACTGAAATTTCAAGGCCTATCATTCCTTAGTTGCAGAGCAAATTCGAGGCCAGCTTGGACAACCTCACGAGTACTGTCTTAAAGTAAAAACGAAAAGAGGACTGGGTATATAGCTCAGTGGTAGAGTACTTGCCAGACATACATAGGTCCTAGGTCCAATTCCCAGTACCCTAAAAACAAAACAAACCAGGAAATGATACCCTTGTAATATAACCAACTAACTTCAAATTTTATATAAAACATTTGGAATTAAGCAATAACTGCTTCAAAGTCTGGTTCTTAAAACCTCAGGCACACAGATTCTCACATAATAAGATAAGAAGCATCTGTCAGCTTACAATTCTTGGCTCTTAACAGGGAACAAAAAAGACTAAATCCTACAAGCTTATCATCCACAGCACCCCATATCAATAATACGTCTATGACATGAGCCAGATGGACTAACACTCCCTGCTGAGCAAGGAGACAAGACCATGACTCTGAGTCCCACAGGTTAAAGGCCAGTACTGTCAACACTGGTGGGCAAGAAGTCTGAAGAGATACTGTCCTGCTCGGCAGTCCTCCTAGCACTTCCGTGTGCAACAATCACTTAACAACGACACCATCTGTCTCCAGAGACTCTTAAGAAAAAACTCTGTGCATGGTTCAGCAGGACCATTCACACTGCTAGTGAAACCATGTGACCTACCTTTCCCAAGGAACAATATAGCCAAACGGTTCTGAACTATGACTCCTTCAAAAGTAAAACCATGAGTTAGGGACTGCCGAGTCCTGGTGCTGTCCCCAATGTCATCGCTGTGGACACAGGCAGCTTTTAGTGTGGCTGTGACACTGCTCAAAGTCTCTACTAACAACACATCTTACTCAGAGATGCAGGCTCTATTCACCTGACCTCAGACACAAGCCTATGTTCCTCCTTAGGACACTAAGAACAAAGCAAGTGCCAAGTGTGATTTTTTTTTTCGAGTTTTCCCAAATCTATGCCACACTGATCACATCACAAAGTCAGATTCAAAAGGGATAATTCTATTCCTATGATAATCCAGACTCCCCAGATTATCAAGATTATATTCCTTAGCTGCCTACCAGACAAACACCAGAGCCTGCACAGCTCCCACAGGAAAAGAGGGACATCAGTCAAGTTCCTTGGCTACTACAGGCACGGTCCTTATGCGGCTTCACTGAAGAAGGAATGATTGGCACCTTTCTTCTCAGTTAGTGTTAGAACAGCCAGCTACCCAGGCCTAGAGTCCATATGGATGTCAAAACTTACACACAAGTGTTCACACCTCACAACGTACAACCATCAAAAGCAGAAATGATCCAAACGCCTGTCGACCGACAATGTCACACAAGGACAAGCCTGGAGCCTGGACCATATAGTACCTGTCATACAAAGGGAGGGCCAGAGTATACAGCATGAAGTCCTTGTCAAATGTGGGGAGAGCCAGGGCATGGGGGACACAGTCCCTGCCCTAAGGGAGAAGCACTGATAATACAGCCCCTATGTGTATTATCTATCGAAAGGCCAGAGCACAGGGAATGCAGCCCCTCTTCCTACAGGGGAAGGACAGGAACAGTTATGGCCTTGCAACCTGAATGGTATGAGCCAGTCACATTCAGGGCTCACAGAAACTCCCATCCACACAAAAGGAATACAGCTAAAAGAGGTAGGAAGACAAGGAGGACTACTAGCTGGTTTGAGGTGTCTTTGAGGGGGTGATAAAAAAAATTCTAGATTCAAAAAGAGGTGACATTGTATAAACATGCAGATACACTAAACCAGACTGTCACTGTGACAGACAATGTTTCATTGTATAAACACGCAGATACACTAAACCAGCCTCTGTCACTGTTTCATTCAGTCCATAGCCACTGGGCCTGGGTAGCCAGTTATCATGGTGGAAACAAATGGCAGAAGAGGTTGCTCCTCCATTGAATCTGGGACACAAAAAGAAAGGCAACATGGGGCCGAGAACCAAACCTCCCCTTTGGGACATACCCTTGATGGCCCAATTCCTCCCCTGGGTTCACCCCATGAAAGTTCTACTTCTGAGCAAGAGTCATGGCATCAATCAAGCTCTCAGTACACAGCACTTGAGAACAATCACAACCTAAACTTCAGCAACTGCTAAAATATGTGCTGCAAAACCATCATCACAGAAAATGCTGCCCTTACTCCCCTACCCTAACACTGCAGTTTTAAATACATTATTTCTAGTATTTCAGATACAGTAACAAAGAATAAATCATTGTTAGGTAGGAAAAAAATATGCTTATAGGAAAACCCAATAATTTGGATATTGAAGCAAAGCCTCACAAGGTCTCATGGGTAAACAAAGTATAAGCTTAGAATTCCCACACAGAGCTAAGTCTATCGGAGTTCTTTCCTTTTTCTCACATTGCGGTCACTCAGAAGCCAGGTGCACACAAGAGCTACGAGCGCCACAAAGCCTTTGAAATAATGCACACAGGCTGAGCGCAGACCAAAGGACAGGCAAGGGGGTACGTTGGACTCATCACCATGGGGACCTCAAAAATCATGAGGAGGCGTCTGGGGAAGACAGACCCCAGCACTGGCTCCTCTTGACTCTTTACAGATAGCCAGTGCAAGAGGTATCCAGTCCTGTGCTCCCTAAGCCTGGCAACAGCCATTCTCCAGAAACCTGCAGAGAAATGTCAAGGAAGTGAGTGGCTACTGGTGCATAGTCATGATATTCCTCTCAGGAAGCAGAAGTGCCACTAAAATCACTCTGGAAACCCAACTGACATGGAAGAAATCAATTTCTGTACACGCAGGGGAAAGCAAGCACAAAGTCAAGAGAACATGAGACAGGCACGGGTGCTGGAAGACACAGTGGGACTCCCAGTTGCTTTACCTTTCTCCACCACTTCTGCATCACTCCTCCTAATAATAAACTACATGTCCTTCCAAACTAACAGCACAAAGACACAATATGGCTGTGCTGGCAGGCAGAGCAGCCCTGGTAACATACCTTCAGAGTTCAGGGTGATGAGTGTGACATTGCTTCCAATGTTCTGGTTTCCCGGCTGGCCGCAGTTAGACACGGAGTCACTGGCCTCTGACCCACTCTCCCCATCTTCATTGTGACTGTCATCCTGACCTGGCACTTTCACCACGATGGTATTCTGTCGACGCCCAGGAACAGCGCTGGTGGGAAATAAACACAGCAGCCCACGCTGTGAGAGGGACATGAGTGGCACACTGAGACTAGCCCTGACTCACTGTGCTGTGTGGACTTATCCTAAGCATGGACCAATGTACAAGGTGGAGCCCCCAACATGCGGTATGTCCCCACACGCACCCTCCATGGAGATGAGCAGCAACATCACACAGAAACAGTCTAAGGCAGAGAAGACACATAATATAAAGCAACTGCTTAAAAATATGAATAGCACAAAATAAATAAAATCATAACTCACTAAGACTCAGCCTAGAATCCTGCTTTCAGATCTCAGAGGTCATTCTAAGAAGGCTGATTTGCACAATGGTCATCGTGTGTCAGAGAGCCCTCATCCATCATCAATGCTGTCAGACACCCAAGGTGACTCAGCCTCCAAAACACCTCCACACTCCCCATGACTCCCACAAACAAATCCTAGGAGCAGCTTCCAAGGCCATCAAGAATGCCAGTAGTCCCCTGGGAGTCATTCTTGGTACCGGGCCCTGAAATACAGCAGCAGCCAACAGCTAGCAGCAGAAAGTGCTCAAAAAGATCCAAGATTGATTTGTCTTCTGCATGACCCTGTCAACATTTTGGACTATGACCTATTACACACTACAGAGGAAACGAAGCTCTATTTCCCACCAGCAAAGTCACAGGGGCCTTAAAACTCTAGTTATCCCCAGAGGCAGGAGCCACACCAGGTCCTTCCTGGACTTGACCCCATACAACTAACACTCCACACCCATGACCTCAGTGCAAGTCTGGAAACCCATCCTTTCCCCAGCAGCCTGGCTGGCCTCCAGCACCCCCACATCACACCCTAGACCTCCTGTTTCCTAGAGAACTGGACTAGAACAAGAAGCCAGAACAAAATTGGAAAGAGTCACACCCCACAGAGGGAAAAAAGCATGACAGAAATCTGTGAGAACACTGCTGGTAACCAAAAGGTGACAAAGCCTTGCTGAGGCACAGAGCCAGAGCCAATGGGCAGCGGCCCCCCACAGGGCATTGCCATTGTACACTTTCATTTCTGACTGGAGCTCCATTCAATACATCTAAAAAAGAAAAGGCATAAGAAAAAAGCCACAAACTCCACACAGCTCAGAAGAGGATCGACTGCAGGACAGACAGATGGGAGTGGCAAGATGACCATGTGCAATCCTTGGGCATCTTCACACACCAGATCTAGCCCAGAGGTCCTCACAGCTGCCACATCTTGCGCTCTCTCACCCACCATCACTAGGCACCAGGCTGGCCCTCCCTGACCTAAGAACTATGGTGGTCGCTAACAGAATCAACCTTGTGACCACAGACATGGACATGTGCTTGGACTGCGGCCTGGCTCAGGAATGCTCACTTATCCTCATGACAGTGGCAGGGGAAGGTGGGGTGGTGGTGGCTACTGACTTGCTAATGATATTATCCAGGGAATCCGGTGCCCTGTTGCTCAATGGGTCTTCCATCTTGGCTACAATGGCGTTCTGCCGATCATTGTTGAGTATTACTGTAGTCTGGGGGACGACGCTATGAAACAAAAGAATCACAAGAAAAAGAAGACCTTAAAATAACAACATTCATTGTCAGAGCACATCGTCATTCAACGGGGTCAGCTTCCAGGGCTTGTGCCAAAGAGCACGGACAGTCAGGGACAAGTAAACTGGAGATGGGACTCTCCAGTTTCCTGCTGCTTACTATCTTTGGTTGAGGCAAATGCTAATGTGGGCAGGCTGGGCTGTGGACAGTTAGCAGAGTGGGGAGGACAGGCTAAGGCACTCTGCTGTCCTGTACACCTGCACGTCATCTCAGCAACAGGTTTCCATGAAAAACCAGCTTCCTTTCTTTTTCCTTCCCTTGTGAGTAGGTGTGTGTGTGTACACAACTTACATATGAGTCTCATGCAGAGGCCAGAGTAGGACATCAGGAATCTTCCTCTACTGCTCTCTGCCGTATTCTTTTGAAACAGGGTCTATCACTGAACAGTAAACTAGTCTGTTCAGCTAGGCTGGCAGGTCAGCAAGCAGGGGGATCTGCCTGCCCTCAACCCCCAAGAGCTGGGGTTACAAGACACGTACAGCCATGTCTGGATTTGTCCACGGTGTTAGGGATTTAGTATCAGATCTTCATGCTTGCAGAAGCATGAGCTCTTACCACGAACCAGTCTCCTAGTCTGGTTCGACCTCTTTCAACCGCATCCCTCCCAAACCATGACAAGGCATGAGGGTCTCACAGCTGCCCTCCTCGATGTTATTCTACTTCTATACTCTAGAATGCGGCAGTCAAGCCATGGGTAGCAAAGGGAAATGTGTATATACACCACCCGCAGCCCTCTGCAAAGTGTAGAACCAAAACAAGAGGCCATGAGGCCTGGCTTTGAAAATAAATTCTAGTAAACAATGAGACATGGCCCAAGAACCAACGCTCAGCAACACCCTGAAGGCAACACTAGGGTGCAAGTGAGCAGGACCAGCAGCTGGCTCTCAAGAGACTTTTTCACACGCCAGTCACCGTGTCAACTCTTAGCACTCCATGGTATCGGGTTGTCTAAAGTGTGCTCTGCTCTGAAGAGCCAGGACTGGAAAGAACTGCCACTTGATGCAGTCAGTTACGTTACCTGAAAGCCCAGCGTCCTCATCCAGAGGAAAGGGTGCTCCATCCACATGAAAACCAGCCACCTGCCATGGTCACTGGCCGCTCCACATACCCAGGCACATTCCCAGAAACAAAGCTGATTTTCCGAAATGCAAATGTGAAGTACCTACATGTCAGGCTAGTTTGTTTCTCAGTCATTCTATGTATTTTCTGGTAACACCTACAGTTGCTCACCAAAACATGATGGATCCAAAGTGATCCAAAGTAACCCTGGAGAGCTCTGCCTGCTGCTATGGTCCTGTGAGGCCTCCAGCATTCACACTCCTAAAATGACATAAACCATGTAGGACCTGACACATACACATTTACACAAACAGCCATGTGCACACAGAAGCCCCACGCACACGTTATGAAGCAATTACAGGTTAACAGGGAGCACACAAGGGCCTGTGAACACTGTCGTCAGCTGTGAAACCTGAGCAGCCTGCATCCAAATCAACAGAAGCAAATAACCCTTAACACTGTATAAGACTGCAAGTCTCCTTCAAATAACCCTTAACACTATATAAGACTGTAAGTTTCCTTCAAATAACCCTTAACACTGTATAAGACTGCAAGTCTCCTTCAAATAACCCTTAACACTGTATAAGACTGCAAGTCTCCTTCAAATAACCCTTAACACTGTATAAGACTGCAAGTCTCCTTCAAATAACCCTTAACACTGTATAAGACTGTAAGTCTCCTTCAAATGTCACCATTTTCCACATGTGCACCTGTATAGCTTGGGGCAGTATGGTCTCCTGCACAAGTCCAAACAATGTCCTTTTCACAGAAACACAACTTGCTCTGCCACCTCCTGGGTCTCTCTAGAGAACCATCTGTGTTTGGGCTTTAAGAACATTATGTAAATGGACTTGTAGGCTGTCTACAGCAGCAGCTCAAACTTGTTGCTTCTGTGGCTGGGGATTGCTCGACAGCATGACAATGTCAGTCTTGTTCACTGAAAAGGAGTGTTTATAGGTTTCCACATGACCACAAACTCCTGTGCCATGGTCACGAGCACAGATGAAACTGAGCACAACTGCCGGGCCGTGTAGGAAGGACACCTAGTTTCCAGAGACCGGGCCATGCTGCTGCCCACCTGGGAGCTCCTGTCTCTCCATATTTCTCCCAATATCAAGGACTGTCATCGTCGTTTGTTTCATCTAACAGGGCACAAGGTCCCCCCTGACTCTGACTAGTATATCCTAGTGGCCAAGGAGCTGAGGATTTGCAGGTACCCTCAGGCCAGTCTCACACAGTAACAGAGTGATTCACTTACTATTGAGATTAGAGCATTCTGGCTTTAGAACATCTTCACCTGTCTGTGCTACTCTTCCTATGCTCTTCTCAGCTTTCCCAAGTCAGCCTGCCTGTCTGCCTTTCCTCCCACCTCCCTTCATCAAACTGTAGGATCCTTTGCCTGGTTCTAGGCTCCAAAGACCCCCTATGATCTTAGATCTTACAGCTGGATCTATGATCTACAAGGGGGCTCCAGGGCCAACTGTAGAAAGGCTAACCGTGCAGAGAGTGGCTTCTGCCCTTGTTACTACCTGGGCTGTCCCCCACAGTAAGACTTTTCTATTCTGCTCCAGGAGTCAGCTACCTACTCCCCCTTGGTTTGTTCTTTTTAAATTCTCTTTATGACCTCTATCCATTCTTTTAAGATCTTGAATTAAATATATATATATATATATAACCCTAGCTGCTATTTCTCTATTTAAAAAAAAAACTTAGTGAAATAAAGGCTGAAAAGATGGCTTTGCAGTTGAGAGTGCTGGCTGCTCTTGCAAAGTACCTGGCATCAATTTCCAGTATCCACATTGTGGGTAATAATCACCTATAGCTCCAATTCCTGGCAGATTAATGCCCTCTTCTGGCCTCCATGGGTGTTACAGGCATGTAGTATACTTACAAACATGCCAGAAAAACACTCAGTACAAAAATAAATCCTTTTATAAGACTTAATAAAAAAAAATAAGAATAAAGGAAATAATATAACCCATAGACTGTTGGGACTTTTGGAGATGGGATCTGGTTTTTGAGACAGCGTCTTGGTATGTATCCAAGTCTAGCCTCAAACTCACAACTCCAGCCTCCACCTCCCAAGTGCTGGAATTACAGGCAAGTACTGTCCAGTTCTCCAGTGATGTTAATTTGTAACTGAGATTACACAAGCTGAATATTCTTGCCTTCACATGACACTATTCAGTTGGAAAACATGCTCCACACCGTGGGCAAAGTGCATCTGTGGGGCAGGCTGTGAATTAAGTCCCTTTCCTCTGCTGTGGCCAGAGGAGTGTCAGTAATCAGTGTCTGGCATGCCTTCTGGGTCTAGAAAAAGGACAAGCATTGACTGCAAAGGCTAAGAAAAGCCGGTGATTCTTCCTAGTACTGTGAGACAAAACACCAGGGTGCCTTCAACATGGACAGCATGAGATGGGACACTGAGTGAAACAAACACACACAACATGAGATGGGGCACCACGGTGCCTTACACTTACAAAGTTACACAGGCAAGCACTCGCAGACACACACAGCATGAGATGGGGCACCATTGTGCCTTACACTTACAAAGTTACACAGGCAAACACACGCACACACAATGAGAAGGGGCACTGTAGTATCTTCCACAGAGGCTACAATCCAAAACAGAGACAGAGCACCTAGGTGCCTCTGCCATAGAGAGTCTCTCAGAAGGACAACTCACCTGCCTGAGACTAGAGTTGACAAGGCACAAGTTAGACATTAACCCAACATTCTCTAACAACAACTTCCAAAAACAAAACAAAAGGCCAACCTTACACTACTACTCACAACTCAGAACTTTCTGAGGGAAGCCAGAGCCCCCGTAAGAGAGCCGAGGGCTATTTTTACTTTTACAGTTTCCCTGGGTAATTCTCAGAAGACCTCTGGCCTAAAATCTAAACAAGACAAAAACTATTACAACAACCTCCAAGTTACACACACCCAGGACACACTGAGGGGCAGCTCTGCTAGATTACCTCCCTGCACAGCTGCTCCTCCCTGATAGTGTCCGCTTAGCACCTCTGGTTTATGGTGTGTCCTCTGCACAGGGACCTTTTGTGTAAGAATGCATTGTCAACACCTGAAGACCTCGAGCCACAATCAAAGCCCGCTCATTTCAGGCCCAAATGAAGTCAAGACTGGGCTCATACTCAGCCAAGTGTCTTGGGGTTCTGGGGTCTTCATGTTGTTGGCCAACACCCCGAAGATGACAGGAAAATGGAGCATCATAGCCTACATGCAGCATTAAGCACACAAGAAACAGGCTGTCTTGAGACGCCTCATCCACCAGTCAGAAGTCAACTTTGGGCATGGAAGATAAGGGAGGTTTGAAGTCCAGTGGGTTTCCTGGGGTGTGACCAGCATGCCAGTGGTCACTTAGTGAATGACAGCTAACTTGGGGCCACTGCGGCTTGCAGAA
Organism: Microtus ochrogaster; assembly: GCF_000317375.1. Classification (NCBI taxonomy): domain Eukaryota; kingdom Metazoa; phylum Chordata; class Mammalia; order Rodentia; family Cricetidae; genus Microtus; species Microtus ochrogaster. Next base: position 29,761,623 of record NC_022011.1, on the reverse strand, counting down.
CACTGAGCAGGGCCATGAATCACCAGAGCCACAGCACTCCAGCCTTCCACTTGACCCCCTCTCCTGACAGAGACACTGATGTCAGAAAGGTCTCCCCTAAGCCAATACAATGGCTTTTGTCTGTAATCCTGGACTGGCGAGACTGAGGCAGAAGACTGCTGGGAACTGAGGCCTCCTGAATGAGAAATATGGATCCAGATGGCTGCACTGGCAAACTTCTAGACTTAACACTTATTAAAGGCATGGCACTAGTTATATGACATCAGAATAAAGGGTATGCTGGAAGGACAGACCTTCTGAAGATGAACCAAAACTAGCCCTGTGAAGCACCTTCAGAAAACAAGGTTGGGAGTGGGGCAAACAAGAACAGAACACATGGAAATGAGCTCACGGCAGATGCAGTAAAGGCAGAGAAATCTAAGAGGAGAAGGAAAATTCCAGTTAACAGGGTCTTGTTACCTAGGTCAGGTTGCTTTCAATTCACAGCATCCTCTAGGGTCATCCTCCTAAAGGTTAGGATTAAAACCATGCACCATGAGAGGGAGCCCATACCTGACACTGCCTGGATGGCCAGGAACCAGAGGCAGGACTGCCCAGAAACCCAGGATAGAACCAAACAAAAAAAGTATACCACATCCCAGGCTCAACTCTTTTCAAATCCTACAGAAAACCCACTGAAACAAAGGTACTTGGGGCTGAAGATGTGTCACAAAGGTTGAGTGCCTGCCTCCTATGTGCCAGACTTCACGCCAGTGTTGGAGGTGAATTTAGAAATGAGCAAACAATTGGAGGGGATGGAGTCATGGCTCTTTCAGGACATGAGATTAGTTACTAACACCCATATGGAGTGGCTCCCAACTACCTATAATTCCAGCTCCAGAGGAGCCAACATCCTCTTGTGGCTTTAGAAGGGCACACACACGTAACACAGACCACACACTCATACACAGACTACACACATACATGTAAATATTTTTTTAAGATTTATGGGAGCTGGGGATACAGTTCAGTCAGTAGAGAGCTTGCCTAGCATGCACACACCCTGGGTTTGAGCCCCAGCACCTCATAAACCTCAACACTCAAGGCAGTCAGAAACCAGTCTAGAATACCTAAGACCTTGCCTCAGAAAAGGGGTTTGAACTGCATATACAATTGTAAAATACTTAGAAATACCAGGACATGTACAAGAGCTGTACTGGAAGAAACTCGTGAGACAATCACAGATGGTCATGATGACAACTCTTCCAGGAGCGACCTGGACCAACCCAATTTCCTTCAAAGAGCATGCGTTCTGCAGGTGCTGAAGAAGTCCTCTGAGATGTCAGAACACTCACAATCTAACAGGACAGCTCGCTCTGCTGTGCTGACTTTGGGGGCTGGAGCATGTCTCTGAGTCAGCAGGGTTTGCTAAGGACTCCCCAAGCTTTGTGTGTGTAAACTGGTACCTCACTGGTTAATGCGCAGCCCTGATGTGTAAGAGGAACGTGTACAGCTGTGCAAGGTAGCACAGGCCAGGCACGAAGATCAGGCATGACATTAAACAGAAACATCCAGAACACAAAATTAGATAAGAAGTAAACAAGCCCATCACGGCCGAGAGACCAGACACTCCACAGTCAAACAGCCCTATCTTGATCCTAGCACGCTCTGAGCCTCCAGAGCAGAGGCTTCTGAGAATGCTGATGGCCCTGAAGCAGAAGCACGAAACACGGGTTCCCACAGCACTCCAGGAGACCAGCTAGGAGTCAGAGCAGCTTCACCATGACTTTACTTCAACGCAAGACAAACGATCCTAAGCACTGAGAGTCGTTGCTTATTGTATAACCATTCTCCATCACACACTTCGTCTCTAAAGTCAGTTCAGAGAAAGGGAAAGAATTCTTCAGGAAGTTTTGTGCAACTGCACTGAGGGAAGCTTTAAATCACCTTTTTTTTTTATTTTTGAAAACCACTATATACAAAAACTTTTCATTCATCACAGCTTTTTATCATGTGTGTTTTGTTTGGGTTTGCTTTTGAGGCCTAGTCTCATGCTGGCCTCGAACTCACTGTGTATTCAAGGATAACCTTAAGCTGCTGATCCTTCAGTCTGTACCTCCTGAGTGTGAGGATGACAGGCATATGCTACCACATTGGTTTACACAGTGCTAGCAATTGAACCCTTCCCCACTAAACCACCTCGCTAGTCCTAAGACATTTTTAAACCTTTAAAAGCAAAATATCTATTGCTTTTAAAAAATAAGGAACAAACATTGTCCGAGGTAAGAGTCTTAATTAAAAACAAACAGAAATGGCTGATTTGAAAAGTTGTTATCAAGCAATATGGTTCTACAAGACACCCGTGGAGGCAGCATGCTATCACTTGCTCTGTCTGGGTACTGCCTGCATGGCTCCTGGCCTGCATCTGTACTGTACCAACACTCCCTGCTCAGCTATGCTATACACCACAGCCTTCCTTCACCGGTCTGTGTCTAGCTGCAGAGAAGAGCAGGAAGGTGACTTGTTCGCCATCTGTATAAAGACGCCTGTACCAGCCCGAGACCATCTGGTCAGGGAACACGTTACTGGCTTTATTGGAATGCTTCGAGCCCAGCTTTAAAGGATGGCTTATAAAATCACAGACTTCCACAACGACGTAAATGCTTCAACACCTACTGCTTCTCCAAACATCTTCAGCATTAAAATACCTCGTTGCCATCCCTCCAAGAACAGCTATTCAAAGTCAAATGACATACCTGCAGGAAAGACACAAGCCAGGTGCAACAGAAGCAAAGTCCATTTCCAATTCTGGAAGCCAAATGCCACTGCTGGATGAAACCCCATCCCTGTAACCTCACAAACATTTTTATCATGATTAAGCTTTGGCATCAAAGAAAACAGGCCTTCTTTTATTTACTTTTTTTTCTTGAATTTACTCACTCAGGTGCAGAGTCTGAAAATCTGGACCCAATGCCAGCTGAGGCTGGCAGTGTTCCACAGCCTTCTGTCTGCCAAGGAGCACAATTAGATGAGCATTCCTTGAAGTTCACAAGAGCCTCAGACTGTCTAGCCAGGTGTCAATGACCAGCAGGGGGCATAGATTTCCAGAGCAGAGAGAAGGCCTTGGGGACCACCTCCTGCTATATCTAGACCTCTGTAGCCTCTCCAAATGGAAGACAGTGTCCTAAGCGCTCTCTGGAGGCCTCCTTAGAGCTGGAAGACCGAGGCCAGCACCATGTTGGTCCGGTGAGTTACAGCCACAGTCAGGTGTTAAGTTATTTTCAAGAGTATATCATCCAACGTAAGATCATTCAGCTTATGTACTTCTCTTACGTGTCCAAGGCCCAGATAAACAGAGCACAGTACTTTATCATCTAGTACAAAACTGCCTTTTAGCTGTTTCTAGAAACCAGGCTATGCCCCACGGCCCAGGCTCTGTGTGAACAATTCTCCTTTCTTCTCTGTGTCTGTCCATCAATGAAGTCATCCACCCTTCACTGAAATCCTGGGATTCAGCTCTCAGCCTCCAGGCAGCTCTCAAGCTTCCTGTTAACAGCCTTCTAGAGAACATGGCCCCTGTCACCACCACACCAAAGTAGAAAAGTGGTCCAGATCTCCATCTTTCTAATGAGGAAACCGTGACTCAGAAATGTCTAGGACATGGGAATATCTAACCAGGTGAGCCTGACACCCACTGCTTCCAAACACACGGAATTCCAAAGCTTGTGCCCTTGAGGCAAGGCCACAAAAACCAACCCTCTCCTACTCCAGGTCCTCTCATAACCTAGCAGAACTAGAACAGAGAAAAAGATGTTCTCCAGTTCCTGAAGACAGCCTGTTCCAGGAGTGATAAGGACTGAGGTGTTATGGCCAAAACAGGCAGTACCTTCTGAGGGAAGAGGACCACTGCCTTTTTAATCTCCTGCTGAAGACATCAGTGCTGTGTGGTGCAGGCCCAGAAGCTCGGGAGTCAGTGTGACAGATGTGGCTACCAGAGTCTAAGTGTGGACAGACAGACTAAGGTGTCCTTCAGTGCCAGAAACAATCTCATCTAACACACACCCTCCCACAAATGCTCCAGTCCTGAGCATTCCCATGAAGACTGTGTCGTCCCATGTGGAATTCAGACAAAAGACATCCTTGCGGTTTATATGCAGCTTGAACTTTCTAGGAATTCAACTACTGGGTCAGTCTAGAAAGACCTACACTTTGCATCACTGGAAATGGCACAAAGAATTTGCCATTCTTAACACTCCACTGCCCACTGGTGATGTCTACAACCACAGCCTCAGCCCAGAGGCGCTACTTGAGGCTTGTCTCCCATCCATCGCTGCTGCCATCCACTCTGTCAACTCTTATAATAGCTCTATTTCTGAACAGTATGTTTGGGACAAAGGGGTATTTCAAAAACAACTGCCTTAAGAGGCAATCGGTCATTTTGAGGGCTTAACAGAGAACCTGCACAGACACTGGCAAGTGTCTGTAGGGAGACATATGGTGAGCTGTGCAGTCCACTTCAGTCTCAAGAGCAACTCTGCCTCCTCGGAGAAGCTAGACACGCAGTTTCTTCCCAACAGAGAGAGTTGAGAGTGAAGCTGGCATGCTCTGGAGAGCCAACAACGAGTGGCTCTGCCCTGCGGGCCTCATTAGGAGCCATCTCAGAAAGAGGAACTGGTACTCCTGAGCACCCCAAAACCATCCAAAGTAACTCTTACTCCCCCTTCCCATATACTCCCTTCCAAATCCACAAGGCACCTACTGCTGCTCTAGATACCAGCACAAAGCAAGGTGGCACCCAGCAACCACCCACACTGCAGCAAAGTCACTGGTGTCCCTCTTAGCTTGCTGTGGCTCTCACTGCCACCCCACTGTTCTGTTCTTCGCAGACCCAATAGGCAAGAGGCTGTGGAGCTTGGAGCACAAAGATAACACGTCCCACTATCACAAGCAGATTTCCTCCTACATGCTGTAGGAAAGAATGCACTCAGCAGGAGCTCTGAGTGGCGCTGCTGCCCAGAGGGATCTCATGCCACAACCCTATGGACCCAGGGATTGGAAAGACACCTTCTGAGGCACCTTTCCATCCCACTAAACCAAGCATGAAACATCCAAGCCAGTAGAATACAAACCATACAAAGCTCTCTAGGAGAAGGCTACAAACCTTCTATTTAAAAATTAGGCACAGTGTAAGTCTCAGAGCTAGCAGAAAGTTTGCTATGATCAAGTGAAATTTATAAATACCAGCCCTGAAGAAAACATAGGCAATGACCAGCCAGAGGTAGGAAAAGAAAAGAAGCAACATACATGGGCCAAATTCACGGCCAGGTGCAAAGAAAGAAGAGTTCATCTGCTTAAGCCAAGAAGAATGCTGGAGCAACTCAGGTCGTTGCAGCACAGAGCCTGTGCTTGGTTTCGGTCTAGGTGAAACCAGCACCATGGAACCACCAGGGCAGATATCCGGGGCCAGGGGAGATCAGTAACAGCGGCGCCTGGGTTGGCACAGGAGCACTTTTCCCAGGGTGGCCTGTGGAGCTTTGGCTCTCCGGTACTTACCATCGCACTTTGTTGCAGGTCTGGGTGGCGCCAAGTGGGGAACCAGCCACCATGGGGACCTGGATGGGACTGTGCTGTTTGTTGGTGACCAGGTCTAGCTTTTCTTCCAGAGATTTGCAAGTAGCCTCAAGAGCTTGCAGCTTGGCCTCAATGCTATCCAACCGCAAACATATCGTCTGGTTAATAGAGTACAGGAAAGACTGGAAGTGAAAACAGAAAAGCTTCAGAGAGGGTGTTTTACCCTGGGAGGGGCAAGTCCATGGACCCTAAACAACTGGCTCCTAACTCCACCCAGTCTAGCCCTGGGCCGTGCCTAGGGATTCAGTGAGAAGCCCAGCCCTCTGTACCAAACAAGACTCTTTTGCAATCTCACCTACACTAAGACCATAGAGTAATAAGCTTACCACTGTGTTCACCCATAGAGTCACACATTAAAACTACAAAATCTTTCTTATGATGACAGATTATACCTAACATCCAAACAACAACTGGAAAACATGGGCCCTGCACTCACATTGTATCAAAATACACACACATACACAGAAAAAAAAATGGCTTGCCATTCACAGGTATACCCCCACAGAAACCTGGCAATGACACCCCCCCAAGGACCTTCTAAATAGCAAGCATGCCACCTAGTGGCCCACAAAAGGAGCAGCCTCCAACTACCAAGCTGAAATCAGTAGCCAGCCATGTTTAAAAGCAGTCAGGAACATGCAGACCAGAGGGAAAGGCTTTGCTCCTTCAACTGCCAGTCCTGTCAGAAGCCACCACATGCATGACACAGGAGTTCTACTACAGTGAAAAGAGACCTCTAGGCCAGCATTCAGGATGCTGGTTAGCGAGAGGAAATGCAGGAATAAGGCCAGCAACATCTGAAGGAAACAGAATAAGGATTCGCCGGGCAGTGGTGGCACACGCCTTTAATCCCAGCACTCGGGAGGCAGAGGCAGGCAGATCTCTGTGAGTTCGAGACCAGCCTGGTCTACAGAGC
>NC_022011.1:29745815-29754989 GCF_000317375.1 Microtus ochrogaster | reverse complement strand
AGAGAGAGAGAGAGAGAGAGAGAGAGAAAGAAAGAAAGAAAGAAAGAAAGAAAGAAAGAAAGAAAGAAAGAAAGAAAGAGAAACTTGACACTGCACACAGGACCACACGGTACCTTTATAGAGGGATCCTGGCAATTGATCTCAAGTCGCTGGCGCTTCAAAGCAGGTTCATCATCATCTGTCACGACATGATTTTCCAAAACAACTGAAATACAACCACAGAGACAGCAACTGACATGAACACGGCAAGATCCTCAGGGCTCTTTACAACTACAGCCAAGCACAGGGCTGGCACCTCAATCACTTTGTTAAAATTCTCAGCCAGGAAGAAAAGGGGCCTCTCTCACCCCACAAAAACATCAGAGCACCCAGTCAATGCTCGCCAGAGGCAAAACCACACTAAACTCCATTCGTGACATTTATTCAGTGTGTCTGCGGTCAAAAGCACCCTCACCTAGCCTTTGGTCCTGGGCCCACTCCCAACATGGGGCTGAGAGGCACATATGTACTGACAGTCACAACTCTCTCTGCGTGTCATATATACCCCCAAACTAGCACAGCAAACACGCTGAGTTATGTGGAAGCTGCAGCCGCTCAAGGGCTGCCCACCAGCAGCTCCTGCTGCTTTCAGATGAGCAAGGTAACCCCAATTCCAGGCTCTGCAGTACCATCCCAACTTTCTAATCTCATCTAAAACTAAGTACAAAACAAGGTCACAGAGTGCCAGAGTCACAGAGCAGCAGCACCCTCCGTGACCTTATCTCTGCAAACTGCACTCTGTTGACCTCAGCATCTAGTCCTTTTCTCTACTCAGGAGCAATCATCTCTTTCCATCGCTCTCTGTCTCTCTCTCAATACACACACACACATTCATTTTTGCTTTTCAAGACAGGGTTTCTCTGTGTATCTCTGGCTGTCCTTTGTAGATCAGGCTGGCCTCCAACTCCTAGAGCTCCGCCTGCCTCTGTCCTCCTCAAAAATGCTGGATTAAAGGCGTGTGCCACCACCGCCCAGCTAGCAGTCATTTTAAGACTTATTTCTACTTATGTACATACATCTATGAGAATGTATGCCACATGTGTGTGGGTGCCCTCAAAAGCCAGAAAAGGGTATCAGTCATTGGAGTTGAAGTTTCAGGTGGTCATAAGCCGTCTAACATGAGAAAAGAACTCATGTACTCTGGCCTGACACGGGTCACCTTCAAAGATCTACTAATTCATAATTGTGGAATTCTGTAGTCAGCATTTGTTACTGACCTTTATGCCATGAATGTTTTCATTCACTAGTTCAGTTTTCTCCCATCTCCTTGCCTACAACAGGGGACACTGCCTGCATGTGCACTTCTCCAGCCTCTGTGCGCTCACTCACCTCAGAGACGACAAGGTCCTGCCATCTACAGATCTGTGTGAGAGAGCGACGCGCACACGTGTGCATATATCACATGTGTATATGAGCAATGAGTCTGCTACTCTAAAACAGTACAGGCAAAGGTTTCTCACAGATGATGCTCCCCAGAAGTCTTAAATTCAGATTATCACTTCTGTAGAGTCTCCTTAAAATAGACACTCGGCTAAGGTTTCCAAGTTATGCATTTACGATCATTAAAAAATGGCTGGTCGGGGCTGGAGAGATGGCTCAGTGGTTAAGAGCATTGCCTGCTATTCCAAAGGTCCTGAGTTCAATTCCCAGCAACCACATGGTGGCTCACAACCATCTATAATGAGGTCGGGTGCCCTCTTCTTGCCTTCCTTTATTGTATAATAAATAAATATAAAAAAAAAAAAGAAAAGAAAAAGAAAATGGCTGGTCTCAGCAGAAGTCAGGGCGTCTGTTTTCAAGCAGTCAGTATAGGGATTAGGTACCAGGACTTTTCTGGAAAATAGTGTCTTACCAAAATGTTACATGCACACAGCAGCTCTACTCAGGGAACTGGCCCTGCAAAAAAATATTTGCCCAGATACATGTGCAGGATCTTCCCTAGCAGAGTTCACAGAGAAGAGAAGCAGCGCTAAGCACATCACACAGCATCTGGGTGGTCAATAAACTAGCGCAAGCCTGTGAGGAGAATGCCAGTCACTGAAGAACCGTGGTTACCAGCCCTCCAGTGTAAGTCTGCAGGGTCCACTGCAGCAGCGAGCTACACATAGGAGGTGGGGTGAAGTAAGAGCCACAGGTCCCACACATGGCAGCAGCATCAGAAGGCATCATGGAACAGGTAACAAGTACACAACGGTACTCATGCTGGGCATGAGTAGCTGTACTGCTGGAAACAAACCTGGGGGCCAGCTAGAAAAGTAAGCAGGTGCTGTGTGTGTGCGCGCACAAGTGTACCCACACACATGCATTCATGCAGCACTGCTTACATCCACTGTGAGTCTGCTCTACTGCAGGAACAAGGTCCAGCAGAGGCTTTTGATCCTGAGGTGACACGAGAGAGCAGTTTATCTGCTGTCTCACAGCTCTACCTGGGTGGTCAGGACTCAGGTCTTCCACTGCAATCTGAACCACATCCGCCAGGTCCTGTTCTGACATCATCCAGAACACGAGAAAAGGGGCACACCAGTAAGCGAGAATCCAGAGGTCACAGGGTTTGGGCTTTCTGTCACCTGCAAGAACCACAAGGGAAGATTAACAGTCATGGTGTGGAATAGACCACTAGCCCTGTGTGGACAAGGAGTCTTAGAAGTCTGCAGTGCTTCACTACAGGGCTCTACTTGTTTTCTGAGCACTCAGAAATGCTCAGATAAATAAATAACTAGCTGCTTTTCTCCTTTAAAATGAAAGAGAGGGAGGGAGGGAGGGAGAGAGAGAGAGAGAGAGAGAGGGAGAGAGAGAGAGAGAGAGAGAGAGAGAGAGAGAGAGAGAGAAATGGGATGGGCTATCCCCAGCTGAAAGCCTCACATCCCCACTCCCTCCTCAAGCCTCCTGTCCTAAGCAGGTTTGGAGCCCTCACATCAAGCCTAGCATCTCCATGGGCCCCAGCTGCCTACAGGAGCACTCTGTCAATCACTACCATCATGCCTCAGTTTCCTCAGTGATTATCACAGCCTAGAGAACCAACCAGTGTCATAGCTGCATAGCCCTCTAGACACCCCGCCCCCCAAGAACTTCCCCTAGCAGATCCATCTGTGACTTTTTTCCAACTGCTATGATGTTTTGATTAAGCCACCAGAGACCTTAGGCTCCAACATGAAAGTGAGACCAGGTCCATCAACCCAGATCTAAATAAACAGTTGCAAATAAATAGTTAGAGAGACCAAAATAGACAGAACTCAAAAGCAAACAAATACAACAGGTAGAATCATAACAAAAGCAACGGGAAAACAACCAGGAACACCAAGAGAGTAGAAAAGATTAAAGGGAATGTTCAAGCCCACACTACAGAAGACAGGTGAGGAAGAGTGATCTGGGAAACAAAAGGAGCAAGTCAGGGCCATGGAGTGGGACCTCAGAACCGGGACCCAAGAGCCTCCTAGGGCTGGGTGCAGGTAAGCAATAACAAGCACAAGGCCCTGGGTTCCAAAGCCAGGACAGAAGGGGGGGCTCCTGAAAGTGAAAGTGGGGCTAGGGGCGGCTGATATCGCTTACTGAAAGGGTATGCCAGATACCTAGAGGGAAAAGAACTTACAACACAAAGAGAATTCAATTAAACCAGGAAAAAGAAAATGGATCAAAATATTTCAGATACTACAGGAGGGACTGGAGAGATGGCTGAGCAGTTAAAGGTACTGCTCTTCCAGAGAATTCCGGGTCCAGCTCCAGTACCCATATAGCAACTCACAACCATCCTTCACTTCAATTCTAGGGGATCTGATGCCCACTTCTGGCCTCTCATGGTACTGCATGTACATTACAGACAGGCATACATACAGACAAAACACTACTGACTAGCCACAGCCCTCCAACACTGCTGAACACTCCTGAGAGTGGAGAAGCTGACACAGGGGCCTGAGAGTGGTCCCGTTTATGTCTATGTTAATCTGAGCAGGAAGGGCAATCGTGAATGTCGGTATATGGTGGTTCACTGTGCCCTGTCCAGTCAAAGGGCAGAGGTGGCAGAGGGCCCTGCAGCAGTGTGTGTCCCTGGAGCCTGACTGTGGTGCTGAAGGTCCAGTCCTCAACAGGAGGAAACCTGCCTCCTTGAAGAAAGGGGTAATTACAGATTTCAGGCAAGAGGCACACAAGGTGGGCTTGGACTTGCCAGAGCACATGTAAGACACTGTGAAAACCACGGGGCTCCCATCTGAAGAAGGCTGTCATCAGACTGCTAGTGAAGACACCACAAACACTTCTAGGCTCAATCTACAGGGCACATGGACACTTGAAGGAGCTACTCTGAACAAACACAAAAAAGCTGACAGTCACCAAGTGTAACAGTTACAGTGGGGTGAACAGACCCTTGAAATGCATGAGCTGCTTTTGTCACCAATACTTTGGGAAAGAGGGTGCCAGAGTCTCACCTTGCAAGAAATGAAATAGATGATACCCCCCAAAAAGTGCTTTCCTCTATCACAGAGGTCATATCTCATCACCACAGTAATGGGAAATTTCTGCAGGAAATTCAAGCAGACTTTAAAAGCTGACAAAACTGGTCAGGCAGTGGTAGTACACATATTTACTCTCAGCATTTGGGAGGCAGAGGCAGGAGGCAGGCAGATCTCTAAGTTTGAGGCCAGCCTGGTCTACACAGTGAGTGCCAGGACTATTTTACAGAGAAACCCTGTCTCAAAAAACAAAAGCAGGGGGGCTGAAAAGATGGCTCAGAGGTTAAGAGCACTGGCTGCTCTTCCAGAGGACCTGAGTTCAATTCCCAGAAACCACATGGTGGCTCACAACCATCTTTAATGAAATCTGGTACCCTCTTCTGGTATGCAGGTATACATGCAGACAGAACACTGTATACATAATAAATAAATAAATCTAAAAAGAAGACACAATTCCTTTGTTTAAAAAAAAAGTAGACAAAATTAAGGAAAGGGCAATACAAGCCAACCACTAAGACACAAGTCTGGTCGTGCCACGGTGAGGCGTGTGAGAGACACAAACACAAGCACGCGTCACCACACCCTAACACGCGATTTTGTTTGCATTTTATTTAATCAAAAGGGTTCTTTAAAGGAAAATTGAAACTAGGAAAAATTACTTGCTAAACATAGGCTAATTCTTTTTTTCACAGTAATAGGAAAGGTCAGGAAACCTATGAAACTGAGTATAAGGAATCAATCAGTCCCAAGAAAAAGCCAAAACATGGACAGGTGGTGCTCCACCTGCTGGGTAACTGGAAACACGCAAAGCTGACAAGGTACTGAGCCCCAAACCGCTTGCCAGGGCCTTGGAATGACCTCCTTCCAGCATTTACACATATTGTGTGAAGATTCACTCAAAAAAAGAACCATAATAGAAGGCAAGGTGGTGTTTTTAGCAGCAGCAGAACAGCTGAGCAGTGGTGCACCACGTACTGTGCAAGGAGTGGCTCCAAGCATTGCTCTGGGAGCAGACAGAGCAGGAGAGGAGAAAGGAGACGAGATAAAAATGCACAGGACACGCAGACTCTAGAGGCTCGATGGCCTGAGACGCGTGGGAGGAAAGGAACACACTATTTCTCCTTTCCCTTCCAGCAGATGCACACAGTGACAGGGTCAGGGTGACACCGGGACATCGCCATCCACCATCCCAACTCTGGTCCATTCTGCTGTCTTCACCCTCAGTCTAAGTACTGTCCCCTAGTGAGGAAAGACAGACCTAGGTCGAACTGGAAGCACAGAGCAGCGAATGCTGAGAGATAATGTCCCTCACACCACACACAAATCCTGTCTTCTTGCTTCCTAATCGACAAGCATCAGCTCTGGGCAGAGGCAGCAATCTTCACCTTACTAAAGCCGCCCAACCAAATTCAGCACTAGACTGAAAACAGTCCAGGGTCTAGCAAATCCAAAGAGCTGGAAATGCAATACAGACCCTTTTCCAGGAAAATTTAGACAGGCAAATCTGGAATTCTCAAAGCTGTGCAGATACTAGAATCACCAGAATCCCTGCCTCAGTATCTCCGGGCAGATGGTCACCAGACAGACTCACCTTTCCAGCTTCACCTACATCAAGTGCAGCTACAAGGCCTCTCCAACCCATGGCCCATAAGCCGCATCCACCCCAGAAGAACAATAAATGCTGCCCCATACAAAATCATTAAAAGTTTTGTTTGGGGGAGGTTTACTTGATTGTGTGGCTTCTGTGCATGAACTTCATAGATGACAATGTCTGTCACAATGTCAAAATATTGGACAGTCCTAGAAGCCTACCCAAAGAGACACAGGTACAAAAACCTCTGGGAACAAACCCTCAAGAGAGAACTGGCCTACAGCCTTGGCCTTCTCCAGGCCCAAACAACAGAAACTCATGAAGAGCAAAGGAAAGAGCCAGTTCCTCACATATGTGGATCTGCCCCATCCGAGGCCACCTGCTATGGACAGCCTTTTAAGATAACCGTCTGGAGCCGGGCGGTGGTGGCTCACGCCTTTAATCCCTCCCAGCACTCGGGAGGCAGAGGCAGGCGGTCTCTGTGAGTTCGAGACCAGCCTGGTCTACAAGAGCTAGTTCCAGGACAGGAACCAAAAAAAAAAAAAAAAAAAGAGCTGTCTGGCCTAAAGCTGCCTACTCTGGCCCTGCAGGCTACCACAGATTCCATGAGCAGCGCCTGCCTCTCCTAAGGAGCCAATGAAAGTGGCTTTCCAATGCCCAACCCCAGCAAACCCCAGCATCTTCCCGCTTTTGAAAAGCTCTGCACGTGGTCTAAGAAAACACTCTGAAGTGGCCATAAAACCCCCAAACCCTGACCTCCACCAAATGAGGACACCACTGCTCCCCTAGATGTTTACCCAAATGCTTCTGTTGCCAGGATAAAAACATTTAAAATTCTGCTAGCAGTGAAGGTTTCAATAGAAAAAACTAGGGCAAGAAGCCCAAGAAAACTGGAACAGAGAGAGGTACGTGCATTTACCATTTTGGCAAATTAACTTTGCCATTTCTCAGAAGGCCTGGGGAGAATCCAGTCCTAATGTAATAAAACAGCTGGACTAAGACTAATGTTCAATAAAGACTCGGAATGCAATTACCAGTTAGAGTCTTGGAGCTCCCAGGGTGCACGTGGAAAAAGGCAGTCCACCAAAGGCACAACCCAGGCTCTCAGCAGGGGTGCAGGAAGATGAGGGGTGGCCCAGCCATGTGTTAACATAGAAGAATGATTTGATCGTGCCCCCCCAACACACCAAGAAAGGAGCAGCAGTGGAGAGGTCAGCGGGTAAGAGGACAGCCGTCCCTCCCACAGAACTGCATATGTGTGTCCTCCTGTGCCTACGAGAGGTGCGCAGCAGTACAGGGTTTGCAGTTGAACATTTCTTCCCCAATGCTGGGTTTTGAACCCAGAGACCGAAGCCACTGATCTAATAATCTAGTAAAGTCTTCTTCGATCCATCTCACTCAGACCACTACTTTACAATCCCTGTCCCCACCCTCCTCCCCTGACTCCTCAGCGCTCCTCCCTGAACCTTGTTCCTGGATTATGTCACACTTCCTCCACTCCCAGGGCTCCCTCCAGGGTGCCCAATGCCCTAGGGCACTCAGTGAAGTCACTATTCTCCCTCCGGGCACTGCTTCTGAGCCGCTCTCCTCTGAGTTTCACACTTCTCCTTCCCACCAGGCTGGTCCAGCTCTGAGGCTTCTCTCTCTCCCACAGGGCTCTCTACAGGACACACAATACCCTTCCCGGGCTTCCTGCAAGACTATTCCCTTGGGCCACTGTTCTTCCATCTCAGTCTGCTCCCTGTCAACTCCCTGCCAGGATGCCCAGGGCAGTGCCCTCTCTGCTCAGTGGGCCCTGCCCTGCAGGCCTGCTACTGGGCCAGAAGCTGCACCCGCCCAGCTGGCACTGCAGCACTCCCCAGCCCTAACCTCACTATAGGTCAGCACAGCTGCTGGACATCTATCTCCTTGGACATGAGCTCCAGGCACCGATCACAGTCCTTCCCACCATCTCAACTGTCAGCAGTGGCCAATGGTACCCATCAGCTTGGGCCAAAGCCTCATGCCTGGGTGGTTCTTCCATGCCCTTCTACAGACTCTGGTTCCAGCTTTTCATCGCCTAACACCTGGACTCGTGCAGTTCCCCGGGGTTCTCCACCTTCTTCTGCTCCAGAGCTCTTAACAGCAGTTCAAGGGCCACATCAAACAGACGAGATTTCCTTAAGACGTTGCAAAGGCATGAGGACAGCTTCTGTTCCCTCAGCAGATGGCTATCCACCAGCACATTCCTGTTGGGAGCTCTTCCTGGACCTACTCAGTCACCCCGCCTCTTCCCCCAGCTCATAAGATCTAGGCTCTTCCAGCCAGTGGCCCCTTCCCCCTTTCCCACATTCTCACAGGCTCCTCATACCTGAAGGACACTAGCACCCACCTTTCCAGTCCCCCGCCCTGCCTTGTGATGAGCACTTTCCTCTGGCTTACAAATACCTGCTTTGCTGCACCTGCCTCTGCTGAAAGATGAGCCCCAGTGGAGCATCTGAGGAGCCTGCACAAAGCCTGCTCCATGCTGGCATCCAGTATATATGGCTAAGATGGGCCCAATGGAAGGCACAGTGTGCATGCCAGCCACAGATGCCATACGACACCAACATTGCCACTGAGAACCCCATCTACCCTGAGCTGGCCAGTGCAGACAGTGCACTGTGTGGAAATGCCATGCTGTGCTTCTTTACTACATACGATCACGTCAGCACCACAGAAACTAACATTATCACATTTCCATAAAAACTATATATGAGTGATGAACTGACTGTCACAGCCAGCAATGAAGCATGGTGACTGAATATTTAACTACAAACATATTTTTAAATTTTCAAGTATGTCCAGCCTCCATAAGAGAAAACTACAAGTATTGGTACAGAAATTTTTAAAAGCTATTTTGAGGAATTTGAGATGGAAGAGTAAGTTCAAAGTCCACTGGACTAAAAGCCTGTCTCACTGGGCAGTTATGGTACACACCTTTAATACTAGCACTTGAGAGGCAGAGACAAGTGAATCTCCAAGTTCAAGGCCAGTCTGGTATATATAGTGAGTTGCAGAACAGCCAGAGCTAGAGAGAAACCCTGTCTCAAAAAAAAAAAAAAAAAAAAAAAAAAAAAA
>NC_022011.1:29731077-29745715 GCF_000317375.1 Microtus ochrogaster | reverse complement strand
AAACAAAAAAAAATCAAGCAACTAATTTTATTTTATTTTATTTTTGTTTTTCGAGACAGGGTTTCTCTGTAGCTTTGGAGCCTGTCCTGGAACTAACTCTTGCAGATCAGGCTGGCCTCGAACTCACAGAGATCCACCTGCCTCTGCCTCCAGAGTGCTGGGATTAAAGGCATGTGCCACTGCAGCCTGGCTAGTGACTATTTAAAAAGACTGTCTCAAATACAAAAGTAAACAGAGGATTGCGGGGGAAGCTCAGTGGTGAGGCACAGGTTGGATTGCCAGCACAGTGGGTGAGGGGACAAACAACACTACTTAGACTATAAAGCCTCTCTCTAGGGGTAAAGGTTCAAAAGGGGACACCAGAGTGTCAGCTCTGGTGACATGAAGAAACAATGAAGTCAGCACAAAGACAAGGACTGAACAAAGGCACTGCACTTCCCCGCCAGGATTTTCTCGGTCAAGGCATGAACCACATCATATAGGAAGTCCAATGGCTTCTTTCCCATCAGCCTCGAGGACCGACTTCTCAGAGCTGTTTCTCACATCAAGCCTCTCCAGGAGCTCTCAGGCCACATCTGGCTTGGTGGGGGTATTTCCACAGGAAGCAGGATAAAGCAGCCAGACAGACACACAGCCCTGGACTGGAATGACACACCGGTCACCTGATCCTGTCCAGCAGCGAGTCTAACAAGCCTACTGCACAGGCCACCAGAGAAAAGCCTAGCATGTTCTTGATGTGTCTGGAAGGGGCTGTGGAAAACATCTACACCTTATCTGATCTCACTTTATAGAAAAATAAAAAAAATAAATAAATGCTTGACTGTTGGCAAAAAGCCGTAAGACCAGGAGCAGCCCTTAGTACAAGAGAAGAACAGATGCAGACGGCACACACTGTATGTGGAAAAGGCACTCAGAACCAACTGCAGGAAAGGGAAGAATGCATTCTGGGCCCCTGAGTCCCACAGCGTTCCCAATGTACCGCTTTGCCCTAGAGACTCCAAAGTCCATGAGAGCTGGAATGCCAAGTTCACAGTGCCATAAAAATCTGGACAGACAGGCATAGTGATACCCACTTTCCATTCTAGTTCTTGGGATGCAGAGGCAGGGGGATTACTGTGAGTTCAAGGCCAAACTGGTGAACGTACACAGCAAATTCCAGGTTGCCTAGGTTACATAGTGACTGTCTCAAAAACTAAATTAATTAAATTAAACAAATAAAAATCAGGACAGTGGTGATACTGCCTGTCCACTTAAAAAAGTAGCAAACTGGTACTCAGGCAGCCAAGTCTCCAGGAACATGATGCTGAGGCATCAAAGATTATCCCAATCCTTTCAAGACACAGGAGCACTAACCAAAAGAAATAAAAATTCAAATGCCAGGAGGTCAGCAACAGGATGCATTTTATTAACTACAGTATGTGGAAAGGTTCAGCTTGCTTCTTCCCCCAAAACATATCTGAGATGGAATTTTAAAAAAAAGAGAGATGGGGGCTGAAAAGATGGCTCATCTGGTAAAGTGCTTGCTGTGCACATGTGAGGATCTGGGCTTAGGTCCTCAGAACCCACAGAAAGGCTCATGGGGCTAGGGAGGCAGAGGCAGATCTCCAGGTTACTTGGCCCGCCAGTTTAACCAAAGTGATAAGCTGTAGCACGATTAATAAAAACCCAGAGACAGATATTGGGGTTCAACCTGAAGGTCAGAAAAGCAAAGCAGCCTGTCACTGGCTCTTACCTCTATCTCAGTCCGAAATAGCGATCCTGCCTCCAGGAATCTCAGAATGAGACTGTGTGTGAGAGCTGTCTCCTCCCGTCTTATAATCTTCTCTAGTGCTGGGATTAAAGGCGCGCACCACTACCGCCTGATTCCTATGGCAAACTAGTGTGGCTACTGGGATTAAAGGTGTGTGTCACCACTGCCTGCTCTGTAAGGCTAGTCAGTGGGACTGCTTTACTCTTTGATCGTCAAGCAATCTTTATTTATTAAAATACAAGTGAAATGTCACTACAATATACTCCAGGTTCAGTGACAAACACTGGCTCAGAAAATAAGACAGAATGACAGAAGATACCCAGTATTTATCTCTGACATTCACATGCATGCATACACACCACAGAATGAATGAGTGAAACTGTGTTAGACAATGGCAATCAGACTATAAGTGATGGTCGGTTGTGAGGAAAAGAGAAAAGGCAAGAACTACTTCTTCTAAGGGTCCTGCCTGACCCCTGAGGAAACATAGGCAACACTGTTTTTAAGGCAGAACCTCTAAAAAATGCTTCAAGGTACACCTAGGAAGGAACAAATAGGCCTGTACGTCAGGCCGTTTCTCTTAGGTTGATACTGTTCGGTCTATGTGTCACCTTCTCACACTTTCCCACATACAAACACCTCACCAAACAAGTTCATGGGAGCCAGAGAGACAGCCGGCCATGGGCAGGCCCACACCATGATGCCTCCCACAGAACTGCCCCGAGCCGGAACACGAGCAGGGCAACAAGCTTCAACCACTCGTTTCTGCCCCAAGGTTTCCCTCCCAGGCAGTGGACAACAGGCCAGATGTGTGATGGTGCCAGGCAGCCTTCTGGACACATAGGCACAGCTGAAGATTACCTTTTTATTTTTCAAAGTTTTATTTAACTGATAGCCTTATTGAATTATCAGTACACCCAGCTAATAAGGACCCACTGGGGCTCCATTCTTTGTAGTTTCTCAAAGGCTTTGTCTAGATTGTCATTTATGGTGATCACATCAAAGTAGTGGCTGTATGCTCTCTGAATTCATGTGCGTTCATTCACTCTTTTCTTCAAATCAGAGCCCATCAAAAGCTTGCTGGTGATTCTTGCATCCACCAAAGCCTTGTGCATGGCACACAGGGTCTATAGCTCTGGAGCAGCAATAAATACCACATAAGGTATGAACTCAGATGTCCTCAACACTTTCAATGCTTGTGGGTTGACGTCTAAAATGCAAGTACATCCAGTTTGTACAACTTCAAGGATAGAGTCAATCTTAGTTCCACAGAGGTTTCCTTCATATTCCCCATGCTCCAAATACTTTCCAGCTTTAATATCTACTTCCATCTCTGATTGGGACACAAATTTATATGCCTGTCCATCCTTTTCATCTTCTCTTGGCTTCCGTGAAGTAAATGACACCATTGTTCCAAATCTAGCAGGATTCAGCCCTATGAATCTATTTTTCAAGCTTCTTCTGCCCACACCTTGAGCTCCTATCAACACTAATGTTTTTTGCTGGAAGGGTGGCATATTTGCTACTTCCTCATAGATCTGAATTTCATGACAATCAAACTCCTCATTCCTAGATGTGAGGTACATCATCATCTTTTGTTGTTGGTGGTGTTTATAGTTCCACAAACGGGTCCTGAATTGTCCCAGTCTCTGTGAACAAATGCCTTTCTCCTCTCTTCCAGGAACTGACTTGGGATCAGAACAGCACTTCCGCCCCGCCCTCTTTCACATGGCTAGCCTACCACCAATTTGGGGCTTTTCTGTTTACAATCTATAGAATTTCTCTTTTAGAAAACTTCAGTTCTGCTTCTTTGCAGGGTATCAGGCTATCACTGAGTGGATTATAATTGAAATGACACTTGATAAATACCTGTTGAGGAGTAATATCTCTATAACTTGACAAAACTGTTAGGGTGACACTTCACTAATATTTTTCAGCAGCTCTTGTAATTCCTTTGGATTGTTTCCAACCTCATATCCATTGACTTCCTTATATCTCCCACATGAAGCAGACCTTGTCGAGCTATCATTCCTCCATGAAGGATTTGGGAGACTACTAGATCATTATTTTCAACACTAAATGTTACACCCAATGGCTCTCAAGCTCTTTCGTGAATACCAATGCGATGGCACCTATTGGCAATAACTGATTATTGAGAGAATTATTCATTTCTGGGCTTGAGGGAGGTGAATCATAACATTTTGATGCCATAATACCAAGGGCCTCCAGGAGCGACTGGAGATGAGGTTCCTTGAGTGTTCCAACCAGTTCTGCCACATTTTCATCCCACACTTATCAAAGGACTGATATCTTCAAGAATTTCATTTGCTAATTCCAAGTTATTATCACTGACAGCTTCTAATTATGAATCTTCAAGCCTCTCATGAGCCTTTTTTGGCAAGGCAGTCACATCTTGCTTGCTGTGTCTGGGTCACAACTGTAGACAGAATCTTTCCTCTTCCCAGAATTTTCCTATTCTCATTGCCCCGCCTCTACATCATCGAAGATTATCTTAAGAGAGCCAACTATCAGGACAGATATGATGGTTCAGCTTTTAATCACAACAATAACAATTGGGCAGCAGAAGCAGGCGGACCTCTGTGCGAGTTTGAGATCAGCCTGGCCTACATGGCAAGTTTAAGGACAGCCAGAGTTACAAAATGAGACCTTGTCTCAAAATACATAAGGAAAAAAAAGAGAAAAATCCAGCCTGGTCTACAAGAGCTAGTTCCAGGACAGGCTCCAAAACCACAGAGAAACCCTGTCTCGAAAAACCAAAAAAAAAAAAAAAAATTCAAGTATCTAGGAGATGGAGGTTCAGCTTAAGTATGTGGCCAGTCTGGTCCTAAACACAACAGTCCCAGGTACAGCTGCCGTGGGAGTGAAATGGCTGGTATGCTGGGAGGCAGCAATTGGGACTTCTGGGCTTAGGATCTCCCACATACCACATTTGCTATCCTATCAGAATGTTTGGAGATTGTATTATTTCTTTAAAAAAAAATAAGTTACTGAAAGTTTATTTATTTATTTATTGGTTTTTCAGGTTTCTCTGTAGCTTTGGAACCTGACCTGGAACTAGCTCTTGTAGACCCAGGTTGGCCTCGAACTCAGAGATCTGCCTGCCTCTGCCTCCCAAGTGCAGGGATTACAGGCATGTGCCACCACCACCTGGTTTATTTTTCCTTTTTTCAAGACAGTCTCTGTTTAGCCCCAGCTGTCCTGGAACTCGCTCTACAGACCAGATTCAAACTCTGAGATCCGCCTGCCTGACTCTTCCAGTTGGAAGTGTTGGAATTAAAATGATTGCACCACCACCACCCAGCTGAAATTGTATTTTTTATGCATATTAACATACAAAATACTTTTTAATGAAAAAGAACTGTGATTTCCAAATAACAAAGACTTAATAAGAAGTGACATTGCTTTGCCCTTTACAGGGTTGCTAACCTCCAGGTTACAGCTGCATTCTACAGATTCTACTCAGACCCTGGCAGAGTGGCTGGCTCTGGACGAAGCCCTGACTTCAGCCAGCCTCATAGGGAGATGTAGCTGGGAATGGGAGAGAAATGCAGTAGCTTTTGCACACAGCTGTAGATACAAGCCTTTGCAGTGACCCTAAAACTCAGCACTTGTTTTCGTTCTTGAAGTCTAACTGCAGCCAGAGCCTGCCACCACTGAAAACTTGGCACCTGACTTCTTCAAAGCCCACTAATCTGTTCTGCTTGGCAAGCGGATTTCTGAGGCAAATGTAAGCTCCCATTTATCATTCAGAAAGTCCTGCTCACTAAAGTATACGCAACCTATAGATGCTACTCATGATACATAATGAGACTAAAAGCATTATGCCAGGCATGGTCAAGCAGGCTCATAATCCCTGCACTAAGGAGACTGAGCAAGAGTCTTCCGAACTAGGATGTTGTGAAACCCTACCTCCAAATAAATAAACAAAACCTCGTATCTTCACGTGCATGTGTGTGTTAACATTAGTACTGATTCCTCTTTGAAGAAGCTGTTGGGCTCACAGTAGTAAATACATCCTAAAAATTCCAATCTCACTTGACAGTTTGTATCACTGACAATAGACTCCTTTGGAGTAGCAGGCTTTGTACATTTTGTAGGAATATCCATGTTGGTCAGGGTTTCTATTGTGGTGGTCCATGAGAAAGCAGCTAGTTCAGTTCATAGCTTCCTTTCCTGCAGAGGGCTGTCCTGGGAACAATCTCAGTACACAAATGCCCTCGCTGTCCAGGTAATCAGAATGGTGATGAAGTGAGTGCTAATGGCTTCACTGCGACATTAGAACAATCTTTTAAGAACATCTATTTATTTTTATTCCTTTTAATTATGTCTGTGTGCACGTGTGTGTGCGTGTGAGAATATGCACATGTGTGCAGGTGCCCTCAAAGACCAGAGGCATCAGATCTCCTGGAACTAGAGTTATAGACAGTTGTCAGCCACCTGACATGGGTGACAGAAACTGACCTGGGATCTCTAAACAGCAGCAAGAGCTCTTAATCACTAAGCCAGCTCTCCAGCCCATCAAGGACAGCCTTGGGTAAAAATAAGGCATTTGATGCTTCACTGTCTTGCAGAGAGCACAAGACACGGTGTGGTGCCACAAGCCTGACTTGTGTTCAAGCACCAGCAATCTTACCCACCACCACCAGTTCTGAACCATCGGTCCAAGTGTTGATACAGAAAAACATAAACAACCTCTCAGCATTCTTTTGGCCTCACAGGCCCCTAGGAAAGGTCTTCCAGTTGTCCCAGAGACTGTGGGCCACCCTGATAACCACAGCACTTGGAGCTGGCAGGAACAACAGGCATTGAATCACCTCCATCTCTGCCTCTCTCTTCACCTTGCCCAGGCTGCAGGACTCCGAGAATCTATTCCAGAGCTGCAAGCCAGGCTTTCCTGAATTAACCAGTTCTCCCCCAACTTATACTGCTCAAAGGGACCACCATCCCACAACTCCTTGGGAAAGAAGTCTGCAGGACCAGGACATCCTGGGCCTGCTCCCTTCAACAATCCTAAGGTACTCTTCTCCTACTGGTTCCTTTCAGCCTCCCTTCTCTGTTCACACAACACCATACTGCCAAGGACCCTGGGTCCAACACAAGTCACACCTCCCCAGCACACTTGATGGCAGACTGAGAGGAATGCACCTGCCAGCAGCTTCTGAGCACTTTGTCCAACCATGACCACTCCAGCCCTTCACAGGCACCATCCAGCCCCAGCATTAGCCTTCCACAGCTCTGAAGGGCTCCAGCCCTCCTAGTTGGCCTACCTTTGACCTCTGCCTGTTCCTCACTCACAAACTCCATAGAGACCACACAGCAGCAAACCAGGGCCCACAGGGCAGGTCCAGCTCCCACCTGTTTCTATGCAACCCATGAGCCAAAAGTTGACCTTATATTTTAAAATAAGGGGGGGGGGGGATTAAAGATCGCCTCTTCTTTAGGATATAAAAATTAGATGAAATTCAAATTCCAGTCCCCATATAATCACTGGAGCACACAGTACCCATTGTCTACACTATCTGCTGCTTCTGCCATACAGCACATTCAAGAGTGGCTGGGCTGTGCCAGACTACTGGCATCCTGCTCTTCAGCATGTAACCTGCAGCAGGCAGGGGTGTTTGCACACTGGGCTCACCAATTGGGGGCCTATTGCAAGGTTACTGGTTGCATTTCCAGAGATTGTGAACAACCTGGACTGTAACCGTGAACCATGGCTTTCAGAACCAGTGACCTAGACCAAGGAGATGATACTTGATGGCTATTGTCTGCACCTTCTTAACCAAGGGCAGAGCCACTTCCACACACTTCAAACCGTGGCCTACAAGGCCCAACCTGCACGTTCATGTCCACTACATAAACCAACACTCAGGCATCAATACCAACCCAAACCCCAGCAGTTGTGCTCCTCTGCTGTATGTGCTAATGCTGGTCCACTAAAGTGAGGCTAGACCAAAACAAAGACTCATATATACCTGGCCAGACATAGTGGATCACACCTTTATTCCCAGCACTCCTGAGGCAGAGGCAGGTAGATCTCTGGAATTTTGAGACTAGTCGACATAGTGAGTTCCTGGCCAGCTAAGGCTACAAAGTGAGAACAGCCTTTAAAAAAAGTTAAAAGCAATTTATTTTCAATTGAATTTCCCATTGAAATGTCAGAGTGTTAGAACAAACCCCTTGAGCCCAATTAACAGCATCGGATCTGAGCAGCTCAAATGAGCAAGCAAGATGTATACACAGCACATGTGTAAGAATAAGATACTTGCTGAGCAGGGAGTGACTCACGCCTTTAATCCCAGCACTCGGGAGCCAGAGGCAGGTGGATCTCTATGAGTTCAAAGGCAACCTGGTCTACAGCGTGAGTTCCAGGACAGCGAGGGCTACACAGAGAAACCCTGCCTCAAAAAACAAAACAAGAAAACAAAAAAGCAAAACAACAACACATAAACAAGGTACTCTAGCTCAGAGAATCCATCTCAATAGTGGTGTCTTCATTAAACCAGACCACGTCCGTGCCATAACCTGTGTATAAAATGCCACTGACTGATCACTCCAAACATGTGGTAATGGCCAAAGATGGTGGACCAGGATATGCCCTCTCCCTGCTTTACAATAAAGCAGGGTATCCTGGAGCAAGTATACCAGGGTACTTCACCTACAAGGCTCTCCCAGGTTCCCAACTCCAAAAGCTCCCAGATATCTGGATATGGATTCCAGTTGACCATGGGTAACAGATGACTAGAACGCTTGTCATCAGTTTCAGCTATGGAGCTGTTTGCTTCACAAGAAAAACAAAAAAGAATCACTTAGGGCTAGCAAGACGGCTCAGCAGGTAAAGGTACTTGCCACAGAGCCTGACCTGCCTGAGTTCCATACTTGAAACCCACACAATGGAAGGAAAAACCAGGCTCCTGAAAGTTGTTCTCTGACCTCCATCCACACATGCACGTGCACACACAGAGTTAAAATTGGAAGCATAAATTACTTAGAGCCATGTATGTGGTGCACACCTTTAATCCCAACACTAGGAGGCTAAAGCAAGAGAGCTGTTACAAGTTTGAAGCCAATATGGTCTGAGTTCCAGGCCAGGAGGGATACATACAGCAGATTTTCTTTAAAGAAAAACTCAAAAACACCAAATTCATTCATCTTTCTGCCTTTGGGAACGTTTTCTTTTCTTCACCATAATCTTCAGGATGAACAGACTGTTAAAGCAATGAACAGTTGAGCTCTGAGCTGTAGGGACTCCCAGGAACCACCCTACCCAGCCTAAAAGGAATATGGGTATGAGAGTCCAGGCTCCTTCACCTTTCAAATAACGTAACAGAAGACATGGAAAGGCCATGCTCATGAGTCACCCTGCATTTGCACTTAACTTCACCCCTGTGGGGGAAGGAAAAGGAAATGGCTTTTCCAAGTCAGCAATAAATATTATAGATGTTGTATTTTTCTGAGCTTATATTCTGAGGAATGCAGACCCTAGTGTAGAATTATACAAGGTGTAGCAAAAACCCAGGAAAACCACATCCACATCAGGTATCCTTTTGCAATTAAAGACATTACCAGGATAATCAGTCAAATGTAAGATCTAGTGTTTAAGCAGCAGAAATGAAAAGCCCTGGTGTGATAATTATACTGAGATTGGAGAGGAGAATGCCTATGTTTTTAGAAATTGTTACGTAAGTACAGAAGGCTTAAGGGATACCAGGACATAAGTAAACTTGTCTTCTCTGAGAAGTGACACCTGAAACACAGGTGGAAAATACACAACCCGTTCCTGGGATTATTTAAAGCAAATATCCCAACCTTGTTCCTGTTCAAAAGATCTTGGGCTTTTAAAACTCCAAGGCTGTGATGGAAAGGAGTGGCCTCCAGGTTTTAAGTGGTAGAAAAGGGTGGCCCCTGGATCTGAAGTGATAGGAAAGGGTGGCTTTGGGTCTGAAGATCGTAAGCCACATTCTGAAAGGCTATCACTGATGTATTCATCTTTCAGGAATAAACTATAATTCCATGAGGGTGTCTGAGCCAGTGAGACAATAGCTTCCTCCTTATACTTGCTGCCCAAGTCAGCAGGAGAGAGCCTGAACCCAGAAGCACCTCAAGAGCCACTGCAACGGGCAGCATAGCCAAGACCTGAGTGAATGCTGAATAGCACATTAGAGGGCACCTATACCCAAATGTCCCCACTGCCAATCCACCCCCACCCTAGCCTGTGTTCAACTTCTATCAACACTTACTGGAGGGCACAGGCCTCACAAATCACAACCCCAGACCAAAGGCAACCACTGTCTGCCTCTGGAGTACAGATAGCTTCCTGGGAAACAGATATGTCCAACTTCTGAAGTGCAAGGTGGACCAGTGAAGACAGACCTCAAAGACAATTTCTTATATGCCCATAACAAAAGGATCCTAGGCTCTGAGTTTGAGCTATACCAGATTTAATGACACTTCAGACAATTAGAGCCTGAGAACTAGTAGGCTGGGTATTGGCACACCTTTAAGGGAATGAACCTCTGAAGAGGCAGGACTCTTCCAGCTCCTTCTCCTCTTCCTATTGGAGGGATCCCTATGGATATGAAAGAAATGACGTATCTCCACAAGGAAAAGCAGTCAAGTAATAGCATGATTCCTGTGACCTGGGGAGCTCAGCAGCAGGTGGAGCTGAATAGGTTATGACATCAGCCTGTGAGCCCATCAGCAGAGGCTTCCATCCTTGATCTCCTTTCTTCCTGCTTCCTCCTTTACATGGCAGATTTGCATTTTAGACAAATCTAAACTATGGAGTTCTGAAATACATTGTAAATAAATGTAAATATTAAACCCATACTTTGCAAAAATGTGAATAATCTGAATCCTACAAATCTTTAAAACCCATGAAATTTCAAACCTGGAAGGGTAATGTCACATCAATTCTCAAGGACAGGCTCTAGGAGCTACTGCCTGACTTTGCTGGTTTCATAGACATCACAGGGTGTGTTTGCAGAACTTAGATACCATCAAGTCAGGGGTGAGATCGCCTTGTCATTCGCTGAAACGTGGCAGATGACCATGACTTCACACTGAACAACAGTAGCAACGTTCAGCTGGTAAACAGGTCACAGAGCCTGAGATCCATTCTGAGCCCACGAAGGTTGTTATACGATGTCTTCAGAGGAGGTGGTCTGCGGCAATGATCTCCACACCAAGCCATCTCTAGCTCTGGCCAATGCATAAGCTGAGCTCAGAAGAGGGCTGTTCCCATCCTGGAGATCTATAGCCCAGTAAGGCTCCTTTGGGGTAAGTCCATGTCTGCTCCACCATAAGCTAATAAATATGGAATCAAATTGGACAGTTCTTGACGAAAGTTGCAGAGTTAATTCAAGATAGGTATCAAATCCACTGTATTTCAGCAATGTTTCATTCTCCTGGATGGTGGTTGCATGCTCTGGAGGCACCAGCTCCTCCATCAGGTTCCAGAGTCAGTTCCAAGCCCAGCCCTACTCTAAGACTAACTCCATCCATGCAGAACAGTGCCAGTTTCTAGATCTGCCCTTGGGAACTAAGGATATGGGAGCAGCACCTCCCACCAATATTTCAAGACAGAGAACACCAGATCTCAGTGCAAGCTTCTGCCTGGGATGAAATGAGCTCTGAATGAAAAGCTGATACAGCCTAAGGAGGCTGCCGTGGTTCAGCTCCCACACTTGCTCTCCTAAAACTCACCTCCTTGCCAATCAACAGGGCAGGACAGTTAGGAGTCCCTCTGCTGACCAGATCTCTGAAGAGAAACTGTAACATTCTTCAGCCTGACACATTCCTGTTGGGGACCTCAATGTATCCAACTGTCTAGTCTTTTTTTACCAAGGGAAATGGTTTTTTTTTTCTTTTTTCCTAGATAAAAAAGTGGGATTTTTACAGTCAGCCTTGCATCATGGAATACAACTGTACCCTTAGGTTTCTATAGCATAGCTGATCCTGAGGATACAGGCTATAAGCTATATAGCACTGGTGGCATTAGTAAAACCGCTGTTACAAACTCATTTAGTAATCTGTGCCTGGAGTCTCATTTCCCTGCAAACCACCTCATGGAGCAAAGCTGTGGTTTTTCATCCCAAGTGTCAGTGTGCACATACATGCTGTGACCACATGCAGATTCTGAGTCCCTCACTTGGAGAAGTACTGGTCAGAGTTCTAGTGACCATTCCTCCCCCCATATGCATCTAACATTTTCTTGGGAATATATTGCATTTCTGGCAGAGAATTGATGTGTAGTTTTTCTCTTGGGGTACTTGACAGCAGTCTCTTCTGGCCACATAAGCCTCAATCATTTGCTTTGGATGTGCAGTATCTGGTGAACTTTTTCCAGAGATAGTACCTTTTTTCCTGTCAAGACTTAGAAACACTGGAGGATACTTAGGGATGATGGAAATGTCAGATTAGAGGAGATATGGCAACAAAACAGAGTATGGGTTCTGAATTAGATCCTGTAACAAACAAATAAACATGTCAGTGGAATACTAGAACTTGTGAAAGGTCTGTAACCTAGGTAACCTTGCTGGTAGAAACATTTCTGGCTTTCTGTGGCCCTTTCCTTGTACAAACTATCAACACCAGGAGGGGAAATGAAAGGGAGGAGAAAGCTCACCTACAGTTTCACTGAGTCTTAATCGCAGACTGAATCTGCAGGTGGGCCTAAGAGTGCTCATCAGCGTGTGGGTTGCTGTGGACTCTGCTCAAGACTCCAGCAGATGCAGCCCATTCCAATAAGCACAACTTACAAGTCTGCCAGCCCAATGCATCGCCTTCCTATTCCTGTACTATGGGTACAGCAAATACTGCACTGCGCACTTCGGGGTCTGTGAACCATGGTTTGCTGAGCTGCTTACACTGACACAGCAAAAAAAAAAAAAAAAAATGACTACTTTGAGTGCTCACTACAGAACAAGACAAACGAAGCCTAAGCTCAGCGTCTGACCAGTCTCCTGCATCTTGTTGCCCTGCCAATATAGCAGAGAAAAAAAAAAAAAACATCCACCGACTGGAGGCAGCCACAGAGACCATGCTCTGGCACACAGCCATCATTAAGGCCAAAGGAAAAAGGAGAGAAATGATCTGAGACAACAGGCTTTGAAATTCTTGTGCATGATCTCTACTTACCCCCACTGAAGTATTTTAACATAAAGAGTAAAATAAACCCACAAGAAAACAGAACACAGCAAGACTTCGATTTCTGACAGAGGGTCTAATCTAGGTAAGAGAAACAGCAGGCCTGGGGCACGTAGGAGCGAGGCTCTAGGCCTCACCAGTCTCCAAAGTCACCTCAGAGACAAGTAGAACATCTTTCCAACAAAGGGAAACAGCAGAGATAAAACGTCCTCCAGGTCTTAAGGCAACAAGCTCATCAAGTCACTAGAGGGGAAAACCATTTTTAAAACCCTCTCTACAGGCTTATGTACCTCAGCCAGTTCCTCTTGCCTTAGGGCCTAAAGCATAGGCAATAATGACCAATATTGTAAGAAGACCTGCCTTGCAAAGCAAAAAGCTGATATTTACCACCACGCACCCACCAAAGAGTGATACTAAACAAGAACTCAGGTAAGAGAACTGAAGTGAGCCCTAGTATAGTCTGCTCAGCCTAAGGGAAAATGTACTCATGACAAACTACTGGACGAAAGGACAAATACACTCATAGACTACAATTTGATTGTGGGTCTTTTTTTAAAAAAAAAATGGTTTTTTGATCCCAGCACTTGGGAGGCAGAGGCAGGGGGATCTCTGTGAGTTCGAGACCAGCCTGGTCTACAAGAGCTAGTTCCAGGACAGGCTCCAAAACCACAGAGAAACCCTGCCTCGGAAAAAAAAAAATGATTTTTCGAGACAGGGTTTCACAGAGATTCGCCTGCCTCTGCCTCCAGAATGCTGAGATTAAAGGCCTGGGCCGCCACCGCCCGGCCAGACACAGGCTCTTGAGGATGACATGGGAGCATAGCATGGATATTTCTTTTTCCCAAGATAGGATCTCACTATGTAGCCCAGGTGGGCCTCAAACTCACAAAGCTCCACCTGCCTCTGTCTTCTGCGCCACTGCACCAAGCAAAATAGAAAGATTAAGGCTGAAAGATTAACTGAAGCTCTCTCCTGGAATGAGAAAAGGGATTAAAAAGAAAGATGCAAAGATTCAAGTAGTCTACCCAAAATGTGTGTCACACATGACAGGAATCCCTAAAAGAATAAAACCGTGGGAATAAATTATTAAATTCTCGAATGACTCAAGAGAATTTCCCAGGCTCAAGGACACACCTACTGAGCACACCTGTGAACTGAAAGGATGTTCAAATGCCAAGACCTTAAAATCGTCCAGGGAGGAAAGAGTTACCAGAAAGGAAGAACTTGGCAGAGTCCCTGCGGACTGAAGAAAGGCAGGACTGAAACACTGTGTCCTGAGCTAACCAGGCGTGCAGGGAAGACATCAGGACCTACCTGAGTGGGCCTTAAGATTCACTGACCCAGATTAGAAAAGGACAAAGCGGAGGTGGAGGAAGGCCGAAGATTTAACACTATCCTCGAGAGGTTACAATGTCACCGGGAGCAGAAACACAAAGGCCACTACGAACAACAGGAAAAAGAATGTGAGGGACAGGGACGTGACGCTAGGTGGGGAAGAGAGCTCCGGTATCAGCCCCGATGTAAACAGAGTGCAGAGCAGAGGCGGATGAGCCAACGAGGGCCAAGCCACCCTCCCGGGGCAGGGAGCCAAGAGCTACCGAGAGATGCGGCCGCTGGAGGCGGCAGGGCGGTGCGCAGGGCCCGGGAGCACTGCGCGCGGCTCTGCACGGACCGACTGGGGTGGCCCAGCGCGGGAGAGCGCGTCCGCGCGCCGAGGCAGCG
>NC_022011.1:29708705-29730892 GCF_000317375.1 Microtus ochrogaster | reverse complement strand
GGCCCGCTGGCCCCCACCCGGCCAGGCGTGCGGCCCGCGGCCGTTGGCGACGTTTGGCGGCGGGGCGGGGCGGGGGCGGACGGAGATCTCGCTCTCGCTCTCTCTCTCGCCCCGCGGGAAGGGGGAGTGGAAGCGCGACCGGCTGCGGGAGCTGCAATTACCGTGTGGGCTGCGGAATTCTCGTGGTGTTTGTCGGGGAGATGCGATAATGGCGTCCGTCCTCGCGAGAGAAGCAGCCGCTCTGCGCAGGCGCGGCGAGCACCTCCCCGCGCCCTACGCCCCGCCCTCAGCGCAGGCTCCCTAGGCTCGGGGTTCGAGGGAGGAGCCAGGCAGACAAGGGGCGGAGCCTGCTCTGAGCGCCTCTAGCGCGCGCTTTCACCGACGGACTCCGGTGAACATGCGCAGTTGTCCTCCCGTGGGCCGAGAGTTGACTCCCAAGGCCTTTAATTCCCCTATCGCACCCGTGATTTTTGCTAAAGCAGTAAATTCTCCCGTGAGAAATCTGAGAAATGAACGTCCTTCTGAGGGGGAGTGAATAGATGCTAATGCTGTCCGATGACTACAAATCCCAGGATAGGCTTGTGTGGCGCGATGTATTTTGGGACAGGTAGTCTCCGCAGTTATGATTTGCCTGCTGGGATTTGTAGTTCATCCGGATTCTGGCAGCCGCGTCCCTTCCCTGCCCTGAGGGCTGCTGGGACTTGTAGTGACAGCTGCTCAGATAGACTGTGCGTCTCAAAACCGATCCTACCTACTCGAGCTGAGAGGATCGGTCTCAGACGTTCCGGGCTCGTTTAGTGACGTTGTCGCAAAAGTGATCCTACTCCGGTGTGGGCAAGCAGGACATTGTCGCGGTGATAGAGATTATATGTGACATGCTTATGTATCCTTTAATAGGAGCTTCTGCGGCATTGATGTGCACTTTCTCCCAGAAATGCCATTACTGGCTGTCTCTGCACTTGGTTTCTCATTCACGTTCCTCTCCGGGTTCGCTCCTTCCGCATGTTCGCAGTGAGCAACCCTCCAAACAAGGATCCGGGAGCTATTTTCACTTGGAAAGAAAAACTTGACCTTAAGTCTCCTGTCCCCTTCCCCTGGTGAAAGTCATGACTCAGTGACTCAGTGCAGCCACCAGCTGGGCGACCCTACTGAGTTAACACCCTTCCAGACCTCTGCGCTCGGTCCCGGTGCTGGTCCTGGGATACTTTGCCTCACAATGTCTTGAAGACCTCGACCAGGAACTGTGCTCTTAAAATGAGACTTGTCATTTACAGAGAAGAGAATGAAGTCCAAAGAGGCTGAGAAGTTGCTGGAGGTGGCGGCTGGAGGTGGCGGCTGGAGCCAGGAGGGCAGGCTTTGGGCGTCTTACCATTTTAAGTTGCCCCGCATCCATGTAGAAAGGAAGTTGGCAGCCTAGACTACATAGCAAATTCCAGGACAGCCACATCTTGACGCGGCGGTGGGGTGGGCTGTGGGGTTGAGGAATGCGTAGAAAAGTAGAAAAGTCTCGTGGGAGCAGGCACCATCACCACGGACAGCGTTTCTGTGCTATGAGTCTCTTTCTTGTAAAGGCTTTTTTCTGGTGACCTCCGGCCCCTGGGACTGCAGGATGCAACCTACTTGATGAAGCCACCCAAGTTAGCACACAGGGCAGATATGTCCCATGGACACCTCACAGCTGTATGTAGCCTCCTACAACAACCTGTTTGCTCAAACTACCTCATGAAATTTGTTTGCACCCAGTCTTAGCCAAAAGATGAAGGAGCCTCAGGAAAGCTGCAAGACTCACACCCTGGACTCCAATAAAGCCCTTAGCCTGTAGGGTCCTTTCCTTTTCGCCCACCCAACTATCCGACCTCCAGACACAGTGTATCCCCACGACCTATACAAAAGTCTCTTTACACGTGGTATCCCAATCATTTTGCAAAGTGGTCTCCAACATAAAGATCTGAGATTCCAGCTGAACCAAGAGGAGCTTGGGCAGAGACTCCTGGAGGAACTGCCTACTCCCAGCCTACTCCAGCCAGCTTAACCCTTTAACTGTGAGAATTCTGAGCATGAACGCCTGACTGCGTGGAAAACAAAGTAATGGTGACATCATTCACAGTATGTTCGCCCGGGCACCCTCATTTCCTCCCTTTCACCCATGCCTTTAGCTTTACGTTCTTTGCCATCCCAAGACTTCAAATGCACACAGTGATGAGTGGGCGGTGACGAGCGGGCAGAGTGGTAACAACTAGCCAGCAGTGATGGGGTGAATAAGGAGCCACGGGCCTTAAAATTAGGTCACAATCAGAGATTAAACTAATTAGAGCAAGATTGCGGAACCAGGGTCTTGAGTGTGTGAAGTGTGTGTGTACACACGCATGAGTGTTCATGAGTATTTTTTTCTTTTCTTTTCTTTTTTTTTTTTTTGGTTTTTTGAGACAGGGTTTCTCTGTGGCTTTGGAGCCTGTCCTGGATCTAGCTCTGTAGACCAGGCTGGTCTCGAACTTCCAGAGATCCGCCTGCCTCTGCCTCCTGAGTGCTGGGATTAAAGGCGTGCGCCACCATCGCCCTGCTGTTCATGAGTATTTGTGATATCCGTGCCCCTCGACAATCACCCATCTTGTTTTTTTTTTTTTTTTTTTCGAGACAGGGTTTCTCTGTGGCTTTGGAGCCTGTCCTGGAACTATCTCTGTATACCAGGCTGGTCTCAAACTCAAAGAGATCCACCTGCCTCCGCCTCCCGAGTGCTGGGATTAAAGGCGTGCTTCACCATCGCCCGGCTCCATCTTGTTTCTTTAAGACTGGGTATATCAATAGAGCTTGCAGGGTAGGCTTGCCTGACTGCCTAGTGAGCCCCTGTGGTCCACTTGTCTCTGCCTCCCCAGCTCTGGAATGACAAGCCCACCCACCATGCCTGGCTGTTATACCTGGGTTCGGGGGCTCACGTTTAGCTCCTCATGATTGCAGGGTGTGCTCTTTATCAACTGTGTCGTTTCCCCAATCCTCTTTTCTTTCGATGTCCTGGATTTTACATTAAGTTTGTTTATTCTGTGTGTATGCTGAGGGGCTTGTCCGAGTGCCGTGGCACCTCGTGGAAATGAGAGAAGTTCTCTCCTTCTGCCATCTGGGTCCCAGGGATCAAACTCAGGTGGTCAAACAGATAGCTCCTTTTTTTTTAAAATATTTATTTATGTATACAGCATTCCTTTCATGTATGTCTGCAGGCCAGAGGAGGGCGCCAGATATCATTACAGATGGTTGTGAGCCACCATGTGGTTGCCGGGAATTGAACTCAGGACCTTTGGAAGAACAGTCAGTGCTCTTAACCTCTGAGCCATCTCTCCAGCCCCAGATAGCTCCTTTTTTGAGACAAAGTTTTGTTCTGGAACCCAGGCTGTAGCCAGCTGAGAGGCTGGGTGACAGGCCCTTCTGTGTGCCCCAGGCAGCCGCTGCATTCCTCCTGTGTGTCCCAGATCTTCAGCAGCAGCCTAGTGCCCACATGTGCCTGAAGATCTTCTGCTTGGCTGCACTCTTAGCTGCACCTTCTTTTCGGTTCAATCTCCTCAGTACTGATGTGGGATGGGCTCAAAATCCTTGGCATCCTGGCCCAGCCTCTTGCCAGCTAGGAGGCGCTCCTGACCCAGGCCACTACTCCAAGCAGTTCCCCACATCTACAGAAAAGAGACAAATGCCCCTGTGTAGAATTCAGCTTAAAATAAAAGGAATTTATTTGTGCCAGCAGGATGGCTCACCTAGTAAAGGTGATTGACACCAAGGCGAATGGCCCAGGACCTGCATGGTGGAAGGAGAGAACTGACTCCCACAAATTGTCCTCTGACCTCCACTTGTGGCTGGGTAAACATATGCATGAAATAAATAAGATGTAATTTAAGTTTTGTTCCATTTTGAAAATGAACATATTGATTATATGACTGAATGTAAATAAAATTAATAAAGGCAAAAATTAAAAACAATACAAAATAAAAAGCACAATTCTGTTCCTCCTCTCTCTCTCTCTCTGTCTCTGTCTCTCTCTGTGTGTCCTTTATTTTCCTTCCTCTCTCCTTCTCTCTCCCATTCCTGAGCCCACAGCCCACTCACACTTCATCCCAATCATCCAGGTTTTGTAGATCTAAGACCTGAAGTCTGTGATGTGATACTTCCCCATACTCTCCCAGACTCGAAGCCTAAAACAATAGTAACGATGACATTTCTTCCATACCTTCCCGTCCCTGTGGACCCCTTTAAGAAAGGCTGCTCCAAGCAGCATGGCCAGGGCCACCAAATACACCGTGTCCCTATGTGGACCCTTCATGCATGAAAGGGACACTGTTGGTGTTGGTGGCAAACCTCTGGGCAGAGTCCAGGCTTTCACCCGCTACACAGCATCCTACTTCAGGAACTATATGTGGATCAGGTGGGGTCTATGCTGTGGGTCCAGGGCATCTCCAGCCACCTCGCCTCCGCAATCAGATCATCCAGCCGCAGCCCCCACTTAGCCACTGTGGCTCCACCCTCCTTAAGCTCTTGAACCTGCCCTCTTCTTCCACCTATGTGACAGTTCTGTGTCTGTGCTACATGTCCCCAGAACAGGGTCAACACCACAGGGAACGGGGACTTCACCCTCGCCCATCCCTCACATCCCTCCTGGTGCTCTTGGGGAATCCACGTCAAGTTTAACTCTCTGGCAAGCTTGCCCAGCTGTTTATCAGTGACCTGAGTGGCCTGTTCCCAGCCAAGGCCACTGGTCCACAGTCGTCCACTCCTGACCTGGGACAGGCAAGAGTTGAAATTTAACCACTAGGTTCAGAGGTTTTGATGAGTTCCTAAAAAAAAAAAAAACACCAGAGGTGTACCCCACTCCACCCCACTCCACTGATCAAACAAGAGTGGACGGTGGGGAACTGTCACACTATGCTCAGAGCCACGAGGCTGGGGAGAGGCCCCCACAAGCCCTTAGCCATCCTCAGGCACATGGGGCCTCTCTGTGCCGTGAGGGCACAGCTCCAGTGCTTCCAGCATTCCTGTGCAGAGAAACGCGGCAGCTGTGCCCGTAAGTAGACCCTTAGGCTCTCCCAGGAGTGGGTTAATGTCAGCGCAGTCCTTAGGATGGCTTTAAGAGGGAACACGGCCCAAAGCAAACTGGCTTCCGTCCTGATTTGTAAGGTGTCTCTGGTCTCTGGTGGCCCTGAGTGAGGCACTTCACTCTGGTCCGAGGTAAAAGAGAGGAGAGGCGTGCTCCAAGCCTCCACTGGGCCTAAGGCACTTCCTGTAAAATGTGTGTCCTGACTCAACACTCGAGCTGCCTGGCCTAAAGACTTCAGGCTTCTGCGTTTGGAAGGGCCAGGCCCCAGCCCTAAGTGTAGTCAACAGGTGACTTTAAAGAGGTCACAGCTTTACTAAATGCCCTGCCTCCCTACGCCTCAGTTTCCTCATCCACAGGACAGGCAAGATGGATGCTGTCTCCAGCATCTGGCAAGAAGCACGCAGGTTCTGCTGTTCATCCCAGGGTACCCAGCAGCACACAGCTCTGTCTGCAAACCCCAAGGGAACCAAAGGAGCACCCAGGCCTCCAAGCCTGCTCCTGGCCTAGCAGGAGCTCAGGCCTGAAAGGATGACAAAGAGCCTGGGTGATGAACGTCATCCCCCGGTGGTCCCAGCACAGTGTCCAGACTCTGGAGGCAGGAGCTACTCAGAGATGCAGGGAGTAAGAAATCCAAGCCGCCCTCCATAAACCAGCTATTGTGACCCACGTATCATACCCCCACCCAGGAGGATCTAGGGTGGGAACCTTGTCACCCCCTCTCCTTTTCTATCCTTTCAGGCACTCCTTTTTAAAATATATTTTTATGGTTTATTTAACTTTATTTTATATGCATTGGTGTGAAGGTATCAGATCCACCAGAACTGAATTTTCAGACAGTTGTTAGCTGCCAGGTGGGTGCTGGGAATTGACCCTGGGTCCTCTGGAAGAGCAGTCAATGCTCTTAACGGCTGAGCCATCTCTCCAGCCCCCCAGGCACTCCTTCTGGGTCCCCAGGTGTGTAGTACCTTCTGAGACCCTGTTGGAGACTGAGAACCCAGCCCTGACCAGACTCCCTGTAAGGCCGGCCACACTGGAGGGGGTACACGCACTTAGATTGCCACACAACCTGCACCAGGGCTGTGGCCTGGACCCTCTTTATAGTCTAGCACCTTCCAAGACCAGGTGCAAGTAGAGAAGGATTACCCATATCCACAGAGCAAGGAGGGTGGGAATGGCTGCGATCTCCGCTAAGGGTCTGTCTCGTGACTCTCTTCCACTCTGTCTGTGAGGAAATGTCAACGGGAACATATTCTGAGACTCCTGTGGATGATCACAACTGCTCTAATTCCAAGATGGCTGTAGTCATGTCACACCCAGAGGAACTTACACAGCTGTCACAGAAGGGTGAGAGATGTATTTACCACTCTAAGTTGTTAAAGGGCAGATCATTGTTTCCAGTCAGCAAGCCCAGATCCTGTTCTACCCAGACACACACTGTGGGCAAGCAGCTTTTGTGGTGCTGGAAGCCTGGGCCCTGAGACTCTTACCTGGGGGTAAGACTGGCAGAGCCAGAGGCTCACAGATCCACCCTCTGAGAGCCAAGGGCCCACTGCCCTGGGTTTTATAAGGCAGAGTCTTCTGGCTCCAGGCTCCAGGCTCATGGCTCTGAGGTTTAACCCCAGCACTGGGCAGCTGCTGCAGTCCTTGGCTCTAACAGCTGTGAGAAGCATCAGGCAGCTGTTGCTAGTGTTACTATTCCAGAATGTGCCTGGGGGGGGGGGGATCTTCAACCTGGGGCAGAACTTAGTGATACAGCTGTCATGCCTACAGGGTCTGAAGTTTGGCCCTTAAGGTTTGACAGCTCCCTGGAAGTCATCTGGTGACAGCGGTTGGCAGGTTCTCACCTTCCATCTTCATAAGGTCCAATGCCCCCCACCCTGCCACTCTCTGAAACTCTTCAGCTGTCTTCTCAGTGCTTCTGTGTATGATTGTACGCATGCGTACACATCAATACTGCTGCCCCCAACGACGGCCTCTTCTGTCTCCTCTTCCTGTGACCTGCTCAGCCCAAAGACGAGGTCCTTGAGAGAAGCCTTCTCCACCCCACCCTACCCTACTCCACCCCTGAGCAAGGTTTCACTGTGTAGCCCTAGCTGTCCTGATACTCACTCCATAGACCAGCCTGGCCTCTCACTCAGAGATCTGCCTGCCTCTGCTTTTTAAGAGATGGGATTAATAATATAATTAATAATACTTCAGCCAGGATTGCGATTCCGCTGCTAGGGCCTGATTCTGTAGCAGCAGCCTGGACTCAGGCCCTAGTCTCACCATGTTGGCGGGAATTCTGTGCCTGCAGGCACTGGCTCTGTTGCTGCCGCTAAAGGTAGCTTTAACTAAATCTCTACTGTTCTGTTTATAAATAAAACTCAAGGCTGGGGAGATGGCTCAGAGGTTAAGAGCATTGCCTGCTCTTCCAAAGGTCCTGAGTTCAATTCCCAGCAACCACATGGTGGCTCACAACCATCTGTAATGGGGTCTGGTGCCCTCTTCTGGCCTGCAGGCATACACACAGACAGAATATTGTATACATAATAAATAAATATTTAAAAAAATAAAATAAAATAAAACTCAAGACTCAAAGGCTGAGCTGGAAACCTGCTAACTTAGAGAGGCTGAAGAGCAACTAACAAACCTTCTCTCCTGGCTGGTGTCTCCCAAAAGCACGTCCTTCTGCTCTGCCAAAATAAATAAATAAAAATTTTTAAAAAGCCACTCCAAATCCCTCCCCATTACTTCCGGTGTGTCTCATCTCCTCCAGGTGCCCTCTGAGACTCAGTGGTTACTTTCTGTCAACTAGTTGCTAACTTAGCCTCCTGACCCAAGGTTAATTTTATTTAATTAACATAAATGCTAACTCGAGGTTCACAGTGTGATTGAATATCCCCCAACACTATGTAGACCAGGCCGGCCTCAAACTCACAGAGATCTACCTGCCTCTGCCTCCAAGAGTTGGAATTAAGGTGAGGTCCAGCAGGCCGGAGCATGAGGCCAACTTTACCTAGCACAAGCCTCATCTTGCTCTGAGAGGTGGTCCTATGAGGCTAATGTGAGTAAGTATTTGAGACTCATTTCATATTCAGGAGGCATGGACACTTTGGATGCACCAATGAGCAGCTCCCCATCATGTCCAATGAGCAGCTCCCCCTCACGTCGCCGCGGCAGATGCTCTGCTCAGTACAGATGTTTCCCTCTTGGTGATCTCATTTACACAGCCCAGCAAACGGATCCGAAAATATCCACGCTTCTCACACCTTGAGTTTCTGAGTCAGGGAAGCCTGAGACGCCAGGCTGGAAGAGAGCTCTGCTAGGGCCTTTGGACACGCCTGCATGTGGTTTCAACTGAGCCTTCTGCAGCTGTGCTAAACACCCATTGCCCAGTGGGAAAATCAAAGGCATGGTTTGTAACATGTAAATTCTTGAGTCTCTCTTACCCCAGACGTGGTCGAGGTCCCTGCCGCTCCAAGGCCCTCTTAATAGAGCACAGTATCCCAGGCTTGGGGACCCAGCTGGCCTCAAGCTCCCAGAGATCCCCTTGCCTCTGCCTCCTGAGTGCTGGAATAAAAGCCGTGGGTGCCCATGGTTCCCTACTGGGTCTTTTTCTCAGAGCTGGGTCTCGATGCTTCATGCCTGCCCTACTGACCCTCAGTGAAGGTATCCTCTCTGCCTCCAGGGCACCCCCTCTGGACTGGTCCTGTCTCCTCACTGGGAGGCACCCGGCAGTCTCCCATCAACATTCAATGGAGGGACAGTGTGTATGACCCACAGTTGACACCGCTCAGGGTCTCCTATGATGCGACATCCTGCAGATACCTCTGGAACACCGGTTACTTCTTCCAGGTGGAGTTTGACGATTCCTCTGAGGAGTCAGGTGAGCCTGGACTGGGATTTAGGGGCTGGGGTCCAAGCAGTCAACCTTTGAACCTGAAATGTTCCCCTAGGCCGGAGCACCTGAATACCTGGTCCCCCACTGATGCCTCTGTTCATTGAGGTATAGAGAACCATTGGGAGATGGGGCCTTTCTGGAGGAAGTAGGTCACTGGGGCAAGTCTTAGGGCCATATATTATCCTCAATCCTTCCCTTTCCTCTCCTTACTCGTGTGTGTGTGTGTGTGTGTGTGTGTGTGTGTGTGTGTGTGCGTGTGTGCATGCGTGTGCATAGAGAGGTCAGAGATCAACCCCAGGTGCCATCCTCAGGAGCTGTCCACCTTGATTTTTGAGACACAGGATCTCTCTCTGGCCTGAGACTCACCCACTAGCCTAGGTCAGCTGGCCAGGGAGCCCCAGCTCTGTCTGTTGTCACCTCTCTAGCACTGGGGTTACATGTGCAAGCACTGTGACTTGCTATTTATGTGGGCATTAGGTCCCCAGGCTTGTGTAACTGAGTCGTCTCCCCAGCCCCTGCCTCCTTTCTCCGGTGTCTGCTCCTACCGTCACAGAGCTGCTCTGCCCTCCTTCCCCGACACAATGGACACACTCTCCCCTCTGGAAACCGAGAGCCAATGTAAACCTGGACAAATCTTAAGTTGCTTCTGGGAGGTGCTGGGTCTCAGGAATCAACAAGTAACTAACACAGCGGCCATTCTTGTCTTTCATGACGTCACAGACTCAGCAAAGAAGGAGAACCTGGGCAGGGCTGGGAGGTGGTGCTCACCTAAGGGGGAGAAAGCATGTCACCAGCAGTCACCTGAGTCTTGACGCCTCGGGAGGACAAAACCAGAAACAGAGTAGGGTCCCTTCCCATGCCAGGCTGAGGAAAAAACAAACTAGTTAAGTTTGGTGAGGGCTGGGCAGGGGCATAAGAGCCACACTCCGCAGGTTTGCAGCTCTCTTTGATGTGGCCATTGCACGCTGCACCTTCAAGTTCCAGGGAGCAGCATCTCTAGCGGTGGAGTCTCTCGGGAGAGCATCCTCAGTCACTCTGAGGGCCTGTCCTGGCACTACTGCCTGCCACTGTTCCCGTCCCTCTCAGTCTCAGACCCCTGATTTCACCCCACCCCCACCCCCACATACTCCCACCCCTCTTTAAGACAAAGGTATGCAGTGGCTGAGATCAGCCCCACCTCTTGACTTTGACCGCTAGACCTTCCAGCTTCCACCTCCACCGTGCTAGAGTTCTGAGCCTTTCATCTCGGGTCTCTTTCCCAGTGAGCTGTTTGTTGTGTTAGTTCAAACCTCTTTTGGTTGCTCACTGCCTTAAGCAAAGAAGAGGGAACTTAGATGGCTCCAATTCAGAGAAGTCCAACAGGGTCCAGAGTGACAAATGCCTCCCTGGGTGGACTTCCTGGAGGTAACAAAATGAACTGCCTCGGTTCAGCGCCAGTTTCCAACCAAACGGCTGGAGAAGAGGGCTCTCTCCAATTCTGGCCACTGCCCAGTGTCCCACTGCTGGTCACCAAGCAGGGGTGACTCCCACCGGTATGTTGCCAGTGTGAGGGTGACCCTGACCTGAAGCAAGATGTGCACAAGAGAAGGGAACGTAGCCCCCCACAGGACCTCAGGGCATGGCTCCCGGAAGTGGGAAGGAGTCTAGAAAGCCAGCTCCTGAGAATCCTCACTCTCTTACCCCAGCTGACCTTAGCTCTTCCATGACTTGATTGCTCCAAGCCCCATGACCCTTCCACTTTGACCTCAGCCTGACCCCACCCCTGGCATCATCACCTTCCCCATATGGATCAAAGGGATGCTCCCTATCCTGCCGCAGACAGCAAGAATCTGAGTGTCACGCATCATGTAGACTGGCAGCACATTCTTGGCTCGCATCCATCCAGGCCGGTCTGCTCTTACTGTGTCCCCCCCTGTGGCTTCTCTGGCTGAGCTCAAGTTCCCACGTTCCTCATTCTCTTGTCTTCTTCATTCATCTCCATTGGAAATCAGAAAGAGAGGGTGGGAAACATCGGGAAGGGAGAAAGGGAGGAGGGGAGAGGGGATGGGGATGACACCACAAGAAAGTTTCCAGTCAGAATCAGGAAATGACTCTTCCATTTAAAACAAAACAAAGCAAAACAAAATAGACAACAAACAAAAACTGAGGGAAAAGGAGGGAAGACAGAGGCCTCTCCTGAGCAGACAGTTAAGTTGGGGGTGGGGGAGGCACATGGTCTGGAGGCCATTTTATGTAAAGTGTGATTCTCTGGGTCTCAGTTTCATGGTCAGTGCCAGCAACTGTGGTCACATACCCGCAGGGGGCACAGAACAGTTGCCCAGGGAATCAAAGAAGGAGCCAGGAACTGTTCCGGAGGTAAGGGATGTGGTCTCTTATAGGTTGTCATTGAATCATGAAGGGCTATGAATCATGGAAGCAGATAGAGCCTGTGAATGGCTGAAGACCCCTGGACTAAAGGCCTTGCCAAGGGAGGCAACAGAGAAGCTGTAGGGAGAAAAGTTTGGAGACAGAGGGCGTGGGGGCGGGGTTGTCACACAGGACATAGCAACCAGGGAGCCAGCGCCCCATGGAAGCTACCCGGTGGAGGGGAGCAGGAGATGGTGTTTAGAGCAGCAAGCTGGGCCTTGGGGAGCAGAAAGGGCAGAGTGTGCCCCCATCTACTTATCAGTCGGGGGTGTGAGAGGCCAGTCAGCCCTCTGGTCAACCCTCTGCTGCTCCGTTACTGAAGCTGCACCCTGG
The DNA here is from genome assembly GCF_000317375.1 of Microtus ochrogaster. Classification (NCBI taxonomy): domain Eukaryota; kingdom Metazoa; phylum Chordata; class Mammalia; order Rodentia; family Cricetidae; genus Microtus; species Microtus ochrogaster. Next base: position 29,719,196 of record NC_022011.1, on the reverse strand, counting down.
CTCCATGGAACTGGAAGGAGGGATTGAAAATGAGGGCACCTGGAACCCCGCCAAAGGATTAAGCATTCAGTACAGAACCTCTTCGCCCACTATGGTTGCAGCCAAGTGCTGGCTTCATGCCCTCTGCTAGGCTGTCCAAAAGAGGGAATGCCAAGATGCAGGAAGCAGACACTAGCCCGGAGCTCAAGGGAGCTTTCTCTGACCATAGAGAACTTGATCACTAAGACACATTCAGTCAGTTCAAGCACCTGTGTAACAGTGACACCCGAATTGCTGACGTGAACTGAGGTCACTCTGTTACAGTCCTGGCCAGAAAGAAAACAACCAAGAGAGACGCTTCGGTTATCAGAACATGGAAACATAGACTTGGAAGAATTACATTTCCCCCCAGGAATTCACAGTGGAATGGAAAGGCTGAATCCTGGTGTCGGTCAGAAGACGACCTCACCTCCCGGGATGGTTCTGACACCTGATTCCAGTTAGCTTCTCTAGCTTAAATTATCCCATTTCTCTTTAACTACACTTTGCCTCTAGGCTTTTAACCTTTCTTTGTTCTATATAACTTTCTTTTCTTCTTACTCTGCAGCTGACTGGGTAGCTGCCCCTGGCATCCTCATCTTCATCTCATCCCTCTCTTCGCTAGGTTTCCTCTCCTATTTATTCTCTCTGCCCACCAGCCCCAGCTAGTTCTCTCCTGCCTAACTATTGGCTGTTCAGCTCCTTACTCGAGTGATCAGGTGTTTTAGCCAGGCAAAACAACACCAGGTTTACAGAGTTAACCAAATACAACATGAAAGAATGTTAACACATCTTTGCATCATTTAACAAATATTCCACAGCATAAACAAATGTAACACATCTTAAGCTAATATTTCCACTACATGTCACCAAAGCCAAGACACATTAGGCAGCTTTATTCTTGAGGGTGCTGCCCTTGGCCACCACAGACCAGGCTCCCCGGCCACGTGTCTGGGAGTTTGAAGTTACAGATTTCACTTCTGTCCACCAGGGGTCACCAGTTGCACATCAGAGAAAGAGCCTGCCTGTTAGAATAAACTGAAAGGAAGCATGAAGCACCCAGATAAACCAAGACTCAGACCTGGATAGGTGACCTGGAGATAGGGCAGTAAGAACAGCAATAAGAAATCGTGCCGGGCGGTGGTGGCGCACGCCTTTAATCCCAGCACTCGGGAGGCAGAGGCAGGCGGATCTCTGTGAGTTCGAGACCAGCCTGGTCTACAAGAGCTAGTTCCAGGACAGGCTCCAAAACCACAGAGAAACCCTGTCTCGAAAAACCAAAAAAAAAAAAAAAACCAAAAAAAAAAAAAAAGAAATCCTTCCTTATCTCTGTGATCAGACTGGTGCTTAGCCCAATTGTCATCAGAGAGGCTTCATCCAGCAACTGATGGAAACAGATGCAGAACTGTAGACAAACATTAGGTGGGGTTCAGGGAATCCTGACGAAGAGGAATAGAAAGGATTGTGGGAGCCAGAGGGGTCAAGGACATCACAAGAAAACTCACAGAATCAGCTAACCTGGGCTCATAGGGCCTCACAGAGACTGAACTGACAACCAGGGAGCCTGCATGGAACTGACTTAGGCCCTCTGCAGGTTACAGTTACTGTTACTGCTATAGTTGTATAGCTTGGTCTGCTTGTAGGACTCCTAACAGTGGGAACACTCTTTTACTGGCTTTTGGGACCCTACTCACCATACTGGGTCACCTTGCCCAGCCTCGTTACAGGGGAGGTGCTTAGTCTTACGGCAACTCAATATGCCATGTTTTATTGATACTCGTAGGAGACCTGTGCTTTCCTAAACAGAAAGGGAGGAGGAATGGAGGAGGGATTGGTAGGAGAGGAGGGAGGGGAAACTGCAGCCGGAATGTAAAATAGACAAATTTATATTTAAAAAAAAAGAGAGAGAGAGAAAGAAATCCTTGCTTGTATCGCTGGTCTCTGCAATGTCTTCCAACAGACCCAGATCCTAGCTAGGTGAGGGGCCTGCTGGGAGCATCTCCAGTAGATAGAAGACTCCAGGGACCCCTGAGTCTGACCACTGGGGTGTGGATTGATGAGCTCAAGATGCTCCATGAAGTTGAGGAGAGAGTGCTTGGGGGGCTCCCTTCTAATGGATGCTGGCTTCTTCCTTCCTACCTGCCGGCCTTCCATCCTTTTTGCTTTGTCTCCTTCCTTGGTGTTTTGACTGGGACTCACTATGTGACCCAGTCCAGGCTCACACTCAAGATATCCCTCCGCCTCCAGCCTCCTGAGAACTGGGATTGCAGGTGTGTGCCACCATGCCTGGCTCATAACGCATGTTTGTCTGAAGCCATGTCTGACAAAGTCTGTACAGGAAGGTCCTACCTTGGGAGAAACCATGTCTCTTTCAGGTGCTGTGTTAATCCCAAAGATGGGAGGAGACAGACTATCAACCCAAATCATCATGGCCAAATTAATTACAGCAAGTAATTAATTAAAGCGAGCTTTTTGGTTCGTGTACACTGGCTGCCACCTCCTAAGGCGAAGTTCAAAAAGTCAGCATTAAATATGAGAAAGACAAGGGTTTTTTTCTTTTTTTTTATTGATTTTTATTGAGCTCTACATTTTTCTCTGTTCCCCTCCCTGCCTCTCCCCTCCCCTTCAATCCTCTCCCATGATCCCCATGCTCCCAATTTACTCAGGAGATCTTGTCTTTTTCTACTTCCCATGTAGATTAGATCTATGTAAATCTCTCTTAGGCTCCTCATTGTTGTCTAGGTTCTCTGGAATTGTGGTTTGTAGGCTGGTTTTCTTTGCTTTGTGTTTAAAAATCACTTATGAGTGAGTACATGTGATAATTGTCTTTCTGGTTCTGGGTTACCTCACTCAAAATGATATTTTCTAGCTCCATCCATTTGCCTGCAAATTTCAAGATGTCGTTATTTTTTTCTGCTGTGTAATACTCCATTGTTTAAATGTACCATATTTTCCTTATCCATTCTTTGGTCGAGGGGCATTTAGGTTGTTTCCAGGTTCTGGCTATGACAAACAAAGCTGCTGGCTGGGCGATGGTGGCGCACGCCTTTAATCCCAGCACTCGGGAGGCAGAGGCAGGCGGATCTCTGTGAGTTCGAGACCAGCCTGGTCTACAAGAGCTATTTCCAGGACAGGCTCCAAAGCCACAGAGAAACCCTGTCTCAAAAACCAAAAAAAAAAAAAAGAAAAAAGAAAACAGACAAACAAAGCTGCTATGAACATAGTTGAGCACATGTCCTTGTGGCACGATCAAGCATCCTTTAGATATATACCCCAAAGTGGTATTACTGGGTCTTGAGAAAGGTTGTTTCCTAATTTTCTGAGAAATCGCCACACTGACATCCAAAGGGGCTGTACCAGCTCGCAATCCCACCAGCAATGCAGGAGTGTTCCCTTTTCCCCACAAACTCTCCAGCATAAATTGTCATCAGTGTTTTTGATCTTGGCCATTCTTACAGGTTTAAGATGGAATCTCAGAGTTGTTTTGATTTGTATTTCTCTAATGACTGAACATTTCCTTAAGTGGAAAGACAAGGTTTTCATAGCTCAGGGGTTCCAATTTTCCAAATGGGGAGAAATAGGTGGGATTGCGGGAGCAGAACATAAGAAGCAATGAGAATAAGGTAATCACAACCTAGGTGGCCATCTAACTTTTTTAAACAAAGTTGCAAGACGGTTACAAGCAACTTTTGGAACAAAGACATGATTGCCATTCCTGGAACAGTCTGTTCAGAACCATTTGTGGTTAAGGTTACAGGTGGGGCATTGCTCACTGCTTGAGAAACAGGTTTAATCATAAACCAGAGTGAACCTAGTTTGTCTTTACTATAAGATACCTTTTTTAAAAGTTTATTATTTCATAATTACACACACATCTCTAAATTTACTTATTTTTTATAGTATGTACATTGGTGCTTTGCTTGCATGTCTGGATGAGGGTGTCAGATCCCCTGGGACTGGAGTTACAGGCAGTTGTATGCTGCCATGTGGGTGCTGGGAATTGAACCTAGGTCCTCTGGAAGAGCAGCCAGTGCTCCTAACCACTGAGCCATACTTTAAGCCTAAAATGGAAGCAGGCTGGTTCTTCAACTGTAACCTTGATTATAACATTATCATTACTGAGTAACGTTCTTAGTAGTCACAGCAACAGTGAGTGGCTGTGGGGTGCCAAGTCCTTTGGGACACCAGGGACCTTGCGTTTGTTTGCGTTTGTTCTTTCCTTTGTTCCTGTAAGACAAGTCTTCTTCTTCTGCAAATGCCACCTATGAGATACAGAGAAGACACCTCAGTAAAACCACACTCCAGCTGATCTTAGCTTGGCCTGGTGTTCAAGTCTGGGTTCTGTGTGGCTCAGCACTGGCAACAGCGGTTAGCCAGCTGTGGCTTGCCCTCACCTAGACAGGATCAGGAGCAGAGAAGCTTTGGCCTTGGCAACTGTTGGCACAGGTTGGCAACTGGTTAAATTCGGAGGTGGCATGGAACGCGCTACCCTTCGCAAGATCCTCTGCTGTTCCTGGTTCTGACTAACAAGAAGTTTCCCAAGCTTCTCTTATGCTAATCTTAAGCCCTAAAGCAGCTACTGTTCCTGCCAAAAGTCCACTGTGTCCTGAGAAAAGACCCGAATTACAAATAGGTGGCTATTAACAGCGGCTGTTGTTACCGAGCGAGGCGACCAGTCATCGCTGGGCACTCTGAGCATTGAATGTCACTTGTGATTTTACTTGGAGAGTCTGGCTGATGTAATCGCCCAATTTCATCTTCATGATCTCAGAAGTATCTGCTCTCAGAGAACACAGGGTGACAGGTAGTCAGGCCTCAGTGGACAAACCGTGCTGTGGGCAGTCTGGGGGCTGAGACTGGCAAAAGGCTCTATTTCTCAAGACTCAGTTTGCCTCTTCTCTTAAATAAGTCACTGTGTTATCATTATGAAAAGTCAGTTATACATTGTTTTATCTGATTCTTTAGCCTTCTCTCAAGGAAAGTAGCAGTGCTTGACTTTGAACTCTGCAACCAAAGTCAATTGCTGAAGTGTTTAATAGGATCTGGGGTCAACAGGTCACCTGAAACACATGCTTTAACGCCTAAGTTTCTGGTTAGTTTTGTGTTATCTTGATATAACCTAGAGTCCTTTCAGCAGAGAGAAACTCAATTGAGAAAACGCCTTCACCAGATTGACCTGGTACATTTTCTTGAATGACGATGTGGGAGGGCCCAGCCCATTGTGGGTGTGGCCACACCCTGGACTGCTGGTCCTGGATTCTATAAGAAAGCAGGTTAAACAAACCATGGAGAGCGAGCCAGTAACCAGCACTCCTCCAAGGCCTCTCCATCAGCTCCTGCCTCCAGGTTCCTGCCCTGTTTGAGTTCCTGTCCCGACTTCCTTCAGTGATGGGCTGTGATGTGGAAGTGAAATAAACCCTTTCCCCCTAAATCATTTATTATCGTGCTGTTCATCAGAGTCACAGAAGCCTGAGACTCTGTGTCCTCATCTCAACGGTGGCCTTCTAGCGTCTGTCCTATAGAGTTGTCCCTTGGGAAATACCCAGTTCCCTACACAGTGTCCAGCCTATAGCTTGTCGTTCAGTCACCTCACGGTTTGTGCTAAGTGTTCACCACTGACAGCTAGAAGAGCTGGAGACCAGAAAACAAAATACCGGGGCAAGGAGGTTTGGCCAGTGACACTTGTTCCCAGCTATCTTACCCCAGACACACATGAACGACTACTGTCCTATTTCCTTGAAAGCTTCCTACATGCTGGACAGTATACCTCCCGAGGGACTCAATCCTTACTGGGACTCTACTCTTGAAGAGGGGAACCAAAGCTGGAAGGCATGAAGAGTTAGGCAGGCCAGGATCATCTCTGTAGAAGGGTTCCAGCTAGAGCCCTTGTGCCTGCAGACCCAGACAGCGGAAAGAGCCATGAAGGATGCCTTCCCAGTCCTGAAATAAGCACACTTGCCGCTTGGCTGTCAGGGCTAATTTTAGAAACACCGACACAGTGAGAGTTTTCTGTTCCAACTTGAAAGGGCCCCAGCCTGCTCCTCTGCGTGTGTGCATTCGTGAATGATGAGGCTGCACTATGGCCGCAATGCACCAGACTCAAAAATGCTCCAAGATCTGAGTCCCAGAGATCCCCAGATTTCTGGCCTCTCCCCCATGACTTTGCTTTCCTGGAGCCTCTCCTGCCCAGTGCAAGTCACGTGGTCACTTTCCTTAGCTGGGAGACATTGAAACCCCACTTGCCTTTCTACTGAGCCTCCTGGGCAGGCCACCAAGTACTCTCTCTTCAAACACCCTTGTCTTTTGTCCAGACAGGATGTCACTGTGTAGCCCCAGCCAGCCTTGAACTCACCATGTGGACCAGGCTGTCTTTGAACTCTTTTTGTTGTTGTTGTTGTTGTTGTTTTGTTTGTTGTTTTGTTTTTCAAGACAGGGTTTCTCTGTAGCTTTGGTGCCTATCCCAGAACTAGCTCTGTAGACCAGGCTGGCCTCGAACTCCCAGAGATCCGCCTGCCTCTGCCTTCCAAGTGTATCTTTGACATGGAATAACTCTGTCGACCAGGCTGTCTTTGAACTCTTAGAGATCTTCCTGCCTCTGCCTCCAGAGTGCTGAGATTAAATGTGTGCACGACCATGTCTGGCCTTCCCTTATATACTTCAGCCTTTGGGGTTGTTTTTCAGTGAGGTTGCTTCATCCCCAGTGCAGAGTAGTCCCCATAGAACTAGCAAGGTCCTTGCTTAGATATAAATGATGCCTCCTGGTTGGTATGAGAGAAGAGTCACCACTTCCTGTCCCAGAGGGTCCCTAGCACCTTGCTGCCCTTCATCAGGCCTCCCACCTTTGAGGGGCTGCCGTGTTTCACTGAAGCAGACAAGACCTCCAATTTATAGGGGCTAATTTGCAAAGGGTCTTCTGATGTTGTCAGGGAGAGTGTGGAATCAAAGCCTGGCCCCCGTTGAACTAGGATGATCTTTAGACTTTATCTGTCAAAGGGCCATGATTGGAGTTCAGGTCCCTTTCTATTCTAATGGGGTGACTTTCTTCTCCTCCAAGTCCAGGTGGGTACTCAAGGATGGTCCTGGAAGACAGGAACCTGGAGCCCCTTCCCTCTGCCTCTGACTGTATCCTGGTCATCCCTGCCCCCAGGAAGGGAGGGTACGGGTGACTTTGTGACAAGGATTTTTGGTACAGGCCTGGTAGGAATGCAGCTGCTCCTTCTTTGGCATCATCATCACCATTTTGGTGGAGACCCTAGCATGTCACCCCTCCAGTGAAAGCTGCCCCTTTTGCATGTACCCCAAGAAAACCAAACAGAATCCTGGAATGTAAATTCCGCTGAGATTTTTTTTTTTTTTTTTTGGTTTTTCTCTGTGGCTTTGAAGCCTGTCCTGGAACTAGCTCTGTAGACCAGGCTGGTCTCGAACTCACAGAGATCCTCCTGCCTCTGCCTCCCGAGTGCTGGGATTAAAGGCATGCACCACCATCGCCCGGCTTCCGCTGAGATTTGCCTTGACCCTTTCATCCTCCGACCAGAACCTCAACACCCAGTGTGTAACTGGCATCCACTGGTCAGACTGTCACTCACTGGGGAGAAGACTGGTTCTGGGTATTAAAAATTCCAGCTGTAATTCAGCAGTGAGTGTGTTGTGTACGTGTGTGCACGTGTAGAAGTCTGAGAAAAACTTCTCGAATCAGGTGTTGTTCCTCAGGAGCCATCGACCTTGCTTTCTGGTTTGGTTTGGTTTTTAGAGACATGGTTTCTCTGGGTAATGGTCCTGGCTGTCTTGGAACTCACTTTGTAGACCAGGCTGGCCTTGGACTCACAGAGTTCTGCCTGCCTCCGCCTCCCGAGTGCTGGAATTAAAGGCGTATACCACTATACCCTGCCCAGACTCAGATATTAAAGTGTTTGCAAAGCAAGCACTTTACTGACTGAGCCATCTCTTTATTTCTTTGTCCTCGTCTGTATATTTTTAAAAACTCTTGTTTCATGTGTGTGGGGTTCTTGCCTACATAATGTGTCTATGCACCTTTTGTGAGCCTGGTGGCCATAGAGGCAGAAGAGGGCATCAGACCCCCCAAATATGGAGTTATGGATGATTGTGAGCTGCTCTGTGGGTGCTGAGCATCGAACTCCTGGTCCTCTAGAAGAACAGCCAGTGCTCTTAGGTGCTGACCATCTCTGGAGCTAGGTGATAACAGCACAAGTTTTAAAACTGGATGAGACTGATGACACTCTCAAGTGACCGTCTTGTTCTGGAGTAAGGAGATAGTAAGATTGTGCCAGCCCGGGGCCTGTTCAGAAGCTGGCAGAAACACAAGCTACCTCTGTCCTAGTGTGTGGTGTGGTGCTACCTGTTGCAAGCTGTTTCCACGGGGGAAAAGCAAGCACACTCCATCAGCGGGTGGCAGGAGGGGCTCAACGGCATCTTCCACCCAACATGGCACTGTCCCTGTTTGCCACTCTGTGTTCTGGTCAGCCTTTGACACAGCCTAGAGCCAGCTAGAAGGGGTGTCACTAGAAGGATAGTTCAGATGAGACTGGCCTGTGGTCCTGGCTGAGGGGGATGCCTTTGCCGGCTAACTGATGTGGGAGGGTCCAGTCCATGTGGGTGGTCCCGCTTGCTAGGCAGATGGTCCTGGGCTGTCTAAGAAAGCCACCTAAGCATGATCCCGAGAGGAAGCTAGGGGGCAACGTTGCTCCATGATCTCTGCCGGGCAGCTGAATGGAAATATGTCACCAGCCGGAAGAAAGGTGATTAGTCACCTGGAGCTTGTCAAATGGGTTCCCAGCCCTACACTGAACAGCAGTGACTTTGTCTCCATCCAACCCCAGGACAGCAGAAAAGCAGACGCAATGACACCCCCCTGTAATCCCAGAACTCAGGAGGTAGAGGTGAGAGGATCAGAAGTTCAAAGTCAGCCTCAGCTACACATGAAGTTCAGCACCAACCTGGGCTACATGAGCCCCTGCCTCAGAAGGAAGCTCTTGGAAATCGTTGTAGGATTAGCACATCTCAGAAACCCCACCCGTGTCTATGTGTGGCACAACCTGCAGGGACTCAGGTTCCTTACTGCCATCCAGTAGCTGTGCTCAGGCGCCGTCTTTGCTTATCCTAGAGTTTACTAGGCCCCTGCTGTGGTAGGCACCACTCTCGGGCCTAGGTAGCCAAACCCAGGCCAGGCTCACCTTTCACAGACCTCCCTGTCTCGGTGGCCAATGGGGGGGGGTGTTTCTGTTGCCCTCGCCCCCCCAAACACTCCCCTCTCCGCACACAATGTTGAGCCCACAAAAAGCCCAGGCACGAGTGTCCCTTCTCTTGTTTCCAGGGATCAGCGGTGGGCCCCTGGGAAACCACTACAGGCTGAAGCAGTTTCACTTCCACTGGGGAGCAGCGAATGCGTGGGGCTCGGAGCACGTGGTGGATGGCCACGCCTACCCAGCTGAGGTTTGTAAATGCCAACAGCACAAGCATGGGTTCTCTGTCAGGCCTACTACAGCGATCATCGCTCCCCCCTCCCACCCTACCCCAACACACACACACACACACACACACACACACACACACACACACACACACACAGTTCCTAGACCTAAAGGATTTCCAGAGACCTGGGGCTGCCTCTGTGCCAATTAGAACAATAGGAGCAGCTGGAACAGCTGAATCATGGTCGCCTTGTCCTGGGGTGGAGGGCAGGTGCGGCAGGTGTGGACAGAAGAGACAGGTTTTGAGAAGTCATGTAGCTCGCTGAAACTCGGTGCTCAGCTGTGGGCTCGCTCCATTGAAGGACTAGTGGCCTCATGTCCACCTAGAACGAAAACCTCCACAGTAGGATCTCCTCTCCCCTTCCTCGACTCCCCTTCCTCTTCCTTCCCATCCTCTCCTTTCTCTCCCTTCTCCCCTTCCTCCTCCTCCCTTTCTCCTCTTCCCCTTACCTCTCCACCTCCTTCTTCTCCTGCTCCTGCTCCTCCTCTGCAGAGCTGGAGATGCCACCCATCCTTGAGCCACACCCCCAGCCAGAGATCATCTTCTCAAAGGCCATATTTTCAGCATCCCAAAGCGGGGCCACCAGAGAAAGTTAAGGAAAAGAGCATTAGGCATTGGTTCTGAAGTTGTGGCAGCCAACAGGCGGTGCCTGGAAACCGCCCAACATGAAAAATTCCCAACACAGAGAGAAATGGAGAAACCAAGGGGTTTCCATCTCAGCTCTGGAAGGGCCAACTTGCCGTATTCACATTGTCAATCCTCCGTCTACCCCTCCTCTCTAGGTGTTGCCTCTGCTGCCCCTCTCATCTCTGTCGTCCCCCCCCCCGCCCCATCCCTCTGCCTTCCTCCGCTCACCTTTTCAACATATTGACTTTCCATTTCATCAGCTTCTGGTCGTAGAAGTGAACTAGAGTCAAAGCCGCCGATGACGCCTTGTTCATTCCGAACTGGCAAACACTGCCACTAGAGGGCGCACAGTGCCCC